>NW_021703777.1:123896642-124143054 GCF_005190385.1 Monodon monoceros
GGCGGCGGCGGCGGCGGCGGCGGCGGCGGCGGCGGCGGCGGCAGGACGAGCAGAGAGGCTCAGCCATATTTGATGGTTTTGTTGCTTTGCTCGGGAGTTCTCGGGAGTAATTTAATGCCGAAGGTCGCTGCCTAGTGGAAATAATATAGTACGTCATTAATATGGCGCCAAAAGATTGGGTTCTCGATATGTAGCGAGGAGGGAGGGCACGCAGCCGCCGAGTGCAGCGTTACTATCCCACCAGTAACTTGGGCATTGCCGGGGCGGGGGCCAGAGGAGGAGGAGAGGATGATTTTTGGATCCTGAGAATTGATCTATGTTGGATCAGTAAGTTTTATTATGATTATTTTTCAATTTTGGGGAACTGAAGACTTAGAGCTTTTTCTTCTTTTGGGTTTGTGAAGAACATGCGGTTTTCAGGCCAATCATCAATTAAAACGCGTTCAGAAGCAGAAGCCCAGTTTAGTTGGCTTTAGTTTATTAGAATTTTTTAGAAAGCCGAAGTGCATTAGGTTGTATGAAAGTGGAAAGCATAGTAGCAACTTGGTAGACAGATGGCAATGGCAGAACACAGGTCCGTGTACATATATGAATCCAGAGTGTGTGTGACCGTGGTGGTGATGGTGGTGGTGCGGGGGGAAGGGACGACGACTGTATTTGTCCAAACATAGGTGTGTGTGTATAGGTACATCTGTGTAGGGTGGCCGCAGCCTTAGCTCTTGTCACCGCGTCACCACATGTCCAAAATATTCATTGCATCAATTCAAGGACAGTGAGGGAGGGGTGGTGGTGGTGGGGGTGGTGGAGGGACAGTTTAGAAATTAGATTCTTCCAAATTGGGTTTCCAATGATCAGACCTTTTACTTATAGCGAGACTGCCTGTGAAGTGTAAAACCCTTTATCGGTGAAATTAGGAAGGAGTTGCACTGGTAGAGCAAACTACCGATTAACCATGAACTTAAAACGGATTGCAACTTGCAACCTTTGGCACCATCTGCAAATTGTGGAGGTGGTATCGCTAGGTCTTCGCTGCCTGAAATGAACGTGCAGTGTGCACCCCGGGACTGCAAGTTGCAAAGCCCTTCAGTGCACGTGTCTTGTGCCTGCGAGTGTGTATTTGTGAGTTGGGGGCTGTTGTTCGATAGCTAGCAGGCTTTCCGGGTTGTTGGAGCTGGCTTGCAAATGCGGGAGAGGGATGGAATGTGGAATGTTGACCGGGGAACCGAATCCTGTCGGAACGGTCCCATTTGCTGGAGAAATTCGATCCCTTCCACCTCCTTCCCGCTCCCCCCGCCCGCCTGCGGGCTGGAGGCGGGGCCGAGGACGCGGCTGCTGCTCAAAGTGGTGGAGCGCGGCGGCGGGAGGCAGGTGCACGGCACCCGCCAGTGGGGGTGCCTCAACTTCCGCGGGCGTTTAAATAGCAGCCTCTCTCCCCTCCCACCGGTAATAGGTGACCTGGCGGCCGAGGGCGGCGGGGGGAAGGGGACGGGGGATACCCGGGAGCGAGCCTCCGCGGCACGTGGGCAGGTGCTGGGTGGCCCTGGGGCCAACTTTTGTGGCCCGCCTTTGGCGTTGGAGGAGAGGTGGCTCCATGTGGAAATGGGGGCGGGCGGCGGCTGAGGCGCTGCTTTCTCGGCCGCGGCTGGAGCGTCACCTAACGGTCCCAGCAGAGCTGCTGGGCCCGGGGTGGGGGGCTTCGGGGGCGGGGACGCCCGGCCCACCGCGCCCGCGCCGCGGGAACCCCGCACAAAGCCCGAGGCGCGGGGGCGGCCACCGCGCTCCCGCCTGGGGAACTGCCCGAAGCCCGTCGCCGTCCCCGCGCTGATTCCGGCGGGCGGCCGCAGGCGTTTGTTTGTTGGTTCCGCGCCGCCTTCCTCGTCGGATGGCTTCCTGTGACAGAGGTGATACACAGTTTCCAGAACTGTCTGGGGGCGGGAGCGGGCGCCGAGCCCTCTCCTAGCTGCTCGCGGCCGCCGCAGCTCCCGCTCCCGTCTCACAACCGTTTCTCGCCGGCGCGCCCGCCCCAGCCCGAAGGTGCCGCCCGGGAGGGACTCGGGGAGGGGGACGGCGCGGCCGTTTCCAGCGGCGCAAGTGGCTTCTACACGCGAGGGAGCGTTTGATTTGCAACTGGGGCCGAGCGGATTGGTGCAGCTGGCGGCGGCGGGGCGGGAGGAGCGGCGGCGGCGGCGGCGGGGGGTGGCCACTTTCAAATGGAGAGGGCGGCGGCGGGGACGCCGCTGCGGAGGGAGCGGGGCTTGGTTGCGCCACGAGAAGGTGTCATCACTGCACCGGGGCTAATTCCGGCGGAGGTGCCGGGAGTTACTTTCCCCTCCTCCCGCGCTGTTGTTTCTGTCGCCTTGGGAGGAGGAGGAGGAGAGAGAGAGAGGGAGGGGGCAGCGTCGCCGCGCGAAGCCGCGGCCTTGCGCACACCCCGGCGGGCCGCGGGAGCCGCGCGGTGCGTTCTCCGGTGCGGGGCGGCGGCTCAGTTCTCCCCTCCCCGGGATCCCCCTCCCCCTTCCTGGGGTCCTCAGCTTTCTCTCTGCGCAGCCCACCCGCACTCTCCCCCCCTCCCACACGGGTTCCGCATCCACGGGTCCTTCGCCCCGGGTGCTCCCTGCCCTGTCGTACACCCTCGCCCCGGCTTCCCCACCCTGGGCTCCCCCGCCCCGGCGCGCGGGGGCGGCCGTAGTCCCGGCACCCGGTGAATGCAGCGTGCAAACAAAAAAGCGGGCGATTTAAACGTGCCTTCGAAACCCGTTAGGAATGCGTCGTCACCCGGAGACCGTTTAAAAGCAGCTTGGGCTGGTTTTCTAGTAACGAGGAGGGAGGCGCCCACCTCGCTTTGGCGGCGGCGAAGGTCTGCCGCCCTCTGTTTACCACAGCCGAGGGGGAATTTAAATTTTCTTTTTGTAAAGTGATAGCTGCAGTTGAATGACTTGACACGGCTACATTTTTAGGAAATTGCGAGAGAATCTGAAGTTTCCATTAATGGCAATGCTTAGGGGCTTCTTTCCCAAAGGTTTTTATTAGGGAACTATTTTTCCGTTTTAGAAAACCCGCTGCGAAAGGCTAGCTCTCTAGTTACCTACGTGGCTCGAGGCTAATATCTTTCGAAGTTAATGAACTAGTTTTAAGATCCAGAGAAATTATTTCCCTGAAAGCTGATTTAGGCAGTGATCCACCAATGGTTGGAGATTACTTTAGTAAATGGTATTTGACCAAATCACAGCTAATGAAGATTTAATCGCTTTTAGGTGGAGGAAGGAAGCGTTCGGTGTAACTGGACCTTACTTCCACAGACAACACTCTTGATACAATAATGTGTGGTAGTAGAGTGGGCAACACACACTGGAGAGCTAACAGGATGTTCTGTGTGTGACACTCTAGCAGATACCTGGAACTGAGAATTCTTAGTGTCCTTTTGTCCCAAAGGTTTCAGTCTCATCTAATGTCACTTTTAACTCAGATGACTTTCGGATTGTTTGGTTATTTTGCTTTCTTCCTTAAGTTTGTGTATTTTTACATGTGTTTTTGATGACCTGGCATTTTCAGGTACGTAAGTGTTACACATCTCCTTTCCTCCTTACACCAGCCAGAGATAAAGGCAGTAGAACTTGAACTTGATTCCATCTTAAGGTCATAGGCTGCTTTTCAAGAAGAAAAGTTGAGTGGGTTGTCACAGATTTTTAACTTTTGACAAAGGTAGGTATATGTTCATTTAGAAAGAAAAAGATCACCCCCCCCCCCGCCCAAGTTCTTCCTCCATCACTTGACAGGTTTTCAGCCTATAAATTAGTATTTTAGTTTTATATTTCTTACGGAGGTTGAAAGAGTAGCTATAAAGGGAAAATAGTGAGAAATGATGAGTGTGTTGGAGAGACCAGGGAGAGAAACCTTTTTGGAATTTAAGGAAATGTTGTATTTTAGAAATGAACCATTGCTTAGCCCAGACACTGTGGGGAGAAGGATTAACTAAAAACAGAAAATTTGGAGGACTTGGTGAGAATACAAGCAGATCTCCATGTGTTTCACCTTCATAAATACTGATTTTGGACTTTAAGGAGCCCTTAGTGGCTTAAAGTATTATTACAGAAGTGGTGTTACGTGTACATTGTTGAAAATTAGAGAAGCAACTATAAAAACACATTCCTACCATCTAGAAATCAGCATTGTATCGTTTTCCAGATAATTGTGTATATGTTTGTACGTATGTTTTAATCGGAATGAGTCATACTGGCTATACAGTTGTGTAAGGAGTTTTGCTTTTTGGTGTTTTTTTTTTTTTTCCCCCCCCCTGTTAGCAAGCTTGTCTCTTATTGGGAGATATTCAGATTTCCTCACTTGGCCCCGAAATATAGCACAGCAGCTTTGTCTAAAACGCTGTCCAGTCAGAGATCATTTATTGCATCTGGTTATTTCCCGTAAGTAGGTTTTAGTCTGTGTAGTAACTTTGACAGAACCTCTGGCATTGAGGAGGCATGCCTTTGGAATCAATCATGACTGGATTTGAAAGAGTTGGAATTAAACTAGCATTTTATTGTAATTTGGAAGTCTTCAATTTGGAGATTGTTTGAAAACTACTTTAAAGACATTTGCGTGATGTTTTTATCCACAGACTTGCTGGAAAAAGAATTATCACCTGTTTGTGTTCCAGTACTGAGGTGGTTAGAACAGCAAACATCAAGATGTACCCTGAGAAAACCATAATTCAGAAAGAGTTATGTACCAAAATGTTCATTGCAGCTCTATTTACAATAGCCAGGACACGGAAGCAACCTAAGTGTCCATCGACAGATGAATGGATAAAGATGTGGCACATATATACATTGGAATATTACTCAGCCATAAAAAGAAGCGAAATTGAGCTATTTGTAATGAGGTGGGTAGACCTAGAGTCTGTCATACAGAGTGAAGTAAGTCAGAAAGAGAAAAACAAATACCGTATGCTAACACATATATATGGAATTTAAGAAAAAAAATGTCATGAAGAACCTAGGGGTAAGACAAGAATAAAGACACAGACCTACTAGAGAATGGACTTGAGGATATGGGGAGGGGGAATGGTAAGCTGTGACAAAGCGAGAGAGAGGCATGGACATATATATACTACCAAACGTAAAATAGATAGCTAGTGGGAAGCAGCTGCATAGCACAGGGAGATCAGCTTGGTGCTTTGTGACCACCTAGAGGGGTGGGATAGGGAGGGTGGGAGGGAGGGAGATGCAAGAGGGAAGAGGTATGGGAATATATGTATATGTATAACTGATTCACTTTGTTATAAAGCAGAAACTAACCATTGTAAAGCAATTATACTCCAATAAAGATGTTAAAAAAAAAAAAGACATCAGGCACTGACCAAATACTTTATCTTTAGGGTTTGTCAGGAGTTGAGGAGGAGACATAAGAATGTCATGGTTCTGTTTGCTTCCTTCCTTTCTGTTGGGGAAGCTCTTTCCTCATTTAGTGATGCGGGGCATCTGTTCCACTCTTAATGGTCTGTCAGAATTTGCATTATAAACCCAGTTTTCCCACATGGTTAATAACAATAAGACATCCTCTGGAGGAAAATATGACATCTTAGCCAATATCTTGCTTTTTATTTGGATTGGAATTAAAAATTGTTCAAACAGTGGGAGTTATACCGGTTAAATGTTCTCCTCCCCTCCTTGTGCAAGCCTGTGATAGCTAGAACTGTCACCATGTTTAAAGATACCTTAAAAAAAGAATTTTTTGTTTTTCAAATGAAGGCTGGCTTTGCTTGGAATTGTTAGTTTCTTAGGTGGTGTCAGAAGCCTGGTAGGAACCTTAATTGGGAAAGTTTTAGTTCCTGAGACAGTAAGTTGTTTCCTTGAACGTTTTAGTGTTCAGTCTATTTTGTCTCTTTTCAAGACCTGGCAGCACTTTATTTGGTTATGAATTACAATTTGGAGAATTAATATGTTTATTATTTGTAGTATATAATATTTCAAAAAGTTGAGACTTAATTGGAACAGAATCTTGCCATTTGCCTGGTGTCCTTATACGACAATATTGTTCTGTGATTGTGAGGGGTATATATTTTGATGTTTTCACAGTTGGTGGGCTCTGATGGAATAAGTTAACTCTGCATTCCTAACAAATGGAAGAGTGGCCTTGGAGGGCTTTTTTTACCTTTGAGTTGGAAGTGGCATCTTGTCTTTAAGTTTAGCTAGGGTTAACTGTCATGGAACAGAGAGAAAATCTAGTCTAAGAGGATATTATTGATCCTGACTCCAGCCATGTTATTGTGGCCTGGCCTTATCTAGCCTAGACGTTGAATGATGATTAAGGATGTCTTCCTCACCTGAAAGCAACAAAAATAGATTACCAGAAATGGAATGGAAAGCCTGGTCTCTGGGGAAGAGACTGGGTATTTCCATTTTTGAGTCCTTTATTAACTCTAGAGCATTGGTGTATTATGTGTGCCTAACAAATGCTCAAGGACCAAGCTTTTGATGAATATTCTAAAACAAGTCAGATATTAACTTTTTGCTTTTGGTTCTTCAGGTAGAGTTAAGACATAATAAGGTGACTGAGGACAGTTGAAGTAAGTTCATTTTTAAAACTTCAGGTTCTTTTGGGCTTATTTGCTGAAGGAATTAATCCACAGTTTTCTCTTGGTTTGAAAGTTCTTCCAATTGGCAGTAATATATACTTTTTAATATTGAGCATTTAATGTTTGCACAGGAGGTTTTAATTTGAAAATTCATGACAGCTGCTAAGACAGTTTCTAAGCAGTTAAGTGAAGGTTTCATGGCTGAGGGTCCAAACTGAAGAATAAAAGAGCATTTTTTTTTTTTCTTTTACTCCTTACTCCAGGGTAAGTAAGCAGCAAGAATTGGCAAGGTTAACAAGTTGCTGGAGTTTGAGCTACCTGGTTTGCATTTGTTTAGCACAAAGTACACATAACATGGTTTAAGGTTTTTCTTAATGACTCATGGTCATTTTTATAAGCATCAGTTATTTCAGTGTTGAAATAAAATGATGCACTTAAAGATGTGTAGGCTGAGTTCTGGTGGCTTGTAACTTTTTTAAGGTTAAGGACACTTGAGTTCCAAAACCTGTGGAATCTCTCCCACAGAAAAAGCGAGTTGCACCGAAATTTGCATGTCATTTCCGGGTTTGGATGAATACCTTTAAGTGCATCCTGGGATTTCAGTTTAGCATTTAAATTCTGGTGACTTCTTTTTATGATTTCTCTCTGATCCTTTTACATCCCTGTTAACCATGTATTGTAGTTAAAATGCCTGTCTAGAACAGTCATTTTTCTGCTTATTGGTCACTGGCTTGAAAATCAGATAAGCATGTTAGAAGTTTTTATAACTTAGTGTACACTGGCCCCAAGTAGGAGCCTCAGGGGTTTTCCTTTGAGAAAAATTCATGGGTTTCTTGGCCTTTATTTAAGTCGTTTAGAGCACCACCACCACCACCCCGCCCCTCCCTCTCACCCCCTTACTGCCAGTCTGTTGATTGATAGCAGGGATCAGTAAACTTTTTTAGTAAAGGGCCAGATAGCAAATATTTTAGGCTCTGTGGGCCTGACGTCTCTATTGCAGCTGTTCAGTTCTGCCATTGTTGCGAAAGCAATCAGTGGACAAGAGGTAAATGAATGAACGTGGCTGTCTCCCAATAAAACGTTATTTACAGACAGTGAAGTTTGAATTTGGTATAATTTTCAGGTGTTCTGAAATGTTCTTTTGATGCCCTCTCCCCAAACCATTTAAATATGTAAAAAACATTCTTAGGGGCTGGACAAAAAAAGATATGGACCCCTGATCTATAGTCATGCAGCCTTACTATACTATATGTACTTATAGTATATACCTGTAGCATAGTATAGTGATAACAGCATCACCTAGTCACCAGATTGTTTCTGCTGGGGCTGAATTCCCTTTCTGGTAGGAATCTGCAATAGCAAGTTGAAATCAGAAGTTTGTTTGATAAATATGGAGGGAGTTGGCTAGTCTGAGGGCTGTGGCTCTTAACTCTTTGATTCCTAGATCCCCTTTGAGGATAGGATGTGTAATACAGGACCCTGTGTACCTAGGAAAGCACAGCTAGGGAGTCACACCCTCCAAGGGGACCAGGCCAAGAAGGGTATACATTTATAACCTGGGGATATACATTATAACCTGGGAATATATCCAGAGGGAGATACATCCAGAGGAAGATAACCTCTCTCCGAGTAGGGTGTATGTGTCACCGATCAGAAGTTAATGCCAGCTGCTCAGAGGACTCACACCCCTGTGATAGTGTCCAGGGAACTACGGGCACACTCTCTTTCCAGCTCTACCTTTTGTAGGCTCCACCAGGCAAAATGGCATTTGCAACCATATTCACATCAGCTTCCAGGAAACTGTTTTCAAGTTCCAAGTTAACAGACTGTTACTTAGTACATTTTAGTCGTCGGCTCCCTGGTAACATGTAGTCCATGGCCTTAATCTTTGAGATGACCTCTTTCTAAATCGCAGGAGGTGTCCAGGAGCGGGAAGCCTGTGGTTCAGGCGCTGGGAGGAGGGTGGATGGCACAGGAGGGCCACCCATCTCGGGAACTGGTCTTTGGTTCAGCCACTGGCTTTGCCCTAGACCTAGCTACCTGTGTGTCCCCGCTCACGCTGCTTAACCTCGCCAGAGTTTATTTATGTACTTGTCTTTTTAAAGTCGGGACAGGTAAATTATCTCTAAAATGTTTTCTAGTGCCGCAGTTATGATTTTATGGGTTTCTTTGGGGAGGGTTTCCTGTAGACACAATCCATGAAAAGGGTGAGACTCTTCGGCTTTCGCCTCGGAGAATACTTTCCAGACCTTGTTGCTAGGCTTTGAGACTGTCTTATGTTTCCATGACCATAATAACGAAACTTGTACAATTGTGATGAAATGTTTGTTTTCATACGTAATTCAGATGATGTGTAAATGCAGTTTTAAGTGTGCCATCTTGGTCTTCTAATGTACAACACTGGGAGTCTGAGTTTTCTTTTAAACAGTACTTTAAAAATTTTTGGTGACTTAACATTGTTAGTGGTAACTGATAGTTTCTGACAACCGGCTATAATCAGGGAACAAAGTTCCTCAAAACAGCTGCATTTCAATCTGTGCACAGTGTAATTGTCATTAACTGGTTGAGTCTGGTTTCTGCAGAAGCTGCTTTGTATATCCTGTATAAGAACATCTGGTTTGAGCATTTAAAAATCTTTTAAAATTATGCTTTATCACTTGGCATTTATTGGTTTATTCTTCCAAGGGTAGAATAAGGGGTTGTAGACTCCTTTCCATCCTTATCCTTACCTTGGTTCATTCAGAATTATCTCCTGCTAGCTAAGTTACACTTAGTTTTTTCTAAAGTGTTATTCTTCAATGAAGTTTTAGAGTCTGATCTGAAGATGTGCTTGTGTGTGTGTTATAAATTAGAATTTGGTTCAGAGATCCCAAGAATATATACTGAAGAGTTTGGTCTTACGTTAGTTTTTTCTGGTAAATTGTCAAAAGAAAAGTGTGAAAAGAGGACCTATAGGGCAAATAGGCTTTGTTTTTCATTTGAATTCTGACTAATAGCAATGTGTTAAGGAGGATTCTGAAGTCACGCCTGGGTTTGCGGTGGGGGCGGGGGAGGGGGGGTGGAGAGTGACCTAATTTATTAACCATGCCTGCCTGCAATGGGTAGAGGAAATGGTGTGTTTGGTAACCATCTCTGGAATGTAGCTTTTTTTTTTTTTTTACTTTTTTTTCCAAAATAGTACTGCTCTTAAAGTGAATAGGAAGTTGAGTATTTATTCTTTAAAGGTAGTTTAAACCCTAGTTTTCCTGTCTGGCTTAGTTTTTCTAATTGCATATGTTTTTAGTGACCTGCTATTGGCACTGGATATTCTTATGTTTTGAAACCTTTACTTTTGAAGTAAATAGTGAATGAGTGATAGTAGCATTTTACAGCACTATCCTGTTACCTTTTCTGTTTCTTCCTCCTGTGCTATTTTATCAGGTATTTTGAAACAAGACAAGGCTTTGATACCCCATCTCGGGAAGGAGGTGGAATGTATATAGTTTATTGATGGTTGCTCATTTTAGGCTGGTGCCTGCCAGGGGCCAAGAAGTTGTGTTCCCAGCCTCTTCTATAATGTGAGCAGCAGGGAAGAAAGATTTTGGGTTTTAAATCTTTACTATTATAAATAGCGTAGTACAGGATCATGGTAAAAAATTAACAACATGTAAAAGGTCATAAAGGGAGGTAAAAGTTCCCAACCTATTCTGTTTCGAACACTTCAGTCACATTTCTCAGAGATAAACACTATTAACCTTAATGTTCTTCCAGAAATTTTCCCTGAGTATGCAAGCATTTGGTGTATATATTCTCTTCTCTCCTTTTTTATATGTAAATGGACTGATATTTCATTCCCCTCCCCCTACAGTTTGCTGGTGTTTCTTTCTTGATATGTCTTTCGGATCTTCCATATCTGAGCATATAGATCTAACAGAAAGGAATTTGGGGTAGATGGAAATAGGGATAGAAGCTCAGGATTGGAGGCCAACGTGCTTGATTGCTTTTATTGTTTGGGGTGAATTCATTTACTCTCATGTAAAGGGAAGTTAAAAAAGATACATTACAAATACAAGTGATTGGAGTGTTTTGTCATAACTGCTCTTTAGGTACTGACTCTAATTGAGTCATCAATTACAGAGACCTGGGAAGGGTTTAATAGATTGTTTTAGGACTCATAAGCAAAGATTGGATTATTTATAAATTGCCAAATGGGAGCTGCCTAATTCATTCAGAACCACTCTTACTTATAAATTCCTTAAAATCTTGAAAAATTGTTTTATTAACTTTTAAACTCTGAATTTAAAAATAATTTATAAAGAATTTATGGTGAGCTAATGTGTTGTAGCACTTGGACTTTATTAGTAACATTCATAGGAGTAAATCTTGCAGTTAAGATTATCTGGTCAGTTCTTAAAATCTTTTCTTTTGGGAGAGGTGGTTGATTATTGCTAATATAAACTCTTTTCTGCTGAATATTTTCAAGTATGATGTCTTTGCAAAGGCTCTATAATAGCTTGGGCAGCATTTCTTTTTTATAAATTTGTTTATTTTTTGGCTGCGTTGGGTCTTCGTTGCTGTGCGCGGGCTTTCTCTAGTTGTGGCGAACGGGGGCTACTCTTCGTTGCGGTGCGCGGGCTTCTCGTGGCGGTGGCTTCTCTTGTTGCGGAGCATGGGCTCTAGGCGCACAGGCTTCAGTAGTTGTGGCTCAAGAGCTCAGTAGTTGTGGCTCGTGGGCTCTAGAGCGCAGGCTCAGTAGTTGTGGCGCACGGGCTTAGTTGCTCTGTGGCATGTGGGGTCTTCCCGGACCAGGGCTTGTACCCGTGTCCCCTGCATTGGCAGGTGGCTTCTTCACCACTGCGCCACCAGGGAAGCCCCCTTTAAACACATTTTGATGTACGACATTATAAAGGACACATTTTTAAAAGTTCCGTTTTTCTGGGTTGAAATATTTAGACAAGGTTAAAACTTTAACATTTAATATCTAAGCAGTTTGTCAGTTAAGTCAAATCTGTGACTATCTTTTTGACCAGATATAACCCTTTGGTTAAAGTGAGAAATCTGGGTTTGAGTTACAGTCACACTAGTATTTTTACACTCTGAGCATATGAATTAGATAGTGTTGTCAATTTGAAAACTTACTATCTAGGCGATTAATGTTTGCTTTAAAAACTGAGGTAAGAAACCAGCTGGATTTCCTTCACATTCATTTAGGGATAGGAGATTACTGTGAAGTATAGGTCATTATTATATTTGGGTATTTTGTTGCCTTGGGTACTGTATACTTCATAGAAGACAAAAAGAAAGAAGACATATTAAGGAAATGTAAATCATTTTTTATAGGGGAGGTAATAGTCTATGACCAATAACTTAGCAATAAAATTATCAGTTGCATAGTGTTTAGAAATAATATTTGAATTGTGTGAACTTAGCAAACAGAACTAGCTCATTATAAAATACCTTTATCTTTATGTAAGACTACTTGGTGTCTGAAAATACATTCTTTAAAGTACATTTTTATATTATACATTTTCTAAATACATTTTAAAATGTAGTACATTTAAGTATTAGATCGTTAACTTTGACAGAGAATGGAAGGGCACCTATAAATTTGAAAATAAAGTAGTGGAACTTACTCCAGTGAAAGGTCATTTAGATATTAAAGTGAAGCATTTTAAATTCCATAAAGCTGAGTGAACATAGGATACAGTTTATGTACAGGAACTCAGTCTTTCATCCTATAGGTTATTTTAACACATAGCTAATCCAATACATTGCATTAGGTAATACATAGAGAAGTAGTATGTAGAGGTCTTTAATTGAACTTTAATTGAATCGAAGTTCTAGAACTTCTTGAGAGTGAAATAGATAAGAGTGAAAACAGAGTGGACAAAACTGATACTTTGAAGGAAAAAACCAGCCTTTCTGCATATAAACCATAAGATAATTAAAACCACTAGGGTGTAGTCCTTATTGTAGCTGTAGAGTTTATGGCCTGATAAATGGTCCCTGTTCCACCACAGAGAGTAATTCTAGTGACTGGACAGTTTGTTTTCCTCACATCTGTCTTCTTCCCGGGAGTAGCATTGAACAGACATCCTCAGATTCTTAATCATCTTATTCCTTTGTAAAAGCTCTTCTGTCTTTGTCCTCCAGGCCACTTCCCATTCTTTCTTAGCTGGAGTCGCATGCCAGTCCTGCCTCCCTGGCACCACACCCAGGTCACTGAACTTGGTCCCTTACAAATTCCTGAACCACTTGGGGATGGGTTCCTTCAGCTAATGGCTGCTCTTAACTTAGTGCCTGCTGACTTCCCCCCTTCATTTCAGTCTGAGGAAACTTAAATTTGAAGGTTTTGAGGTACCTTGCTGTCTCACATACATATCCCATGTCCCACTATGATCCATGAATCCTGTAACCTTTATAGTAGTTATCACACTGAGGCTACTTATCTACTTACTTGCTTACTGTATCTCCCTGTGGGCCATTCCGTATCTTGTTCACCATATTTCTGGCATCTAACTTGATACAGTTTTAATTGAATTAATATATTAGCTAATCCACTACCTTTTAACCCCTGCGACAGAAGAGGCTGCAGGAGAGTGATCTGCATGTAGGATGTTACCTGTGCTTCCTGAGGAGGTGGTACTTTGAGCAGCTGCCACTCGCGCCTGGTTGTCTTGGCATGTCCCTCCGTGCTGCCAAAGGATTGTCTCTTGACTGATGCAGCCAGCGTCTTTGGCCAGTGACTTCCTCTTACTTGGTCTTTCCAGGCAATGTTCTGATTATAATCAGGCTTCCTAGGTAATCTTTCGCTTTTTGGGCAAAGTCCCAAATGCCCAATAATTAGTGTTTTGTCTGCCTAGCTGTTATGCTCCTCATGGCAAATGGACACTCCGGGCTGCTGTAAATTGCATCACTTTGAGCCAGTTTTGATGAAATCAGACAGGATGTCAGGACAAGCCCTATTGAGGACTGGACCCAGAGTTCTGGGGGTATCTTTTGTAGCTGCCCTTTGAAGTCTTGTTTTGCTCAAGACCTCTCTCTGTGATGTCTTTATTTCACATTTAATTCGAGAGAATCTCTTTTCTGGAATTTACTATAACCTTTTAGAGACACATATATAGAACATTTAAGTGATAATGCAAGGCAGGAGTTGATTGGCTGTTAAAGAAAATAGTACTTTAAAAAGTAGGGTGAAAAAGTTCTAAAAGAAGGAAAAGTGTGAAATGAGCGGTATAGAATGTAAATGCTTTTAATTGGAATGGTTGCAGGGTACTTAGTGACTTTGAGCTGTGCCCTGGAGAAGAGGTGGGATTGGGATGGATGGGGGCGGGGGAGGAAAGGGCCAAAGGACCACCATCAGCAGAGACTGAGGATGGAAAGAAGAGGTGTTTTCAAGGATAGAAGCCAGGCAAACTGGTTACAGGGGCTTGTTAGGAGAGATGTTTGGGTAGAGCAGGGAGGGGCCAGGTGGTGGAAAACCTGAGTTTCTGGCTGGACCCATTTGCAGTGTGGAATGGAGGGAGAGATTGGCATAGGGAACAGCTCGATGAGGTCACCTCGTAGGATGGTTTAATTTGTTGTAACAATTGGAAGGGGTAAAAAATTGTGGGCATGGAGAACGGAAGGGTGGTGCCTAAAGTAATCTTCGGTATAGTGGCTGAAGACCTCGTGGGGCAGTAGGGGGACTGGAAAGGGTCATACGTTATGAAATGACAAGCCTTGGCAATTGAATAGAAAGGTAAGAAGGGATGTATATTAGTAAATAAATGAGCAAATAGCAAGATTCTGAATGTGAAGTTGCCGCACAGAGGAATATGCTAGGTTATATGTATGTTAAGTATTACAGCGTTTTGCCCAAAATGTGCTGCTGCTTGTTACCTCCCCTTTGCTCTTCAGGACTCTGGCTCAGAATCTTTCCGACTCAGTCAAGCTGTGTTTCTGTAGAGTCTTGTGTTTACCACTGTCGAGCACTAAGCATACTGAATTCCTGTGGACTTGTCTGTCTTCTCTGCTAGACCAGGAACTCCATAAGATCAGGGATAGTCATTTTGCTCCAGCGCCTCCTAATATATTAGGTATTCAGATGTTTGTGGGATGCATAAATATATGCTGTTATATTTTCTTGCTGCTTTCTCTGGAGTGTTGCAAGTAGCCCTTTTAATTGATTATTACTGATCCTACTACCACCTAGATAATAATCAGTGATTGCCCTAAATGATGCTAAGGGCCCTCTGCTTTCTCTCACTGGCTTTCATTGGACAGATGTTTGCAGCATGCAACCGCTGTAGTGTCTGTCTTAAAGATAGTAACGTGTATGTACTTGGATTTCTTGGTGGAGTAAGTAACCCCAGGTGAGGTACATCAGGCTGATGTCAAGGATTAAGTATGTCAGAGCCCCAGAGGAGGCGATTCTGGTGTGCGCTCACCCCGTTCCTGTACCAGGTTCCCTGGAGAAGTACAGCACAGCATTCTCAACCTTCTTTACTCAAGCAAGATCTTTTAGGGCTGGTGAAAACGGAATTTATGAGAACAAAAGTACTATTTTAACTCTTCTTGCGTAATTTTGCATGAGAGTATGTATGTGTGTTTAGGAACATCATTCTATTTTGGTCAATGCTTGCATCCTGCATACAGTGACTGAAGCGTGTGCTTTCTCTGGGAAACTGTGTATGAAAGCTAGCAGGAAAACATTTTGATTTTAAAAGACTCTCCATTTTCCAAACTCTTCCCTTTAGGTAAACGTTAGCTGTCCAAGTCAATGAAGCTGTGACCAGCGTTTGTTTCCTCGTTTCCAGCTGGGGAGCGTTCGTGCGCTTTCTCAGCCTCTTACCTTCTCACAGTTCTTACACCCGCTCCTCAGGTGGGAACTGCATTCTTCTTGCCCTGCTGCTTCACGCTGTTACTTTTAAGGAATTCCTCTTCCGGTAGCACCTTCCTTTTCTTTTCTTCTTGTTGTAAAGCTCTCTTGTAACGTAGGCCCTAGGGAGCTGAGGCTGAAGCGCTTGCTGGGAACGAGTGGTCTTCGCCTTTCCGTCCCCTCCTTGTGCGTCCTGACAGGTCCGGAGTGGGAGCAGGGTGCCTTCTAGGAGGCTGGAGGACGGTTCGGCTGTCAGCAGTTGGTGTTTTGGCACATGGTGACAGGGCGGGGAAGATAATCCTTTCAAGAGGGGATGGGGCCACGGGAGTGTGTTGTCTGCGGAAGTTTTTCCGGGGGTGGGCCTGCCCCAGGCCGAGTTGTAGGTTGCTGGGTGTCAGAGTTAGGGGTGAACGGGGCTCTGCAGCAAAGCCGGGGAGGGGCAGTGAGGGTGGACTTTAGGACTGTGACCCCGCCCATGACCCGAGTGAGGACTCACGTCCCGGGCTTCCTCGTGGAAGTTCTTTTAATGGTTTTGGAAGGATCATTTGGTAAAAACACACAAACTTTAACTGGTGAGTGTTTCAGAAAGAAAATATAAAATAGAGATTAGGAGCCTGCATATTTGAGAGAATCATACAGGTCTGTTTTGTAGGTGGGAGCAGACTGCAAAATGGGGTGCTTTCTGCCGTTTTGACTTCAGCTTTACAGTTCCACTTAGAGTGGACCTTTGGGTTTTTAATTTCCGACTTGCTGTAGAACAGTTTCTGTCTTGTTTCGAGCACGGTGGTTCTCCACATTGTTTTCCCACACCATTCCTGTGTGCCACACTCTTAGAAGCTCATCGCATTGTAATGCTGTGATTCCCAATGAGGGAGAGGTTGGGATATACTTTTTTGAGGGGCTGGATGGGTAGGGAATGGATGACCAACCATACTTTGACTTGGAAAGCCCTCCTCCCTCATTGGGAGTCACTGATCTGGCAGTAAGATCAGGGCCCTAAAGATGTCGAGGTGATCAGTAGTTTTAGTTTGGAAGAGCTTTTCGGATTTGTTTAGAAAGCTGCCCTGTGTGAATATAACCTTGAGTTCACCTGTGTAAGTTCAGTGACTGGCCGTTCAATCTCGGTGCACTGCCCTCTTTCCTAAATGCAGTCTTTCTCTATTCTGTGGTGCTGGAGGCCTGTTACCACCTGGCAGGCGTTGGCAAGGTGGGCTGGGTGTCTGCACGAACTGCTTTCTTAGTTTGGCTGAGTTAGGTTGGACAAGGCCTGTAAGGAGTTGGGGTGAAGGGTAGTGAAATTGGATTTGCGATTAGAAGTTCCCTGCTCACAATGTGACCTTGGGTAAGTGGCCGCTTAAGCCTGAGTTTCCTAATGAGTAAAGGGGAGGGGTCTGGATCCCAATGAATCACTGAGGGGTTGGAGATGACCAGAGGATACATTTGCATTCCCAGTTGTCCCATTGGTTTTGTTCCTAGGACTCCAGGTACTCAGCTTTTAGGCTTCTTTTAGCAAAATTTGTCCGAGAAGCATCATCATGCCCAGCGCAGCGTAAATATCCACACGTCCCGGCACAGCCCCATCCCCACGCGTACGCACACGCGTAAAATACGAATCTGCCCGTGGTGAGGAAGCCCTGTGCTCATTGCCAGGGGTTTGTTCCTGCAGAGCTTGCTGCCAGTCCCCGCAAGAGACTCCTGGAGTAGTCGTAGTGATAATGTCACAGGAACGAGAGAGAAGGCCTGGCACCTTGGGGAGACCTGCTGATATGTGACTTCTCCACCCCTCCCCCTCCTTTTTGAACCTGTTCTGTTACTAATTGCACCTAATTATGTATCTTTGGTCTTTCTACTGCTTACGATTCAAATGCTACTCAAAGCCGATTGTTTGCTTTTGTGTGCTGTGAATCCTGGGCTGCCATCTGAAGCACAACTTGATGATTGTGTGTATTGTCATCTTGGGTTAAGTGCCGTCTCATTGCCTTGCAGGCTGCCTGCTGTTTCCCGGGGAGATCATGAAACGAGGTCGCCTTCCCAGCAGCAGTGAGGATTCTGACGACAATGGCAGTAAGTCCTGCTTTGTTGTTCTTGGAACCTACCAGGGTTTGGGTCAGTGTAAAAACATGGTTCTTTAATGTAATGCTTTAAATAGCCGAGGCCCTTCGAATATCAGGGAGGTCAGCGAAGAGCTGAGGCCTGAGAAACACATGTGAGTGTGATACTGCAGGTCTGTAACCAAATCTTTCTGGGTAAGGTTGACTGCAGGCAGGCATTCCTCAGGCTTCCTGTTTGTTTTCCAGAGATGGATAATCCAGTTTCAAGAGTCACTGGTGTGTCTGTTTTTCCTAAACATCATTTACAGCACTTCACAGTTGCTCTTTATGAAAAGGGAACTTAATCGAAGCCAGTTAATTATTAACTAGTCCAACCCCCGATACAAAGGGAGATTGAGGACTGCCTAGTGTGATGTGAAAACATTAAGTACACGAGTCAGCGGTCTTCAGTTGATTTGAACATGCCTGTATTTAATAATACTACTGTATGCATCTCAGCTCTCTGGCATCCTCGTATTTTCACAGTGCAGCTGAGAACCAGAAGTTAGTTGGCTTCCAGGCAGGCAAAATAAATGTCACACAGCATCTGTGTATTGGGAAGCTAACAGACGATCTGGGGAAGAGCGCCCTTCAGATAGCAAGGAAATTTTGTACCTAGCACGGTGCCTGAGCTCTGGCCCATTATCTTATGTTTTATATTACAGATCAAATTTGGGAAACCTTGAGAGAATGCTCGCTCTGCTGAGTGATGGGAAAAGTATTGGGCCTGCTTTCAAGGAACTCTGTCTTTGGCATATATAAGATTGAGCTCCGATGGAAAGTCATCAGGGCAGTCGGAGATGCCTTTTTGATGCACTGTGGAAATGTATATATGTAGACACAAACTCAGGAGGGGGAGGGCAAGGGAAACCTACAGAGGAGATAAAAGTTGGGCAGGTCCTGAAGGATGAAGTCGTTTTAGGCAAACAGGGTTGTCTTTCCGCGCTCCAAGTTTTCGGCAGATTAAAAGTGGCAAATTAGAAAGCAAAGCTTTGCTGTAGGTGGCCACACTGACAGCCACCGGAAACACGAAAAACAGAAGAACTCAAGCACAGCAGTTTGACTGGAGCGTTGGGTGCAGGCATGGAGCAGTGGGAAGGAGAACTGGTGGTGATGGGTGGGTGTTGGGTGTTGGGGGTACCTGCGAAGTAAGCTGAGACCGGAGGACGGTGAAGGGCTGGGAGCTCTTGGGACAGATGGTGGGAGCTAATGTTTGGCATGAGGGAGGAGCGAGCTGGGTAAGCACTCCAGAGAGAGCGGCGTTCCTTCTGTTTCAGGGAGCGGTATTAAGGGGCTGTACCCCGTCTGTGGGAGCCTTCGGGAACCCTGAACTTCTTAGCGCTTACCTATTCACGGCCCTCACTACGTGTTTTCTTCTATTTACTTAGGCTCTTTACTCCTTGAGGCAAAAACATGCTTAGGTATTTCTTTTCTGCCCCCTGTGGTGCCTGTCAAAGTGTCCTCTGGAGTTATAAGCACTCAATAAATGCTTGCTGTTAGCTCGTGTACACAATTTGTCCTGCAGCAATTAAAAAAGAAAACAACTTGCTTTTTAAGTTCAGAATTAATCAGAAGAAGGGTTCATGAGTTATGTCCGTGTACTAATAGTGCCTGGTAAAAGGCTCAGAGTCCTGTTTTCCTCTGATTTTGGTTGAGGAGCCGGTCCGTGCTCACTTCGTTGACTCTCAGCACTGCCTCATATCCACTTTGGGAGAGCTGGGTTAGAAAAGGTTCTCCTGGAATGTTCTCTCAGACTTAGACTCTTCCCCTTTCTGGACTAGAGGGTGTGCATTCTTGACGTCTCTGTGTGTGTCTAAATGTAATCCAGTGACGTCGGATTAGGGCCAATCGTTTTCATTTAAACGCCAATTTAAAGGCTTTATGTCCAAATACAGTCACATTCTGAGGTATTGGGGGGTTAGGCTTCAACATATGAAATTTTGGGGGACACAGTTCAGCCCATAAAAGCCCTAGAAGACAAAACGCTTCATGTAAACCTATATCTCCACCCAGAACTCTAGGGGAAGAGAGTACCCAAAGTCCCCACCGAAAGTCTATCCATCAGGTCACCTTCCTGGTAATGGGCCTTTTTCGTCCTCCAGCTAATATGCCTGTGTCTGTGCTGGCCTCCCCGAAGAAGGCAGGGATGGAGGACTAAGGTAAATGCCTACAGGGTACAAGCTGGGTTTTGCCCTACCCTAGGCTACACATGGAAATGGAGTGGTGGTGGTAGAGGCTGAGGATGCTAGCTGCCAGTGGAAAGGAGGCAGGCTGGCTGTGAAGCGAGTGGTGACACTTCATGGCTGTGCTGTCTGTCCAGGCCTAGTGATTTGGTCATTACGGTGGATGCCGGTCGTGGTAAACAGCTCTCATTAAGACCCCTAGAATGCCAAGCCGTGAGAACACACGTACATTACCTGCACCATGGGACACACTCTCCACCCTTTCTGAGGGCAGCTGCTACCCAGAGTGGGTTTCTGCCACCAGCCTGCCTGTTTGCACTGGAGCCCATCCTCTTGTGTAGGCACGTGGTGGGTGTGGGTAGGTGCCTTCTGCCCCTGCAGTCAGGTGCACAGAACTGAGCCTGCCCTTAGCTGAGTCTGAGTACTTGGCAGCCCTGCTTGTGAGATGGGCGGTCCGTGCAGTGGCCTCTCCCCAGCCTTTCCAGCCTGCAGTCCCGACGGAAGTTTGGCAGCAGCTCCCGGCCCAATGCAGAGCATGTCAAAGTGGAGAAGAGGCAGCTGCGGACGTCAGCTTGGGGCCCCAGCACCAGCCACGGTCACGGCTAGGCCCCGCTGGCCTCCTGGGCTGGATGGAGCCCTTTGCTTTGATTTCTGGCCTGGTCCAGGGGAATACCGGTGTGGTATTTACAGTTGGGGATGGACCGGCATTTTCTGTGCCAGTGCAAGCCCTCATCCAGCTGCAGTCATAGCTGTTGAAGCCTTTCTCCAGGTGCACTGGAGTGCCAGCCTTGGCAGTTGGATGAAGTAGCACTGGGGTGTTTGCAGGCTGTGTCTGTAATTGCTGGGCTCCTGGGACTGGGTGGCTCAGCCAGTCTCTGAAGTTATGCATTGTGCCAGGGTGTGGCCCGGGGAAACAAGCACTTTATTTCCTGCTTCCCAGTCCATGGTCCTCTGTGTTAGGGGTTTTGGCAAATGTGGCGGTGGGTCCCCCAGCTATATTTGGTGTTTCCATCCAGCCTGCGGGGAGGAGGAAGGAGCTGGAGGTTGAATCGGTCATCGTTGGCCAATCATTTTATCAGTCATGCCTCGGTAATGAAGCCTCTGTAAAAACCCAAAAGGACAGAGGTCGGAGAGCTTCCAGATGGCGAGCGCGTGGTGACTGGGAGAGAACGGTGCGCGCCGAGAGGGCGTGGAAGCTCTGTGCCCTTTCCCCATGCCTTGTCCTACGTACCTCTTCATTTGGCTGTTGACTCATATCCTTCAATATCCTCTTAGAGTTAAGTTGGTGATCTAGTCAGTAACATGTTTCTCTGAGTTCTGTGAGCCGCTCTAACAAAGTAGTTGAACCCGAGGAGAGGGGCTCATGGGAACCTCTGCCAGTCAGAAGCACAGGTAATAACCTGGGCTTGGCAACTGGCATCTGAAGTGGAAGTTGGTCTCATGGGACTGAGTCTGGAATCTATTTCTATCTCCGAGTCAGAATTGAGTTGAATTCCTGGACACGCTGCTGGCGTCTGACAGTTGCTCGTTGGTGTGGGGAAGCTTCCACAAGCACGTGTTGGAATTGGGTCTGGGAACCATTTTCACCTGCCTAATGCCCTAAATTTCAGGGCTGTGTTGACCTCCCCGTGGGAAGGCCTGGCGTGTGGCGAGGGGTTCCGGGGCCAGGCACCTTGTGAGGGCCCTGCCTGGTCTCCCGGGTTTTCACACCTGCACTGACCCTGAAACACTTCTGTCTTCTCCAGTTATCCAGCCAGCTTCTGCTCCATCACTGGTGATAACGAAGGCACAGAGAATAGCTGAGTAAAATTCAAACCTACTAATTCTGCACTTAGCAATGCAGGTCGATGAGTGGCAAACATGAAGTTTTGTGAGGACTTCTGTTTTTCTGGGCTCTCTCCAGCTTACAGATAGAAAATGAAGAAAAGACCAGAATTTTTAGTGGGTGAAACGTACTTTCTGCTTTGGACCCTTTATGTTACATTTTTTAATAACTTGCCGTCATGTTTTTGGTTTGGCTGTGCTTGGTTTCCTTCATGGCAAGTCTCTGGAGGCTTCTTGGAGGTATCTCTTTTGCATAAAAGTTAACTCTGCTTCCACTTCTCTTTCTGTTTGACTGTACCTTTAATTTGCTCCTTTCCCCCCATCAGTTGCATCTTGTGATACCGCAGAGTTGTGTAGGAATTCTTGAAATGTGGAATTTTTGGCTCAAGTACTACAGAACGTGGGCTGTACCCGTGTCTCCTCCAGGCACATGGAGATGGCTTTACGCCTTTTCAAACCCGACTTGTGGCTTGTCCTTGACATTGATGGGCAGAGCATCATCTTGGGCTTGAGGAGTAACTAGCACAGCATGATCTGGTCTGTGGACTTGGACTTAACAGAAGGGCCGGGTGACCATGAAACATTGTGTCAGTTGGTCAAAGGCCCAAGTATGTTGAAACATTCCTGGGCCAGTTCTCTTAAGGTACCCATTACGCTTTGTTTTTTGGAAGGTGGAAGTGAGTTGGACGGTTAGAGCTAAGCCATGCTGGGATGGAAGGGCTGGGCTGTGGGAGACGTGGGGTCAGACCTGATAGAAACAGCAGTGGTGTGAGAGGCTTGTCTTCTATCATGCAGTTCAAGCAAGTAGAACTACATTACATTTGTTTTCTTCTTTCAGATAGGACTTTGCATAGCACCACTTTACTGGCACAGGGCTGGCCTGGCCTTGCTCCCTCCAGTCTGCTCTGCTGTGGTGACACCAGCTGGCCTGCAGGGCTCCACACTTGCCGGTCCCGAGCACCTTCCTTTGTTAAGCTGGTTTAACACTCCTGAAGACACCAGAGTAGTGTTTAGCATCTAGAGGCGGGGTCTGAGACACAGGAGATTCGCCATTTGGTCAGTGGTGAGGTTCTTTTGTAGTTTGCATTTGTGGTGATGTGAGCAGCCACCCAGGCTGCCACTCATTCTCATTTCTGAACCTTTCATGCGCTGCACCACCTGGGAGGCTTAACACACACGAACTACCAAATGTCGGAGGTGTGTGCAATATGTATTAGATTTGCTCTTGAGGTTTTCTTCCTTATTTTAGATCTAGGGCAAGACAGCATGACTATTTTTAATATTTCAAAGGAGAGTGTTCGAGATAAATGCATAATAGCACCAGAAGGCAGGGTTCATAATGCAGTGCGCGCACAGGAGCCACGCTCACGATGCTGTGACCTGTGAGCCTTCTATAACTTTTATTATTCCCCCCACATTTCTGTTTTAAGGGAAGTTGGGGATAGTAAAACAAAGCAAGGGTTTATTTTCTGTTAATTCTTCTCAGTGTTTCATGGAGATTAATTGTTGATACTCAAACAGCGTATATGTCAAGAATTTAAAAGTCAGGTACACTTGTCACTAGAGCGGACTTAACTTTAGGTAGTAATATCTTGTGTGTGGGCAATAAGATAATTTTAGATTTTATTGCCAAATTTTTAGAGTTCCTAACTTCTCCTGAAAGCAACGAGAAAATAAAACAAAATTTTACTTGCCATATTCTTTTTTTTTTTTTTTTGCGGTACGCGGGCCTCTCACTGCTGCGGCCTCTCCCGTTGCGGAGCACAGGCTCCGGACGCGCAGGCTCAGCGGCCATGGCTCACGGGCCCAGCCGCTCCGCAGCATGTGGGATCCTCCCGGACCGGGGCACGAACCCGTATCCCCCGCATCGGCAGGCGGACTCCCAGGGAAGCTCTGTTTGCCATATTCTTAATTTAGCTTGTCATTAAATGTTAGCATTCTGAAAACAACAAAATGCAGCACCAGCCCAGCATAATCTTAGCACGTGGTTTTTAAGAACTAACAAGTGGCCAGTGTTTTACTATAGTGTAAATCAGAATCTGCCAGTCCTTTTGGTGTTTGAAATACTCTAATTTCTGGCTTAAAATTCTTTTTCCTCCAACATACTTTCAAAAAAAATGTTCTGTGACATAACTTTTTAAAATTAAAATGGGTGCGAATTATTTTTGCTTGGATCGTGTTCTGGGGAAGTATCCAGAGGGAACATGGGTGAGGGAGGAGAACTGGCGTGGGAGTCAAGGCACTTTGCTTGGAGTCTCCTGTGGACTTGCCGTGGATGTCTTTGTAGATGGAGGCGTGTTCCAGTCAGGAAGCAGTGCCCCCGCCATGCTGTCTTTAAAGGCATTAGTGCTTTGTTTTCCATGGCCTCATCTTCCTCGAGATCAAAAGCATGACTTCTCATAGGTGAAACAGAGCCACTTTCGGCTCTTGAGTTACAGTCCCAAACGACGACACTGTGTTTTGTTCACTTAAAGACGTTTTTTAAAAAATTGAGGATCTGCTGTGTGCACAGCACTGACTTAGGTATACTGTATGTTGTAAATGGTTATCACACAGTTTTAAAGTGAATTAGAAGGAGGAAATCACCATCAACAACTGTCTGCTGCTGGACGTGGGAGGATCCAGCTTCCCACTGTTCAGCAGCAAAGTCTAGGTTTTACACACACCACCTGTGCAGGTAAAACGGAGCATTTTCTTTTCCTTTACTGTTAATGTTAACTTTAATGTTAATGTGCAGGTAAAACGGAGCATTTTCTTTTCTTTTACTGTTAATGGATGGTAGAAAATCATCACTTATTTTCTGCACACATTTAAATTTGTACACTTTGATACATTTTGACATGTTTACACCCATGAAATCATAAAACTCATGATAATCCTTCTCTCCCCACTTTCCCCAGTCAACCTCTGATCTGCTTTCTGTCCCTATAGACTAGTGTATATTTTCCAGAGTTTTATAGAAATGGAATAATACAATGCATACTCTTTTTATCTTTTCACTCCACATGATTATTCCTACATTCATCCGTGTTGTGTGTATCAACAGCTCGTTCTTTTTTATTGCTGGGTAGTATTCCGTGGCATGGATATGCCGCTGTTTGTTTATTCATTCACTCTGTCAGTGGATGCTTGGGTGGTTCTATAAATAAGCTAAGAACATTCCTTATGTCAGTGATAATTTAAACTTAGCTTTCCCCCAGTCTTTCCCTTTCTGCAAAGTGAGTTTAATAAGATTAATTTTTCTCTTCCTCTTTTTGCATTAGGCAAATTAAAAGGAAGAGGAACAGACTTTCTGGGTGGACCAGAATTTCTCTTGGGTAATACAGTCAGATACCAGATTTGTAGCTTTTTTGAATATCTGTTTTTAAAAGCAGGCAACATTTTTCAAGAATATAGAAGCAGCCCTGGAAAAAGTTTCTAAATGATTGCAATTACTTGGATGTGTCCTGTGCCAGCAAAGCTGCAAGCTTCCTGGCAACCTTGGAAACCACCCTGGAGGGATCCTGACCCAAAAGGAGGCAAAAGAGGGTCATAAAACTTAAGAATGCATGAATTTGTTGTTGCTGCTCTAAGTCTGAAAGTGTTCGACGTAAGCGCTTGTGTCCCCGGACCCCATGTTAGTTATTGAAGTACAGCGATGGAATGGCTTAAAATTTCTTGTCATTTATAACCCTGTACCTAGTGATTCACAGTAAAGGGGCCATCCCTGTCTGCCCTGCACCTCTTCGCCCTCCCTGAGCCCCCGGGGCCGTCCCGTCTACAATTGTCTTGTGCTTTTCCCCTACTCTTCTTACTGCCTGTGGGCTGGCCAGACGATGGCCTGCAGGACCGGACGGTGGAGGAGAGGCCTGTCTGGAGACATGAGCTGCTTAGCTGCCTTCCTCATCAGGTTCCTAATTTGGCTTCTGTCTTCCTTTTTCCAGTGGTGACCAGATTCAGAGCTTCCTACAAGTCAGGCTTACCCCAGTGTGCCCAGAGTATTTCTTTCGGTGTGGGTGTGAACTTTATTCTTGTTCATCTGGGAGTCTAAAGAGACATACTTAGGATTGTTTTTTAAAGAAGAATTTTCTAGACTCTTACTGAACAGTGCGGCAGGGTCACCGATCGGAAATATAATTCTGCTGGCCTAGCAGCAGACCGTCAGTCAGTTGACCCAGTAAACAAGCCTCAGGACTGGCCATCAAGGGTCGTGCCCTTCCCTGTCAGAGGGAAGCTTGGCAATCCCCTTTAGTCTCTGTCATTGCAAATCTGATGATAGGCTTATGGGCAGAACCTACTTCCTAACGCCCCCAAGGTCTTAAGGATGCTTTGATTCTGTGTCCCTTGTCTCTGGACTCTGTAGAGATAAGGGTTTCCTGTTTTGAGTGACAAGTGATTTTACTGGTAGAATGGCAGTTCCCTCAGTTTTTAGCTTTTATTTGGGGCGGGGAGTTGTTAATTTCTGGGAAATGGTACAGTTTGTTCACCATGGAGGCAAGTTACTGTGAAGGTAGACAGGTGGTTAGGAGGGCTGTTTCAGATCTCTGGTGTCAGTACGGCACCCACGGACAAGAGGCGGTGGCAGAGGCAGAGAAGAGGAGCTGGGCTCTGAGCTGTTGGGCCGTGGAGTGGATGTGTCCTGAGTGAAGAGAGTCTAGAATGACTCTCTGATTTCGGACTTCAGGTAGAGATGGTGGTGATATGCGTCAAAGTAGGAATTAGGAGAGCAGGTTTGAGTAGAATGTCTAGCCCAGTCACTGTTGTGCTGGGTTGACTGATCTCAGGAATGCCATGGGCTTGACTGATGTCTGATCTGAAGGGTGAACGTGGACCTGGTGCCGGGGAGGGAGGTTAGTGTGGGAACGCAGGTCTGACAGTCTCCTGGGCCTGCCAGGTAAGACCATGGGCGTGGATGGGCGCTCCCCGGGGAGGGCACTGGAGCAAGAAGGTGAGAGAGCTCATGCGGGAGGGCAGGGACCCACAGTGGGGACACCAGGAAGGAGAATTGCCGCTGCGGCTGAGGGAGCGTCTCAGGCAGGGTGGAGACAGTGCTGCAGAGGGGTCTCAGGCGCGAGAGGAGCTCAGACTCGGTGGCAGTTAAGAGACATAGGTGGCCTGGTAGGGCTTCCAGTTTCCATGGCTTGGCGGGGGAAAGGCCCCACGACAGAGGATAAGAGCATCTTGTCCTCAGAGCTCAGAAGAGAGCTGACAGGCATTCTCTGGGAAAGGGGAGTAGGCAATTTTAAAGGTGATTTGGCCGGAGCACCTAGTCTACGGCGGGTCTGAGTTTCCCTTTTTTAGGGATTGCTAAGTTCTGTTGTGGAGTCAGACCTTTTGGGGCATGGCTTTAGGATTTAGCACAATGATGGTAGTGTTTAAAAAGTTACTGGAAATTAAGAGAGAAGCTTCTGAATTTATATTTACCAATGCAAGGCTTTGAACCTCTGAAGAAGTGCAGGCTTATGGGTGAAGGCTCTGCCTGCACGGTGTTCTTGAAAGGCCTCTCCCCCCATGAGTTGTACCTGTGACGCCGCAGCCCTGAACACAGTGTGTGCGGAGTGGTCTTGTTGGCCTGCTGTGGGAAGTGAGCGTTTAAATGAGCAATGGGGGTGGAGGAGCTCCAGGGGAGAGAGGAGAGCTCTGGCAGAGCATCGGGCCGTCTCCTGGGGTGGTGCTGAGGGGCACCTTGCTGATTCTGGTTAAAAAAAAGAACCCTGTGAACCCTCAGTGATTTGTGTACTTTTAATTTATTCCTATTCGGGTATTTGTTTCTTTAGGCCTGTCAACTACTTGGTCACAGAATTCCAGATCCCAGCACAGGAGAAGTTCATGCTCCAGACATGAAGATCGAAAGCCTTCGGAGGTATTTCTTGAATGCTGGCGTGACTGTGCATGTCGTATGTGTGTGCGTGAGTACATATGGATGACACACACACACCTGGTTGGTTGATATTGGTGTCAGTCTGTGCATTCTTGGGCAAGTTACTTAACCTCTCTGTGCCTCAGTTTCCAAATCTGTAAGATGGGGATAATACAGGTGTTCACCTCGTAGGATTTTTGTGAGAATTAAGTGGGTTAATATGTAGAAGGTAAATCCTGCTCAGTGAATGTTAGCTATTATTATTATTAATTCTTTTAATTTTTTTTTTTTTTTCCTTCTCTGTTTCACCTTTGCTGGCTCCCAACAACTTTTCCTATGGCCTGGAGATCAGCATGTTCAGCTGCTGCCGGTCACTGCCAGCCTCAAGTTAGTTTTAGTCATGAATTTGTGGTTTGTTTGGCAAAACCCAATGTAATTCTGGGATTCTGTTTAGGGGATTATGCTTAAGGCTTTCTCCCCTTCTTTTGAAATTTGTTTCTCACCTTACATTTCCCTGCTCCCTCACATTTTGTTATTATCTACCTATCTGTCATCTATCTATCCAAAATTGTTTTTGGGTGAGTTTCTTTGTGGCTTTTGTTGGTTAGGGACCCCTCCCACTCCTGAGATCTGTGTTCTCTGAAATCCTTGGACTGGGCTCTGAGGATCTAAGTGATTGAAGAAAAGGCATTTTAGTTGGTCACAGTGTTTAGGTGAGCAGGTTATGGGGAAGAGAGTTTTCGGTCCAGCCCCTTGGTTTTGCACTGCCTCTTAGTGG
The DNA here is from genome assembly GCF_005190385.1 of Monodon monoceros. Classification (NCBI taxonomy): domain Eukaryota; kingdom Metazoa; phylum Chordata; class Mammalia; order Artiodactyla; family Monodontidae; genus Monodon; species Monodon monoceros. The sequence continues at coordinate 123,924,770 of NW_021703777.1, forward strand.
GATGACTTCAAAGACAGCCTCCTCCTGTAGCGACTGAGCAGAGGCCGCCATCCATGAGGAACTTCTTCGACGGTAGCAGGGAAGCCGGGGGCGCTGTGTTGAGGAGCGTAGGATTAGTTAGCTGTGGAATAACTTCCTCCACGAGGGAGTAGCGTATAATATACTTTAGAATTGTGCAAAACCGTCCCAGGGGACACTTAAACATTAGATCAGATGCTCATGAGAAGGTGGCCGTTTTATCACCTTGATTTATTCCAGGCCTTTGTCCTTTTGAATCTGCAGCACTACCTTCCTTTCCTCTGGTATCGGGAGTGACTCTGCTGCTCTTTTTTCTCTCTTTAATTCCCTCCACAACCCCCTCAACACCCTTCTGATGTCCACACCGCACTCCTGTTATTTCAGGGCAGGAGTACAGGGTGCTCCAACAGGGAGCTGATACCTGTGTGAGAGCACCGGTGCCCCGGGTGCAGCTAGAAACCCCTCCCAGAGTCGGCACTGGCAAGTGTGGATGGCGCCAGTCTTGTCCCTGACCTGTGTTTTGTTCCAGGGTTGTTGTTTTTTTTTTTTTTGAATGGAGTGCTTAGGTGGAGCCCTGCTGGGGACTCAGGAGCTCACGTCCATGTGAGGGCATCTGTCTCAGTCCTTGACCATCCTCGTCCAAGTCTCTGAGCGCAGGAACGTTGGGCTGCCTTTTCTCATCTTGTTGCTTCAGTCTGATTTTCCTCCTTGGGCAAAATCCCTTACTTGTGACTTACCAGACTTAGCTGGAACGTGTTTTTAACTGATGTGCTTCCTGAAGGTGTAGATCTGTGACTTTGTTTGAAAGGACTTTTTGGGGGTCTGCAGGGCACGGCTGACAAAGTTAATGCTCCCCGGGGCGCGGGCGGGCATCTGCCGCAGGGCTCGGTGCTGCAGGGGGGCCTGATCTTGTGCTTTTGTGGGGGGGTGCACATCCAGGTTCTTGCTTGTTACTGGGACTTGAGAGATGAGGAGTGGCAAACTGGGGGCAAGTCGGGCCCCAGACGGCCGGCTGGAGACGTGGCCCTCTTCCTCAGACACTGCCTCAGACTTCGTTACGGTGACGTTCATTTAAGTGATCACCAGCCCGAAAAGCCACCGGGAAAAACAAATACGGACCCATTAGCAGGCGTATAGTGTGAACTGCGCTTAGCAGCCCAAGAAAGGACTCCCTGTCCCAAGAAGAGAGAGTTCAGCATTGTGACTTGTGTAAACAGGGAGTGTAGCTTACAGACGCAGGCACGCTTGGTGCCAAATACAGCTTTGGGCCGGCGCTAATGCCAGGGTCAGAGCTTCCTCGTGCGGCCCTGGGACAGGAGTGGGCTGGGCTCCGGCCGCCTCCCGCCCTGCCAGGAGGAGCGGGCACGCGGGGGCCACCTTGGTGCTGTTCCCCTCCTGGGCCCAGATGAGGCCGGAGGGGCCCTCTTGGCCGAGGGGTGCTTTTGAGTCTTGTGCGTCTGTTTGTGGCAGGGTGAAGAGAGGGTGGTAGCTTGCTTGCTTTCTTCTTTCTTCCTCTCTTGTCTCCTCCCCTCCCTCCCTCCTCTCCTTTCCCCACAAATGCTGCTTTCCTAGTAGAAGTTATGCCCGGTGAAGGTGTGCAAACACATTCTTTACCAGCCCATTTTCTACCTTGCCTCCATTGGTGTGTCGTTGCTTCTCTCCCAGATGTTTCCATCCTGTACTCTGCCCGGCTCTAGCCAACCAGGACCCGCCCTCCCCGGGCACCTTGCTGTTAAGCCCGGGTGCCTGGGCAGGCGGGAGGTGGGGAGAGGCAGTCTGAGTAGAGAAGAGGGGTCCCTGGTGGCTCTGGGCTTTGGCTTGGAGTTGTTACATGGTTAGTGGAGTTTTATTTCTTAAACATTTACGAGAAAGTCACCCTTGAGTGAAATATCTCCCTCCGGGGATTTTTTAGGCGCGTGTTTTCAGCAGCCTGCTTGGTGAATTGGGAGTTCTTAGAAGTTCTTCCGGGGACGGCAGCGAGGTTCCTGTGTTGCAGTAGCTGGTGCGGACGTCGCCATCTCTCGGAGCTGGCGAGGGAGGGAGGGCAGCGTGAGCTGCTGCCACCTCCAACCCTGAGCGAGGCCCAGGGCGTGGCAGGCCGAGGGGTTTCCTGTAATAGGTCAGACTGGTTCTCTGTCGAAACAGTGACCTTGTTACGTGGCAGCTCCATGGTTACCCTGCAGCTGCCAGTGCTCTGAGTAAGAATGCAAATATCCAATGTCAGTGACCCTTTCTTTCCCTTTGCAGGTGTTTAGGACAGACCTGATCACTGCCATGAAGTTGCATGACTCCTACCAGCTGAACCCGGATGAGTACTATGTGCTGGCAGATCCCTGGAGACAGGAGTGGGAGAAAGGGGTCCAGGTGCCGGTGAGCCCTGGGACCATCCCTCAGCCCGTGGCCAGGTAGACGTGCCCCAGGGGAGGGGTGCCGCCTCTCCCCTGACAGTTGCCTTTCTGCCCTGACAGCCGGGTGCCTGAGAGGAGCAGTGGTGTTTGGGTCAGCAGTGAGGCTTCTGGGGAAAGAGAAATGCAGTAGAAACACACCTCAGGTCCGAAGGTAGTGCTTTTAAGGGCCATGGGCCTCCGAACTTAACATTGCAGCCAATTGGGAAGGTGCCTCTCTCTTAGAGAGGAAGGTAAATTCCAAGGCTCCCTGGGAAGTGGCTGGCTGGGGGAGAGGGACATTTGGATGTTTGCACAGCTGCTTCCCCTCTCCCTCTGGAGGGCCGCTGTGCTGGAGAGAGGTGCCTGTCATTGGTTGGGTCCTGCCGTGGTCCCTCCACCTCTGGGGGAGGACGGGTGTGAGCAGTCCTGCCAGGTTCGGGTCCCGTGGGCGGGGAGCTTAGAGGAGGAGTGTGTTGATGAGCACTCCTTGGATGGGCTTTCTTTGGATTTACTTCTAACCACTCTTCTCCTTAGGGGTCTTGAGGGTCAGCTCTTTGCTGACCGGCTTCAGTGTGAAGCTGGGCCGGTTTTCTTGTTTCCTCTCCGGCCGGCTCCACTGGCCTTGAGGCTCCTCGTGGGGCGAGGGAGCTGAGTGCCCTCTGTGCTCAGCTGGCAGCCGGCTTTGCCGCCGCTGCGTGGTCAGTCACCTGCCTGCTTTGCGAAATGACCTCTCTCACCGTTGCCAAGTGTGAACTGAACTTACCCCTTGGCCCTCACCCACGTCCTGTCCCTCAGGCACCGGCGGTGGTCAAGTCTGGTTATTGTATCTGGGATCTCTGTGACAAATGTCCCCATAAAGATGCAGGCTGAAATGACCGCTCTGATGCCTCCACAGGTCAGACTGCAGCCTGTGGAGTGGACGGAGTGTTTCACTGGGCTCTGTAGGAGAAACACGGTCTGGTTGCCTCAGGGTTGCCTCTGGGGCACAGCACCGACTAGCTGTGCAGCACTGACGATCCCAATCCAGGGGTTAAGAGCCCAGCACAAGACGAGTAAACGCTAACACAGCTCATGGAAGTGTCAGCTAAAACCCTGCCCTTAGCTGAGTGAGACGAATAACTCCTTAACCGTGCCTGTCTCCGTGTCCTGTAGGTAAAGCCACCCTGGTAATCATAGGGTGATGGAAACACCTCGACGGCCTCTTTGGACAGCTGGGTGTTAACGCGAGCTGCCGGCACGCTGAGACGTGCAGGTGGAGGGCCGGCGGCTGTGTGGTGCTCCCCAGGCGCCTCACTCCCCGTCGGCAGTGGTTTGCCCTCTTCCTGCACTTTCTTTTGCGGGGGCCGGCACTTCTCCAGGCGTTCCCGGGGCGAGGGTGCAAGTGCAGGAGCGGAGGGGACTTGCGCTCCTCCCTGGGTCCCCAGCTGTGCCGGGAGCATCCCGCCCGTGGCTGGGACTCTGGTTCTCAGACTGCTTAGCGATGGACAAGGTCTGAGTTCTAGAACCAGAGGTGACGGGTTTCTCCCCTTGGCTTCCCGGCCTTCTGCTGTGTGTGCCCTGCCATGCGGCTGCTCTGGCCGCCTCCGTGTCCCCGAGAACCCAGGGCTTGGTGGCCTCCAGCAGGGGCGGGCAGGCCTGGTTAGTGGAAAGTGATGTAATCTTTAACCCTTGACACTGCTGTCACAGCTGGTGGCTGGGCACGGCAGCGTCCTGGGAGGCCACGTGGGAGAGGCTGATTTTGAAGACTTCTGCAGCGTTTTCACTTGCACCTCTTTCTATTTTAGGGGTTTTAACGACTCCTGCTTTGTTTTGTCAGCAGTGGCGTTAGGGTTTTAACTCTCTGAACCCGGCAGTGACCTAAGGTTTGGGGGTTGGAGGTGGAAGCTCGCTTGGGGGCCTCCTGGCAGACTTCCTTTCTTGTGGCAGGAAGGGTGACCTGGCTGCCTCGTTTTCTTGTTAACCAGGGTCGTGTCTGAAGAGAAGTCCCTCATGTTCATCAGGCCCAAGAAATACATCGTCTCGTCGGGCTCCGAGCCTCCAGAGCTGGGCTACGTTGACATCCGGACGCTGGCCGACAGCGTGTGTCGTTACGATCTCAACGACATGGACGCTGCGTGGCTGGAACTGACCAACGAGGAGTTCAAGGAGATGGGTGAGAGGCGGGGGCTCTGCTGCTTGGCCGCGGACGGTGAGCGGCGAGTGCATGAGGCCTGCGGTTCAGGGGCGAGGCTCCTCACCACTGGCGACACCAGCTCCATCTCGGCCTCAGTCTGGTCTCGGGATCACGGGCTTTTTGTTGGAGATGCGCGGGTCCTGCTGCGGCAGGTGTGCTGAGAGGGACTCAGTCTGTGTGCATCTCGTGGACAGAGAGGTGGGATCGAGGAGGGGTGTCTTCCATGGGCAGGAAAGCGGGGGCTCCCAGTTCCTGCCCTGCACCCCGCAACCCTGCCGGTTACCTCAAGAGGGCTGAGGCCCAGAGAAATGCAGCGCTTCCCCGAGATCGCACAAGGGTCTGGTCCACAATTTCTTGCTCCGGTGTTCTGTTTCTTCCCCCTCCGGCGGTGCTATTCGGATGCCGCCTTCTTCAGCCGTGGCCTGCAGTTTCTCACAGGAGACGCCACTCCAGCCAAAGCTCACCATTTTCCAAACACGTCCCTCGTGTTCTCACCTCAGCGATCCCCCTTAGGTCCTTTTCCAAACCTGAGTGCTTTCTCCTCTCACCTGTCGATCTGTCCTGGCTTTCCTTTGGTGAAGCCCTACCTTAGCTGGGTGCCCTGCCCATTGTGATCTTTTCTACAAGTCAACCATTCTTGTGTATGTACGGCTCAGAGGACCTCGTCTGCTTGCATCTCCTTGTGTCACGACCAGGATGACACTTGGATCTCGGCTCACACACCACTTCTGATTGCTAAGGGTTGCCTGAAGTGTGGTGATGGCAAGTCAGGGAGACCGCGTCTGGGCTTCCTGTGAGAGACGTGAGGATTAATTAGCGTTGTGCTGTGTGTAGGTCAAGGTCGGGAAGTGGTGGCACAGGCTGTTTGTTTGCAGTCTAGCACATGGTAAATATCTACGGAGTGTGTCATGGCGGATTTCAAAGGCCTGAAGGGCTAAGACTTTGTTTCCTGTGGAAGCCTGAGCCTAGCACAGGGCCTGGCATGTGACAGATGCTGCCATGCATGCTGCTCCCCAGCCTTTGAATGGGAATGATGGTGTGGACTGAGCTGGGAAAGCTGTTACTCCGATATTTTGATAAAAGTAGATTTCCTTCCTTTTGGTCCTTGGTTTTAGGTATTAGTGGCCAGGATGTTAGCAGGCTAGGAGGTGGGAGTCTGTTCAGAAGTTTTCAGTGCTCTCTTGGAACTGAATACTATGTTTTAGCTTCATAGACTATAAAATTCTACTTTGTAAAGACAACTGTAACACACTGGACTGACTGGGTGTCCTGTGTTAAGGCAGAGGGACAGACGGCCAGGGGCCGGGGGCTTCGGTGGATGGTCTAGGTGGTGAGTGCTGGGCTGACTCATCAGACTGCAAGGCGGTGCTGAATACTTGGGCAGGATAAGCGATGCAGTTGTACAACATGTATTGAACGCATGCGTAAAGACGTTTGTCTTAGCTTTTATTGGTCTTTTTAATGGTAAAAATTAATTACAGGGCATAGGGCTGTATTTTCAAAGCCAGTGGTGTTTTCGGAACTGGTAGGAGGAATTGAGATGAAACCTCCTGGCTGCGCAGAAACGACCTCGTCATGAAATAAGGTTTGAGATGATAGGTGGCTTTTTTGATTGTGTGTTTAGGGCTTATCACAGTGTCAGCGCTAACGTGTGCTTCAAGTTTTCAAAAACTTGGAAGTGTTAATTAAATTTATGATAATGCATATAAGTTGTGGGCCCTAATGACACTTCTGTTGTTTCTTGCCAGTTACATGTGTTTGAATATTTTTTACACGCTGTTTTTTCTTTCCTGCATGAGTATTTTCATTGTAGGAAGTTTGGGATACGTCCGCAGATGGAAGAAAATAAAAGTCTCATCCCCACCACTAGCCGTAACCACACCATGATAACCGCCTGAAGTTTGTTTTTGGCCATTCTTGCATAGGAATGCATTTTCTTTGATTCACCAGGAGCTGTCTGTCTCCTTTGCTTGAGACGTCCCTTGTGTTTCAGTCTTTCATGTGTCTGACTAACTATGCATCTCAGCTTAGTAAATTCAGAGGGTGAGGAGGGATAAACCAGGTAAAAAACATTTGAGCGTTCACAGTGAAATCTGTTCTCAGGACACCATTTTAAGTAGCAAGAATGGAATGTGTTTTTGGAAAAAAATGCCCAAACCATAATAGGTGGTCATGGTTTTGAAGCCACTTACATGCTAGTTGGTATATATAATATTGTAATGAAACGACAGTCTAACAATATATGCATTTAATAGCCTGGAACCATTTGGGGAATGATCTTTTTACAACAAGCACTCCATCTTCAGTGCCTGACCGTAAAGAACAAACTGTTGGGTGCAAGTCTCTTTCTGCCTTTGAATTTCAAGACCCTTCCTTGGAAGGGTCTGAGGGACATCCAATAGAAAATATTTGGGGGGCACTCAGGATAGATTTGTTGATAATATTATTTATTCATTGTGCATTTTTATTAGTATAAATAGTATTATATTTATTAAAATGGTTTTGTGGCATTTTCCCTCCAGGAATGCCTGAGTTAGATGAATACACCATGGAAAGGGTCCTGGAGGAATTTGAACAGCGATGCTACGATAATATGAATCATGCTATAGAGACTGAAGAAGGCCTGGGGATTGAATACGACGAAGACGTTGTCTGTGACGTCTGCCAGTCGCCCGACGGTGAGGACGGCAATGAGATGGTGTTCTGTGACAAGTGCAACATCTGTGTGCACCAGGTATGTGGGCAGCGGGGCCCGGAAGGAGGCCGCCTGGAGTGGTTCCTCCAGACAGGGTCCATGAGTTAAAGACGTGGGCCCATCTTTTTTGTTGCTGACGGGTGCTTAGTGTTTGAAGTATTTCTTGTTACTTTTACAACCAGGAGAGTAGGACCCTCTGTGGACCTCATTCTTTCTTCGCATAGTGTCTTTATTCCCACCCACAGAAGTCAGGTTTACTGGGACTGTGTGAGCCCCTCTGCCCTGCTCCAGCACCTGGCCTTATAGCTACCGAGAACACTGGAGGGCAGGGGCGGGGGGACTCTTGAAAAGGTGGTTAGTTTGCTGTGTTAGTTGCCCTTGCACAAGCTGGATGGCTTAAAAGAACAGAAGTTTATCGTCTTGCTATCTGGAAACTAGACGTCTGAGATCAGGACGTCGGCAGGGCCACGCTCCCTCTGAAACCTGGACGGAGAACCCTTCCTCGCCTCTCCTGGCGGTTTGCTGGCGGTTGTGGGCGTTCCTTGGCTTGCAGCCGCACGACGCTGGTCTCTGGCTTTGCCGTCACTTGGTGTCCTCCCCACGCATCTGTGTCTTCACACGTCGCCATCTTCTTGTAAGGCCGCCAGTCACGCTGGATGAAGGGCCCACCCTACTCCAGTGTGACCTCATTTTAACTGACTACATCTCCTGTGGCCCTATTTCCACACGAGGTCACATTCTGAGGTACCTGGGGTGTTAGGACTTGCTTTAACATATACTTTTCGGACACTAGTCAACACATAACATTTGCTAACATGTTAGTAGATAAACGGAGCCCTTGAACAAGCGGAAAGGGTCCCCTTTTCTTGAAAGTTATTTCCTGTCCTCCGCGATGTCGAGAGGATTTGGCGGTTGCTTCAGTAAGGTTGGGCACTGGGTGATCTAAAGAGCTCGGGAGAATCTTAGTCTGGACCCTTACCTCTTTGGTTTATTTTTTTCATGCAATAATGAAGTAATTTGTATTTCTGTGGGGACATGTGTTCACATACACTCTTTAGTTAATAGGCTCTCCAGAGGTACTTTCTTTGAATTCACCTGTTGATGCTGAGATTTAAAACCAACTTAAAGGCTTGTGTGGGACAGTGGCTTGGGTGACCTCTTGGCAAGAAGAAACAAGTTTGCTTTGTGAAGTTCCTGACTGTTGTTTCCTTTAGAATGTGTCTGCTTCCTGGGTTTCCCTTCTGCCTGAGGACTTTACCAGCGGTGGCCTTGTCCCGTCTCATCCTGATGGGGAGACCACAAGTCTCTTGCTTATGAAGTCACGTTATAGCCCATCTTGTAGCTCTGGGTTTTCAAGTTACCTAGGCGCTTTCCTTGGGATAATGGAGAATTCTTAGAGAGATTTTGTCGTTTCAAGACCATGAGCGTTGTGGCTGCCATTGCTGCTTTTACGTTGTTGGTGCCATTTACTTGGATGATGTTTCAGTTCTTTTCCTGCCATTTTACTCCCCCCCCCCCCCCCCCCACGAGACAAATCTTGTTTGAAAAAAAGGGTTCTGCTTGAAAACTGCTCACACCCTCTGCTTATAAATGAGTTAACTGAAGTCAGGGTGGGATGTTCAGTGTCCCACTGCGGGTTAGTGGCAGAGTTGGAACTGGAACTCGGGGAGCTCTGGACGACACCCACCCCCACACCCCTGCCCCGATCCTGGTCTGCTGTTCTTTCAGCCACACCACGTTGCCTATTAGCATTTCCTGTGGTTCCTTTTGCTTTTGAGATGTTCTTCATGACTTGTCTTTCAGGCGTCCTTTATTTAATCTTCTGTTTTACTTAGACTTGCTTTTCCAGTTAAAAAAAAAAAAAAAAATTACCTCTTCAAATGAGACTTTGTCTAGAGTGCCTGATACAGACCTTTCTGATATTTGAAACCTTAATAGTGTCAGTTAGCTCTATTAAAAAAAATTTTTTTTTTTTTTTTCTCCTTCAGTCAGTCTGTGTTGACAGTGGCTCATTCATGGCACCGACACAGTGCTCCTAAGCTCCAATCTTAGTGTCACTTAACTTCCCTGAACTATCATCCTGTGGTTTCCTTTTTGCGTCCTGGATATTCAGATTGCATAGTGGCTGTGTTTTTCCTGTCTGGAGAATTGGAACTATGTTACTGTCTCTCCACTTCCTGACTTGTAGTTCATTTAAGGATAAACTTCTGAACAGTTTGGTGTTTTTCAAAGGCTCTGAATGTGCTCCTGGTACCATCCTGGTTTTGTTTCTTCACTTCTTTAACGTTTGCCTTTTCTTTCTTTGAACCGTCTTAATGACTTTAAGTTGCCTTGATTCCTGCAGTTTTTGCTGTCTTGTGTAATTTACCATCTTATGCAAAGCAGGCTTTGTTTTAAATATCTGCCAAAGAGACCAAATTCCCTTTGTCTAGAATGTCTCATTTTTCTGCGCCTGTTGTGCTCACTTGTGTGTGGGAGGCGGGCGGGGTGTCGGCGCCTGGTCAGTAGAGCTTGCTTAGCCCAGGGAGCGAGGCTGGTCCTTAGTTCCCTCCCCTTTTCACTGGTGTCTCGTGTAATAGCTCTGGGAGGCTCTCAACTGCTTTGTGTTTTTTCCCTCACTTTATAGCCCACCTACATCAGTAAATCAGAGAGGGATGCCTTCCGCCATCTAGCCCCGGAGAGAGTTTTGAGGATTTACTGCCCAAGTATTTAGAAACTTGATATAGATGGGTATCTGTAGCAACACAGCAGATCTTTTACAAACCTTTCTGTCCTCAAGTAGTTTTCAGGACCACCCTCTGGTAGGTAAGTACGTTGTACCTTGCACCCACCTCCTGACTGCTGCTGTGAGGCTGCCCGGCACTCTTCCTAAAAGGAGTGCCTCTATTTTGGGGGTGCTTCTGTTAAAATCTTTCTAGGCGTTTTAAAATTCGTAGACACACAGGGTAAAAATAACTCTTTTTTTTTCTCTTTCTCTCTTTTCCTTGGGGATGTGCTGTGGCTTTACAGGCCTGTTACGGAATTCTCAAGGTCCCAGAGGGCAGTTGGCTGTGCCGGACGTGTGCCCTGGGGGTTCAGCCCAAGTGTTTGTTGTGTCCCAAGAAAGGTGGAGCGATGAAGCCTACCCGCAGTGGGACCAAGTGGGTCCACGTCAGCTGTGCGCTGTGGATCCCCGAGGTGGGTGCCCGTGTTGGTGGTTCACCTTGGGAGCCCGTGGCTGTTCATCCTCACAGGGAGCCATTCATCACTGGGCCACTTTGTAGTCGATGAGTAAAAAGACACCTTTGAATTGCTACCCATTTTTCCACCTTAAATTGAATCTCGAGCATGCTGTCATGTGGTCAGTGGTGTGTAAATTTGTGGAAGTGTTAACTGGAGGCAGCCGTGAGTTGGACTCTGGGTGGAGGTGTTCAGACTTCCCTTCTGATGCCACTGCAGCTGACCCTCCGCTGCTGCCACGCTCCCAGAAGCGGACCCGCGGCGTTCGTTCGCGCTGCGGCCTGGGTGCGGCTCTGTCCTTTCCCTGGGATGGGCCGTAAACTCCTGGGCCTGGTGAGCCATGCATACAGCACCGTCACGGTTAAAGAACCACTGCTCTAGGTCACATTTTTGTGATTTTTTATTAAAATTCTTACTTACCTCAACCTTTTTAATTTCAGGTCTGGTCTAATTTATTTCAAGTCCCAGACCTTGACTGATTTAATTTGCTTGGCTCACTCTGAGACTATCATTTGTGATTCAGATTTCAGCCTTTTTTGGCCTGTGATTTTGGTGCATTTTCCTCCCGAGGAAAAGTATCTGGGAGTGATTTGGATTGAGGCTTCACGACTCGGGCCTTGGTAGCGTGGGAATCTCACGGTTTGGTATTAACAGGGATGCAGTTCAGTGATCCAGGCTGAGGGGAGAGGGAGGGGACCTTATTTATCTTGGTAGTTTTCCGCTTTGTATGTAGTGATAGTTTCTGACTGAAGAGAATGGCTTTCTTTAGTGAGAGAGAGATTAAAAGTGGTCAATGTTTACTTCTGCTCCATCGTTCACAACTGATTGCAATACGTTTAAGACGGATTTCCAGTCCTGACCACTTCTTAGTGGACCAGAGGTGTAGTAGATTGATTACCTTGTCTTTGCTGTCACTCGGGTGAGCAGTGAGCATTGGGGTGTCTTGAGTGTTTTTACAAACAGGACGTTTGTGTCAGGTGACCCCCCGAGGAGGGCGTAGAGTTGGCCCAGAGCTGGCCCCTAGCTGGTCCCTGTGCTGTCCTGATGCTTTAAAGTGGGGTTTTACCTGCGCTCGGAGGGTAAGTGCCCCTTGGCATCCTCTGGTAGGAGGGCCGTGGGGAAGGAATGGGTCTCTGAGTTGCTGCTATCTGTGTTCGGCCCCTGTCTTGACGACCTCTGCCACCCTGTCCTGTTATTTCTTGGGCCTCCAGGTGAGCATTGGCAGCCCTGAGAAGATGGAGCCCATCACGAAGGTGTCTCACATCCCCAGCAGTCGGTGGGCGCTGGTGTGCAGCCTCTGCAATGAGAAGTTTGGGGCCTCCATACAGGTAACCAGCCTAGTCAGGATGGCATTATCACCCTTCCTTGTGTTCCAGGGAGCGGGACAGGGGAGGGCTCTGTGAGCTAACCGTCACAGGGTTTGGAGATGGGGCTAGAATCCAGGAAGCAGGACGAGGTTCTCACAGCCCTTCTGAGGTTGCTGAGGGATGTCTCCAGCCCAGTATACACACCTTCTATTGGTGGATAGTGTCCAGTGTGACCGGAACCCCAGCTGTAACCGTCACAGGGCAACTCAGAAGTCCGCCTGAGCTGCAGGGCAGTTCCAGTTTGTATCTGGTTTCTCCCTCCCTGCCCAAAGCCTGGCATTGCAGCTCTTTCCACAGGCCGACAGCTCTGGGGAAGAACTGGAGTCTCGGCACTGGAGGCTTAGTCACCCTCTCGCCTGCCGAGCGGCAGCCCTGCCTCTGTGGCTGCCCCCGACGCCGCTGGTTTCAGAGGTGTGCGCATGGGGTGTCTTGGTGCGGTGCGCACTGTTGGAAGTCAGCTTGGCACGCCAACCCTTTTGCATTTGGCAAAACGGGGACTCCTTGGAGCACCGACCGGTTGGGTGGAGGGACACCCATGAGGTGCTGCACCAGGGGTTCTGCCCAGTCTGAATATCTGATTTTTTTACGGTACAGTGTGGGGGAGGGTGGGGCTGGGGGAGGGGAGCTTGTACGTAAGAAGCCAGCCTGCGTTTTCTGTGTCCACGTACAGGCAGGTGTAGACAGCCGTGAGGCAGATAACAGGATCACGGAGAGACTGTTGATGGCGCGCTGTTTCTTGGTGTTGTCTTAAGTGCTGCCTGAGAAGTTCCTCTCCGGGCCTCACGCTTTTGGCGTCTAGACAGGCGTGACCTCGGAGGCCTGAGGTGCTGTCCCACCGCGGTCTCCAGATGCTGTCTGCGGCTGCCGTTGGCCCTTTGCCTCTGTGGGGCCGCCAGCTCAGGGACGCCGGCCGCTCCTTGGTCCCCACGTCACAGTCCGTGGGCAGAGGTGCCGGTTTGGGGCGGCCGCCCTCTTGATGCAGGACACGCAACGGCTTGGCACACACACACACACAGACACAGACACACACACACAGACACACACACACACACACTCTCTCTCTCTCTCTCTCTCTCTCACTCACTCACTCACTCCACAAGCTCGGTCAAACTGCCGGTCGGGGCTTTTAAAGAAATGACCTCATTTGGCAAACTCAACTTGTATTTTGGCTGATAAATATTCCTCTGTGTAAGGTATCCACTGACTGGTGTTTCTTTTTAAAAGTTTTCATTTTACACGCCAAGCTGTTGTGCTTTTTCTTCCTTATCACTTCCACTGGTGTTCGAGAATCCAAAATGTAACAGAATATTCAGAGGGTGAGGCATGAGACAGCTGGTGGGATTTGGCTGTGGACCTTGAAAATAGTGCAGATTTTTGGATGTGAATGGAATCTGCTTAAAATTAAAACATGACAAAAGCCTCTGGCCTGAGCGTTGTGTTAGGAGGGAGTGAAGGAGAAATGTTGTAAAGCCACAAAATAAAAGAAGACACAGAGCTGTGTGTGTGTGTGTGTGTGTGTGTGTGTGTGTGTGTGTGTGTGTGTGTGTGTGTGTGTGCGTGCAGATGGCCCGTGCAAACACTTGCAGGGAACAGGCTGGGGCAAACCAAGGGAAATGGACATCGTTTTCTTCCAAGTTACCCGATGTTCTTCTGAGGATAGAAATTACGCCCTTTACTGAGTAGGTCCTTCACTGATGTTTCCAGGAGGCGGTCGATTGGGATCTCTGTGTCTCTTTTGAAGAGAGACGATAAAATGACTTTTTTGTTGCCGTTGACCTCTTTTTCCCAGAACATGAATTTGAAGGAGGAGAGGCCAAGGAAGTTTTTGATGATTTTTCATATCTTCACAGAATAGACTGATTTTATTAAAGAATTCCTGTCTGAAATGTCTGCAGCTGGAAAGGCTCTGGCTTACGTTTCTGTAACATCTGTTTGCTGAGTCAACCTGAATAGGAAAACCCAGAGGAAGGCCATTTGGCGTCTTTACAAAGCCCCGTATAAATGTTCTGCCGTGGCGAGTTCCTCTTTTCAGGTCGGGGCGCTGAGTTGAAGTGTCGTTTAAGCCAAACACTGGTAGTGTCTCCGTCATCTGTTCCCACTTTGCTTCCCACTTGGCTGCCTGCTAGGAGGGAGGAGCACTTTGTCTTGTACTGACAGTGACCAGGTGTGTGTGTGTGTGTACTGATAGTGACCAGGTGTGTGTGTGTGTTCTGCCACTAAAGCTGATTTCACACATTCCTTGGAATTGAGGTTATTATTATAGATAAAATTACAGATTTATGTTAGTTCATGCGCTTTAAGTGTTTTCAGCGGGGGAATTGATTTTCTGTGAAGGGAGCTAGATTTTCTGTACTTCTGGGTGAAAGCGACTTTTTAATAATGGGAGAAATCATGACTGGCAGTGAGTCACCTCTTAAAGACTGCAATGATTAGGGGAAGAAGCCCCAGCCCACGCCGCTGCGATCTGTGGTGGTGCTGTGCAGGGCTCTACTGAATGAGTTTAATTAATTAAGCTTCTCAGCTGGCCTGGGGCCACTCAGTTCTGCTCCTGTCTGCAGCCCTGGCGTGCCCGGATCCCTTGGCCTCATACAATACACTGTTGCTTTTTAAGGGACTGGCTTCAGTCACCACAGGGAGCCTCCTTCCAGGAATTCGCCCAGCAAGATCAGATGGGGAGAAATCACTTTTCTCCTGCTAGGCCTCTGGCCTGCCGTCTGGATCGGAGGCACTACGGGGTTCCCCTGGTGGGGTGGTGAGAGGGAGGGGGGAGGTGTTTGGTAAGGCCGGGGCAGAGCTGGGTGATGCCTGGCCTCTACGTTGACCTGCCTTCGACCCACAAGCAGCAGGTCCCTCACGGTTGCCCTGCCAGGCGAAGCGCACACAGATCTCAGAGCTTGTGCCCCACTGGCCTGGAAGCCTCTGCGCCTGGCAAAAGCTTCCTCGGGTACGGAGACCAGTCCCATCCTTCCTGTCCTGGATTGTCCTGGTCTCCTCTTCCTTTCCAGTCTTTGGGAGTTTTTAATTCACCCTCCTCAGTCTTGAGCAACCCTCGCTGCTGGAGGAGGAGTGTGCCATTTATTTTCCCACTGGTGTTGGGACTCATCCTGGCTGTGGCTTAGGAAGGAGGATCCACGTGCCTTTCAAAACTCTGGTTGGTGGTCATTCTTCCTGAGGAGATTCTCGCCACTCAGGCTTTTTATATAAGCATTAAAAAAGCCCAGACCTATGAGAAGAGACAAATGAATGCCTCAGGATATACTCTGCATGTTGGGCACACGCTCTTCTGAGTATAATCGGAGCGCCAGGGCCCCCTTTGTCTACACGTGCCATCTGTGTGATCGTGTCTGCTTTAAGAGGCGGTTATTGGATGCAGTTGCTTTTCCAGGAGAGTTATGGTTCGGTTTATGAAAAAAGAGTTCCCTTAAATCCCAAGCTGTAGCTTGTTTAAAACACAACTGGATCTGCCAGGGTGAATCCGCGTGAAGCTCCTCTGTCCCGGCACGAGCTCCAAGTGCAGCTCTTCCTGTGCGTGTGTAGGGAGGGGGTGCCTGGCACCCGGGGCTTCAGTCACTGTCACTCCCTAATCTCTCTCCTCTTGCTGTCTGCGTGTTCTTGCCAGTGCTCTGTGAAGAACTGCCGCACAGCCTTCCACGTGACCTGTGCTTTCGACCGGGGCCTGGAGATGAAGACCATCTTGGCCGAGAACGACGAAGTCAAGTTCAAGTCCTACTGCCCGAAGCACAGCTCACATCGCAAGCCCGACGAGAGCCTCGGTGAGGGGGCCGCTCGGGAGAACGGGGCCCCTGAGTGCCCCCCCCCGGGATCCGCTGGAGCCCTTTGGCAGCCTTGAGCAGAATCAGGAGGAGGCCCACCGGGTGAGTGTCCGGAAGCAAAAGCTGCAGCAGCTGGAGGATGAGTTCTACACCTTCGTCAACCTGCTGGATGTTGCCAGGGCCCTGCGGCTGCCCGAGGAGGTCGTGGATTTCCTGTACCAGTACTGGAAGTTGAAGAGGAAGGTCAACTTCAACAAGCCCCTGATCACCCCAAAGAAGGACGAAGAGGACAATCTCGCGAAGCGGGAGCAGGATGTCTTGTTCAGGAGGCTGCAGCTGTTCACGCACCTGCGGCAGGACCTGGAGAGGGTAATGGTCGACACTGACACCTTGTGGTGACGTAGAGAAGAAGATTGCAAAGAGGCGACCGCTTGCCCAGAGCAAGGAGTGGTAGCCAGTGCATTTCCTCTCAGACCCTTGTACATACTTCAGCATGAGGTTGTGTTGGTTGAATCTATTTATGGGCTGGTAAACTCACTGTGCACACACACAAGACGGCCACAGAGCCCGGGGAGCCTCTCTGATTTAAACACTTCCTCGTTAGTTCTTACTGTTCTTCTGGAAGGTCAAATGGGGTGTGTCTTCCCCTCCCCCGCCCCCCTTCATTCTAGAGCTAGAGGGAACTGAGCCCCCCAGGAAGATGCCCAAGGGGTGGGCTCAGAATTGTTTACAAACTGAGTTAGAAAACCAGAGTGGATTTAATTAACGGTGAGGGGGTGGGTGGGGCGGGCCGAGGTAGGGCAGTTTCTTGCTGAACCTGGGGAAACACTTTCTAGGTGCTGGTCATGGGCTCATTAAGGAGAGGGAAGCACTGCCTCTCTGACCCAGCTCCGCCTCTTGCCTAACTGGCGGTGGCCTTCCCGGTACAGTCGCCGAGCAGAGCAGGCTGTGGGTGCTGATGTGTGGGCATGAGCTGCCATACACATGCGTATCTGTTCCCCAGGGTACTCCGGCAGTGAGGTGCTAAGTCATCACTCAGGCTGTGTATATGTTGTGTGTGCATGTGTGTCTGTGTCCGTGTGTGTCTGTGTGCTGTGTCTAGAGTGGGCGTGGGGCAGGACTCCTGGTGCACAGGGGCCTCCGATCTGACCCGGGGAGCCCCCCCGTCCCGCGCGGCGCGCTTCGAATGCCCTCACCACTGGATTGGCCCGTGTGGTGGCCCGTGGCTGCCTGGAGCCTCGGCTGGTGGCACCTTCCTGCAGCTGTTGGCTGGTTGGCGTCTCGCCCATTCTCCAGTACCTCTGGAGTCCCAGTCTGGACCTCCCTTCCGGCTACAGGCAGAACTCTAGGAGCCGGCTGGCTTTTCCCCAGGGCCGCCGCCTCCCTGCAGGTAGTCTCTGACTGAAGCTTGCTAGTCGGCGATGTGTCTTAGAGCGCTTTCTCGCGTCAGCGCCCCTGACTGCCCCGACCGCCGACAGTGATTAAATTCATTAGTGCACAGATGGAACTAAGGCTTCGGGCCCAAAGCAGCCCGTGCTGAAAGGCACCTAAGTGTCCTGAAGCGGTTAACGCGTCTCCCCCAAGCACCTGACTTATTAATGGGGGCTGTGGTTCACCTGCCTGGGAGAGAATCTGACTCAGAGGTGATTTGCAGCGGGAGTGTAGGCAAAGAATAGGGACAGGGGAGAAGTATGGAACCGAAAGACCGAGCTCTCACAGAGACCTGCCCTGCCCTGGTAGAGAAGGCGTAGCAGTGAGAGTGTTTGTAAGTGTTCCTTAGAAGAGACCCTTTGAGTACCTGACAGTGCGGGCTGCTTGTGACGCCCCTTCCAGGCACCAGGTTAAGATTCCGGATTCAGGCGGGTTCAGGCGGAGGCCAGGCGGGAAGAGGGTGTGTGAGGCTCTTGTGCTCCTGTGCCCCCCCACCCCCACCCCGGTGGTGAGTGTAAAGAAGACCTCGCCTCTCAACCACATGTATGTGTGGCCTTTTTGTTAGAGATGAGAAAGGGATTCAGAAGGGAGAAACTCGAATCCTGGTGAGAAGCCTTGTCCCAACCTGACAACTGCTGTACTTGGAGTCAGACAGTCCTCAGGAGGGAGGACGAAAAGTCTAATGTTTGGACTGTGTTTGTCTCGCAATCACCACAAAATAAAAGTGTAGAAAATGCTTGTGGTGTACTAACTCTTTTCTGTACTTAAGTCACTCAGATTAACACGCACTTACGATTAAATTCTAAACTTTTTTTTTTTTTTTTTTTGGAGTCATCACTGTTGCGTTTTAAGTAGAATGATGCCAATGATGTATGAGAAACAGGGAATAAATCAGGATTTTTGTGTGTGTGCTATTACTTATATTTACTTTATTAAAGAGCCTAAGAGATTTGAGGGCATTTAGCGTCAGTCTAAAACGGGCTTATTAAAATGAAAAATGTGTTTTCCAGAATGTTCCACGAGGCCTGCGATGGTGGAGGCTTTAAAAAGTGGAAATCTTGGCCGCCGTGCCCCAGAGTGCACAGTTATTTGTGATTATAAACAAGAAGTGTATTAGGCCAAAGACTCATCAGGGCAGGGGTGACAGTAAGAATAAATCGTAAGTCTGTTTTTCAAGTAACTTAAAGTCCAGCCCAGTTCACACAACAGCATTTCGTAGCAGGTTAATATGTGGGGCTGTGATCAAGGCGTGTGGTCTCTTCAGAACTGACAAGTGAGTACCCTTCATTAGAGAGGCAGACAACTCTCTGATAACGGTAGTGGCTCTTTCCTGCAGATATACACTGTGGGGCATTTTGCACACCCGGGTTCCAGTTCTGGATCAGAAAGTTAGATGACAGGAATGGACTCAGGTGGGTTTGGGAACCTGAAGACACGATTGCCGATATATGGCGGGTGCCGTGCCAAGTTCCCAGGGCTGCCACTTCACTCTGGTGGGATTCCTTTCCCCCAAACACTGTCTTCTAAAGGATGCAATAAACGTGAGTTCAGCAAATGAGTACTTGCTCAGATAAAAAAACATGCTACCTCTGCACTCCTGCCTGGGGCATCGAAAGGGGTCAGGTCCCGGGGCACCATTTTACTCAACATTTGGTGGAATGGTCACCTCTTGACAGTCTGACAGAGGCTACAGTTGTCCCCGAACAAGAGGCATGTTAAGCTTTAGTGTTGCAAGCAATGTTTGGGATTCAGGAAAACTTGAGGTCGTTATCGAGTTCCTGAGGGCAGTGGTTCTCAGCACGTGGTCCTCAACCAGCAGCAACGTGACCTGCAGGTTTTTGGATCCCACCTCTGACTCCAGAAACGGTGGGGTTGGAGGCCAGCATTCTGTGTTTTAGGGCCCCTACGTGTTTGTTTGGGAACCACTGCTTTTGGGGAAAGCCTGACTCTTGGGTTTAACGTGGTATGAGGGGTGGCAGCCGAGGGCTGGTGGTTTTGCCTACCACCTGGCTGGCAATTGGGAGAAGATGAAGCGGGGGGTTGGGGGTGGGCGGGAGGCTAGGTCTAGCAGTCTAGCAGTGTACAGGAAGGGCCAAGCAGGGTGTGTGTTGAGGACAGAGCCTCAGTTCAGCTCTACATACAGGGGCTGCTTATGGAAGTTGCCCTTTAGGGTGTTCTGTGCAAGAGAGAGGTAAGGTTTAGGGCACTCACTATACTAATGTGGTCAGCCGGCCTGGTTTATTCAGGGGCTGATTTGCTCCAGTTGAAAACCCCGACCTTTGCTTCTTGGGGTCACAGTTAGATGTCTCGTATCAGAAAGCATGGGGAATGGAAGTGGGGAATTTCCCACTTAACAGCCAGGGTGGAACTCTTTCCTGGGGGAAGTGAAGACACCAAAATTAAATTTGAGTAATATACGAAGTTCAGGTTCTCTGGCTCTGCTCTTTCCATTGACAATTTTAAGTAAAAAGCGATGTATCTCTTTTGTACATCTGACTTGAATAGGAGAGTAACCTTGTCCACTCCTAGGATGTCAGAGAGTTTGTTTCCATTTCCTATTTCCACAAGTTGGATTCCCTGTCTTAATGTAAAAACCGTTCTGTATGTTTTCCAGTTGTTTTGAGCCTGTGATAAGGATCTAGGTTCGGCCCCTTCCTCTTTTTGACCTTCTACTCTTTATCTCCCCTGGGTGGAGCAATATTTATCAAAGAGGGTCGCCTATTAGCTACCTCCATCCCCAAACTGGTCAGAATTCTTATAAAGGACACCTACTTCCTGGCCTGAGGGTGCGTGGCTGTCAGAGAAAGAATGTGCTTTAACCAGGGTGAATGACACTGAAATAAGATTTACTTTGAGACAGGAAGAGTGATTTTATTCTCAGTTCTTTAAGATAATTTTTATTTTTATCAAGAAGTGTTAGGAAGATCCTAAACAAATAGCGAATAGGTTAGGATCAAGAGAAGCCTGACTTGGTGGTCCTGCTTTAGGCCAGGAAATTATACCACTTACAACGTGAGCAATGCAAATGTGAAAGCCAGCTGACCTGTTCCTCTTAATGCCTCGTGTCCTCTTGGAAAGGAGGCTGCCTTGAACACAGCTGGGGAAGAACAGCTGGAGTTGTTAGGGTTCTTTAGGGGTGGTGTATCTGTACATAAGCCAAAATGCAGGGCTGTGTGTGTCGCTTGTTGCCACTCTCACTGCCAAAAGGTTAGTGGCCTTGGGGGAAGGTGGCAGGAGAAGGGATAGCCCAAGCGTTAGGAGAGTGCAGTCATGCCTTTGGTGTAGGAGCTGATGGGGATATGCAGTCCCTGTTTTCAGTCTTGCCACTGAGCTTACTGGGGTGGTCTTGTCCACATCTTCCTGAAGAAAGGTTTATTGTGTTATCTGCTGTGTTGCATTTGACGTTTGTGTTTTCAGGCCCATGCAATCTAATCAGGTCTTACCAGTAGGCTTTAGGACTGAGAGATTTAAGGGGGTTTATTGATTAAGTCATTAAAATTTGATTCTGTATTGACTGATCACAGGTGGCTCTGAAAACGGGGAACAAATTTAAGTGTTGATTGGTTACTACTGGTGAATGAGCATTTGCATGCAGTTCCCCAGTGGTTGCACATCAGATGCAAAGCGGAGCTCCTAGTGCTGGGGTCTTCTCGGTTACTGACCGATGAATCGAGAAGAGGGCAGTTTCAGTTTTTCAGGTGGTGATACAGAAAGCTGGCCTTGAGAGGCTGAGCTAGCAAGTCAATGGCAAAGCAAGAAGGATGTTCCCTAGGTGTTCACACGCTGTAGGAACACAGCGGCCTGTAAGTTCCAAGGTACTTCAGAGAGTTCAGTGTCAACAAAAGAAGTTTACTTGGATTCCTGGTGACTACTTGGCCTTCTAGTGAGCCCTGTGTGGGGACATTGTTTGTGAGGGGCTTCTCCCTCTGATGGCCCTTGACCCTAATGCTGTCTAGTTCCATCTTCAGAAGATGCTTGATAAAGTGCAGCAGAGGTGGCTTCTGAACTGCTCTGAAGCCTCTGACGATAGAATTCATGGGAAGAGGATACTGAAGGGGTGATGAGCAGAGTCCTTTGGCAAGAGCTGGCATGTTTGGACTTGGACACCGATGGGCGTCTGTCTCTTCGCCAGGAGGAGCCTGTGGCCAGGTGTGGTGCAGGGGCAGGACCTCCTCTGACAGCCTCTTTTGTGCTGCTACCCACCTTGAGGGGTATACGCAGAATACTTGTTAGCACCCAAAGGGAGGCTTAGAGATTAGCTAAAATGTTTAAAGTACATCTGGATATCAAAAGTCACTCAAGGACCTAGTAGGACAAATTTTTCTCAGGTAAAGAGGAAAAAAACAAAAAACAAAAAACACCAAAGTCCTGTTATAATGTATTGCTTACTTAGAATCTTTATTCTCTACGTTCTAGGTTCGGAACCTCACTTACATGGTGACCCGCAGGGAAAAGATTAAACGATCTGTGTGCAAAGTCCAGGAACAGATATTCAATCTTTACACTAAGCTTTTGGAGCAAGAAAGAGTTTCAGGTATGCATTAAGCCCCGGTAGGTCAAACAATAGGGCAGGGGTTTGTAAGCCCTCTGTTAAGGGAAAAAAATGCTAGTTTCTTTAATTTTATTTTATACTGTAGAAGAATCAAAGAAGCAAAGGCTTTTGTTGTTGAAGAAAATCTTCAGGCATTCGAGGCACCATGGTCTAGAGGAGAGGGCTATGAACTGGGCCTCATGTATGGGTCAAATCCTGTATTGGCTACTTAAAGGCTCAACACAAGCGAGTCTTAAGTTTTCCAAGTCTCCCTCGTTTCCTCACATGTAACGTGAGGATGAGATCTCCTGCTACCTCCTGGGAACAACTGTGAGACTCGAAAGAGTAACTTACATATTGCAAAGCACTTGATAAATGTAAAGTATCATGGGGATACCTAAAAAGATTTATAATTATCTAGCCTTTGGATCTGCCTGTAACATACGGTAAATATATCTTAAGACTGTGTACTTAAGGCACGTATCCATGTTTAGGTAACATTCACAGTGGATTATTTTGGTGCAGGTGGAATTTTGAATACTTTCGAGATTCAGCACAACATATTTATTTAGTGCTGCCTATGCTGCATTGCTCTGGCAAAGAGAAAAAGAAAACTAAGACATGGACTTCCCCCACCTCCGGAGAACACTTGAGTGACTTTGAGATCAAGTGCATAGGAGGGCAAGTTGTTTAACCTCTCCGGGACTCTGTTGGTCTGTAAGAGGTTTGGTCCAGAATCCTGCCCTCTGAAGTGCTTTTCCGCACTAGCGTTCCGTGATGAGAAGCCCCAGAAGGCAGGCATTATAAGGATTTCAGAGGAGGAAGAGTCTGTCGAGTGCGGATCAGGCAGAACCATGACCCACGAGCAGGCGGGTCTTAGGGGACCTCGTGTCTGCTGCCCTTTGAAGTTAGAGCAGCAGTGTCTGCCCTGCTTGCCTCTTGTGCAGAGTCCCCCGGCTTACTCTCCTTCTGCTTCTGTGGCTTTTCGTCTCTGTAGATTAGGAAACACAGATACAACAAAGAAGTTGTTATAACCTATTATGTTGAAATCCACATTCTGGGTTTACCTAAAACTAACTGGATATGTGTGACTAGAGGCAAACTGGTCAGCCGAACAAAGAGAGAAAAAGCTTGGGGAGTTTTAAAAGATATTCTTGAAGTGTGTTACATTGTTTTGATAGCACTAACGTATTAATAATATCATCCTAGGTAATTTCCTTCCCAAGAGTAAATACTTCCCAGCTATATCAAGTGTTATATCGTCAGCTAGACTTTAGAGTTGTCAAACTTTTAAAATAGATTTTTCTGAGTTAGGGTATCACGAGTACAAGCAGTTTGACTCAGATTCTTTAAGGTGAACTTCTGTCTCTTCGTTATTCCTACTTGAATGCAGATAAAATAGGGGACCTGTTTTCTCCCTTGCCCGTGGTGTGTCCTTGTGTAAAGAGCAGCCCCCCCCACCCCCCACCCCAAGGCTGTCTGGTGCGGATCACCCAGCCTCCAGCTGCAGAGGCCGAGCTGCTGCCGCCCAGGATCATTAGTGCAGGTTGTGTCTGTGGAGCTTTGCCAGTGGAGGGCTTTCTGTGACTCTTGTTAAAAGTCCTTACGTAATGAGTGATTACCTATGAAAATAAGCTGTAAAGAACGTTTTCATCTGATTTCACTCGAGTCGTTTTTCATGGTTATTGCAGGCAGTTTTTTTTTTTTTTTTCCCTTGTATTTCGTGGCTGAGGTTTTTTGGTAAGTGGTTGAGCTTCTTAACAAGGTTAGGAAGTGTTTTGTGTAACAGATGTAATGCAGATCTACGTTCAGAAGTCCTACTGCTGTTCCAGAACAGGAAAAGGGGTCCTCACCACCCTCTGAGGAATGACCCACACTAGGTATGACGGGTTGGAAGCAATGGTAATCTTCCTGTGAACTGCCCCAGGGAATGAAGTGGAAACCCCTTGGGATGCCTTTTTTCTTCTTCCAGTTTCAGACTTTCAGTTGTGTCGTTCGTGCCTCACACTGCTACCTTGTAAGAGAGATGATTCCGAGTGAGGCAGAGATGGCCCTGACTTAACATGTGTCACTAGGATCCATAGTTTAAACTGTCCCGTGGTTCCAAGAATGGGCACGGCCCTTCTGCTGGATGAGTGTCCTCAGTGGAGACAATACTTATGAGAGTCAGAGGCCCTTCAGAGACATGGATCCCAAGTCAGGAGAGAAATCAGAGCTTGGAAAATAGCCCCTCTTACCTTCCTATTTTCCCACATTAGGTGACTACATAAAAGAAATAATACGTGTGGCGTGATGGTTGACCCTGAGTTTGATTATTGAGAAAGCAGCCATTTCTAAACCAGCAGATTGTAAAACACCCTCCCCTACCTACGGTCATGATAATTTTACGTTTAGAGTTGCTAGCTCTGTTCTGTTTACGTGCAGTGTCCATTTCCGCTCAGCAGTTAAACTCTCACATGGGCTCCTGCCTGCTACTCTGGGGTGGAACCTTGTTTTCCTGGTGGTTCATAACTCAGGAAACATGAAAACTGCTCTTTGTAGGTGCTCTGGAGGCTCTTGCAGGAACGTGGTCCTTCTGATGAACTCTAGTATGTTATGAATTCACCCTGTAGTTTTCAAACTGAGGGTTACAGTTTATTACCGGGTTGTGAGATTAATTTAGCAGGTCATCACTAGCATTAAAACAAGTGAGATAGAACAGAAACTGTCAGAGTGCCTATCAGGCCATGAAGGCTAATATGATTGCAGGAAAAGTGAGCTTTTACTGGGTTACATTGTGAAACTTAGTTCTTACTGTGATTTGCCTCAGAAATGTTTGAAAAACACCAATTTAACTTATCCTTGTGCTGGATGGCAATTCAGTTTAATTCCACAAATGGGTTTTACATATGAGAGTAAACAGATGTACTCTGTGTCAAGAACGATTTCAAACAAACACCTTCCTTTATTCATTTCACAATTGACGTGTATTTATCCTCATCATAGCCATGTCGTGCTGTGAGGGTGTAGATAATTTGGAGAAAGAACCTTAAAAGCCCCAGTCCCCCCCCCCCCCCCCCCCCCCCCCCGTCTGTAGGCGTGGCAGGTGGCAGCTCTTGGCAGGCGCTGCTCTGAGACCGGGTGGAAGCAGTGCTTGCTTCACCGCAGACGGATTCCGCAGTGAAATCCCATTTGAAAATCAGATCAGTTATTTTGTTTGACGGAAAATGTATTCCTTGAAAAGACATTGTTTCATGAAAAAGTACATGAACTTAAGCTGTTTTAGAAAATAGAGGATATTGAGTATCCAGATTTCACGGCAGGTAATTACCTTTACTGTAAATACCGAACTTGTACAAAGTGGGTGGCTGTGTGTTTTACTGTTGGGTGGGAAGGCCCTGCTGAGGGTCTGGAATTTTATTGTTCTGGATTTGCCTCTGCTGTAACTCTCCTTGACGTGTGGTTTTTGTGTTCGTAGGTGCGCCGCCTTCTTCTTCCTCCTCGTCACTGGAAAACATGCTTCTGTTTAACAGCCCTTCTGTGGGCCCCGATGCCCCCAAGATAGAGGACTTGAAGTGGCATTCTGCGTTCTTCAGGAAGCAAATGGGTACTTCCTTGGTTCACTCGATGAAAAAGCCCCATAAGCGAGATCCACTGCAGAACAGTGCTGGGAGTGAAGGCAAAACCCTGCTAAAGCAGCCAGACCTGGGCAGTAGAAGGGAGGGGATGGTGGTCCCAGAGAGCTTTTTGAGTTTTGAAAAGACCTTTGCAGAAGCACGTCTCATATCAGCACAACAGAAAAATGGTGTGGTGATGCCAGACCACGGGAACAGAAGAGACCATCGTTTTCATTGTGATCTTGGTAAAGGAGACTTGAAGGACAGACCTTTCAAACAGAGTCACAAGCCTCTCAGGTCCACAGACATGTCCCAGAGGCATGTGGACAACACAAGAGCTGCCACCTCCCCTGGAGTGGGGCAGTCAGCACCCGGCACGAGGAAAGAGACGGTGCCCAAGTGCAACGGCTCCCTAATCAAAGTAAACTATAACCAGACTGCAGTCAAAGTGCCTACAACACCTGCCAGCCCAGTGAAAAACTGGGGAGGATTCCGGATTCCAAAGAAGGGGGAACGGCAGCAGCAGGGAGAGGCCCACGAGGGGGCCTGCCACCAGCACTCAGACTACCCCTATTTGGGCTTAGGCCGAGTTCCAGCCAAGGAGAGGGCAAAGAGCAAGTTGAAATCTGACAACGAGAATGACGGGTACGTCCCTGATGTAGAGATGAGTGACTCAGAGAGCGAGGCATCAGAAAAGAAATGTATACATGCCAGCAGCACCATTAACAGGAGGACAGACATTATCAGGAGAAGCATTTTGGCCTCTTGATGAAGCAGAGATGGCTTGGGAGCACCACGGGCTTGTCACGGGGTAGGCGAGAGTTCAGACACGGGGGACGAGCAGAAACCCGTCACTCCTGAGCTGCACAAACACATTTACTTGCAATTCAGATTGAATTTTTTTTTTTTTGAGTCATTTATAAATCATTGTTGTGAGAAGTGTGTTATTTGCAACTTGTTGAGGAAACACAAGAGTTAGATTGTAACCGTAAGACACTGCTAAGACTAGAGGCTGAATTAAACACTAAAATAAGAATGGATGAATTAAGTTTCTAAAGAGGGCAAGGCTTTTAAATAAGCCTCATGAGTTTTTACTGCCCTCTGTATTCTTCCCAAAGCACAAACTCTTGGTTACCTGAATATACAGAATCAGATATGGTTCTTGAGAAACGCTCACGTACCATTTAATAGCCCATAAAACTTATTTTCTAGGACTGTGGTGGATCTTGAAATCACATTTATACTTTGGCCCACAAGGCTGTTTTTGTTTCATTATAGTATACGGGCAGTAGCTCTGAAGCTTCAGTAACTCTAGGGAATTCATGTGTAAATATAGCAGATGAGGGAAGAGAAAATTTAAAAGTCATTACTGGAAGATCTGAAGGGACAGGGTAGAGCCGCTGGAGCTTGGAGATTTAGGGTAAATGTAAGCAAGGTCCTGCTGCCAGAAGCCCTTGAATGTGTTGTGGATATAGGGCTGGTGGAGGGTGAAGCCATTACAAAGTTCCATCTGTGAGAAAGGGCAGTTGAGGTCCCGTCTTTACCAGTCCTTTTGACCTTTCTCTTCCCTAACCACTGCCTTTTGGGCCAGCTTGGGATTTCGCTGGCCATTGGCAAAAACTGGCCATCTGGCTTCCAACAATACAATGGCTATTCAAGTTCAAGTGATGAACTTCCAGACTCTGGTGACTCATATTTCCCAGAGCCGACCACTAGTGCATATGTTGGGGAATCCGGCCTTCCAACATGAACAGATTCCTTTAAAAAAAAAAACAAAAAAACAAAAAACAAGAAAAACAAAACAAAAAAAAAGCAAAATAGGTTATATTTAAAAAAAAATAGAAAGGCAATAAGTTGCGATAACCTCTTACCATCGATTGACCAAGGTTATACAGGAAAGAGATTGACGTGTAATAGGTTTTCTGGAGTCAGAGTTCTAAGCTCTAGTTCGTAACTTGGACTTTCTAATTGCAAACGGCAATAACTAGTAAGTTATCAGCAATAATAAATTTAGCATTAAATTTGAGTACAATGTTCTGTTTTTGCACTCGCTGCAGTGCATTATGTATTAAGACAGTGGATAGTGTTAAGGTCCTGTTAATTTTTTTTTGGAATTCAATGTAGTTGTGAATCAAACTTAAGGAAAGTTTAAGTAGCAATGAGATTTAGAGTTATGGGCACTTGGAACAAGCCCAACTTCCCCTAAATTATCCTTTAGTTTGTTAATATCAGTATTCAGATTCCTGATTCATTTATACATTTGTTTCCATGTGGCAGGGACATTCTGATACTTAATGAGTAATGCTTTGAGTTCTGTAGTTACCTTTCAAGTCTTCCGGACGATTGTCAACAAGGAAAAAGGCTTATTGAATTCCATCTTGCTATGCAAGTTTTATCAGATGATCAAATAGTGGATCTGATACATCCCCATTGTATGTATGGCATTTTTCAAACCAAGTCTTAACTTTTCGAATACATTTTAGTAGCTAATTCAGGGGAGGGGAAAGAATGACCCAGGTTTTTAGATTGACTATTTTTGAGCTATGGGGCTCATTTTTCAAAGACTGTTGTCCAGATAAACTGTTGCTACAGATACTAGAAGTTTCTTATGAATCCAAGTTGTACATTAACTCGGCATAATTTAAAAATCTTTTTTTTTTTTTTTTTTTCGCATATGAGCAAAAAACCTTTTGCTGGATACAGGAGAAGGTGGACTCGATTTACAGTTATCTTTTGACTACAGCAACAGCTCTGGGTGAGAGTAGAATATATAGAGGGATAATCTGTCAAGCCATAAAAAGAAAATCTAAATTAATTCTAGTTAAGTGTATGACCTCTCACCATTATAAGAGGTACCAGATTCATTTGCACTATTAGGAATGCTAGTTTTGTGCAAAAATAATGCCTTACCTGTTTTTTCCCCACATTTAGGTTGAAAAGCTTTCAAACGTTCCAAGTTATGCTGAACCAAAAACAAAACAAAACAAAAAATAAAAATAAAAAAAAAAAACCCACACAAGAACTAAACACCCCAAAACAAAAAGCCCACACTTTTAATTCCTGCTTTGAAATGCAAATGGTACAGAGCTCAGTTTCTCTGGCACAGTGTAATGATAGCTCTGTGAGTGGGTGAGTTTCATGTGCTGCTGGGAACTCTGTATGCGTGCGGCCGCACGAGCGGCAACCAGCCAGCCGAACCTGCCCACCTGCACTCTGAGTACGGAACCATTTGCTCTTCTTTTCTCCTTCTCCTCCTCCTTTTTCTTTTTTTTTTTGTTTTTTAAAGCTTTATCTATCTTTCCTTGTGCATCCTGACCAAGAAATATCTTTGATTATGATCAATGTATTATGTCAAAATGTAGGCTAGTTAAACTTTTGTAAAGTTGCCTGGAATGTCATTTGTTAGGTTATAAACACAAAATCTAAATGAAGGGTTATATGTGTTGTGTACAAATCTTAATTATTTTGAAATGGACAAACTTGTCATTACATTTGTAACCTTGTACAGAGGATTTTTCACTATGTGCCTAGCTTGGTGTCCATTCAGCTAAAGTTGAAAAAAAAAAGGTGCATGAAGAGTTAAAAATCAGAATTAAACAAAGTATATGTAGAGATGACTATTTTATATTACATGGCCCAATCCTGTATTTATTTCTGCCCCCTTTTTGAAAGTATTTATAAAACTAGTTGAGGACAGCTGTATTTTTTTGTTGAACTATTTAGTAGAATTTGTGCCTTTTTGTCTGTATGTGAATAAATGCTGTACATTTTGCAGTACATTTTAGAGTGTCTTGAAATCTGGTTTTGCTAAATATTTAGATGTATATGACTTAGCTGCATATGTATGTGGTGTCTCACATGATGGTACATGTCGACAGTCTCACAGCTTAGATCAGGAACGCGAACTGCAGGGAACATGACCAAGACTGTGGAAGAGCACAGATTCACTAAGGCTGCTTTCTGGCTCAACTTTGATGGTGAGACACTGATACATGATAATGGTTTGATTTTAGTGTTCCCCACCTGGAGTTCTTTCCAGAATACAGTTTTAGAGCTGAAAACAACCAGTTGAAGCAACTTACACATTAGGGTTGCAGACACCTGGGTTTAGAGGCTGAAGTACAGTTCACCAGCCGTGTGACCTTTGCCAAGTCACCTAACCTTTATAAGCCTCAATTTTCCCTTCTGTGAAAGGACAGTGACATCCTACTATCCTCCTGGGGTTGCTGTGATATTTAAAGCAAGCTCATAGAGCATCTCATATAAAGCACGTAGTAGGCATTTGGTAAATGTCTGGCTGTTATTCTCATGATTAGGAACAAGACACTGACTTCTTCAACATAATGTTGACTGATAAGCCTTCTGAGGCAAAAAAAAAAAAAAGGTTATTTCTGAATGACAGGGAGACTGTGTTTATAAGGCTCTCAAAAAATAATTTTCAAAGGGCGCAGTTTCATTAAATTCTTTTGATCACAGAATTCTGGAACATTAGGGCAAAGAAGAGGTATCTCTATTCTACAGAGAAGACACGTCCAAGATCATAGCATTAGGCATTGGCGGGACCGGGCCAAGGCCCTAGTTCTAATTTCTAGTTTGGTGTTCTCCCTGCCTGAAACAGGCTTTACTCAACCCCTACATGCAGGCATTAGCATATAATGAAATGCACCTTTGTGCTGGGAACAGCAAAAAGCTGGGAGGGTTACATATTCTCATGTAGATTACAATGTACAGGAGTCACAACAGGGTAGCGGTACAGAGTCCCTAATTTACAATTTTTGTAAAAATTTGGCCAGTTTTTCTAAACATGAATTGTTCATACATTTGGCTAAAAGCTTGTTCATTTCTCCTTGTTCCTCCTTAGTGACTATTCACTTCCACATAGCTTGCTCTGAGTAAGACCCCAGAGAGAAATAACTGTGATTCTTCCTACAAGGTCTAAAGTTGAATAACCACGATAGTCCTCTAGGGAAATTAAGTCCCCAGGAGCCAGAGGATAGGGCCTATTGCTGGCAATTCTGCAACATGTGATGGGAAACGTGGCACCGGGGACTCGTGTATGTGTTTTTAGCCAGGTCACTTAGAAAACGGTTTCTACCTTTGAAACATTCGCCGTCTGCAGCAAACTTCGCAGTTAACTTCAAGGTTGAAATCTTCAATATGATTTCCCTTCAGTGCTCAGAACTGCCTTAGATGATGTGCTCCAGTCCGGGGCAGAATAGACCTTCGATTGAAAAAGAGGGTAAAAGCAAATCTGTTATCTACTTCCTTGACTTTGACCATTCCCTGTGCTGCTAAGTTCGATGCTGCTGCAATCCAGCTTTTCCTGAGTTCTGGTGGATGCTTGTTGGGCGTTTCCTCTTTGATGTATGCAGGTGCTTGAGATTTTGGAACTCATCCTTTTCTATATCCTGCCTTAAGAGAATGCCAACCAAGCCTGGAACCTGTTCTTATTTCTTCAACTCCTGTAGCCAAATGCTGATCTAGATCTATGTATTATACGTAGTATCTCTTCAGCAACTTTTGCTTCTCTTAATCCCACTACCGCTTGCCATATAGTGTTCAAGCCTCATCATTTCTTGCCTGGATTATCACAGCAGCCTCTTACCTGGTTTCCTTGGTTCAAGTCTTGCTGAAATCAATCACTGCTCCCAGTTAGCTGCGGTCTTGCCAGTGCTATCTCCGTAGTGATAACTTCCACAATAAAAACTGGCTTTGTTATTCCACAAGCTCGTCAGAGAACCTCCAGGCTTCTGTGCATGATTACAAAAGGCTTATCAAATGGCAAAAGCACTGCTTGGTATTTTATGCGTGTTAATTTGTTTGAGCCTCGCAGCATGTGGGGAAGGCACGATTATCTGTCTGCAGATGAGGAAACAGAGGCACAGAAATTAAGTAATTTGCTCAAGCTCAGTAGGTGGTAGAGCTGGGCGTCCATCCTAGCCAGGCTGCAACTAAGCCCCCTGGGCCCTGCTGCCTCTCAGAATACAAAAAGAGTTCACATAAAGTAGTTCATGTGTTTTTGAGTATACGGAGGAGTATACATGTGAACTTTCAGTTCAATGAATTTCTGTAAAGTAAAGCTAATTCCCTTGGTTTAAAATATTACGTTAATATACTGCTTGAATGACTATGAACATAACCTAATGGATAAAGAGCAATATCGTTGGCTTGTAGTCAGTTAGTCCCTGCCTTCTTCTAGGGAGAATGGAATTAGTTAATTTAGTGTCCTATACATTTATGTAACACACACGCACACACGTATTTACAGATATAAAATATACGTCTATGATAAAAAATAGCACTGCTATCAAGAACTCAAAGAATAAATTTCTCTATATCCTGACACGTTACCTGGAAAGTTAAAGAGAATTATTTAAAATCACATTGTTTCTAGACGATGAATCTGCAGTTAGGACTAATGCCTTAAAACTCTCATGCTATGCAAAACCTTCAAATCAGTATTTTTGTGATATAAAGTATAATAAATCTGGTTAGCTTTTATAAATAAGTCAAGCAAATTAAATAGCAAAGATAAAAGAAAAAAAATGTATACCATCATTCCTAATGTATCACTAATGTATCCTGATACTCTCACTACTACTTGGCTTATATACGGCTGAGTTCTAAATAGCACGTTTATAATTACGGGTTAATTATGGTTATTTTACCTATTAATCTGGCTGATGGCTTAATTTCCAGATTATCATCAGCGTGAGGCCATTTCTTCATGAAGCAAATCTTTTCCTCTGGTGTTTCCTTCCTCCGTGGAGCAGCCTCAGAGGTGCCTTCCTTCTTTTCTTGTTCATTTTGGCTCTGCTCCAGCTTTACCGTTTGAATCATTTGAGCTTCTCTTTTTCATGTCAAATGCTTGTGGTCATATCTTTGCCTCAAAGAGTCCCAAATACTCAAAGTAAGTAAATACCTTTCAAATACCTCGCTTTAAAATACCATGCTTATTTCGACACAGGAAAATCATATAATATAGTACCAACCACTTTATAATTGCTAAACACAATTTAACATATTTATTATTTTTTGGTAGCTATTTGGTAAATTTTTTTTGGTGAAATTGTCACCACTTATTAAAGAATCTGTCAGTATTTTTTTTTTTTGGGATCTGTCTCCTAAAGCAAAGGAAATAAAACCAAAAATAAACAAATAGGACCTAATTAAACTTAAAAGCTTTTGCATAGCAAAGGAAACCATAAACGAAATGAAAAGACAACCTACTGAATGGGAGAAGATATTTGCAAATGATATGGCTGATAACGGGTTAATATCCAAAATATATAAACAGTTCATATAACTCAACATCAAAAAAAAAAAAAACCTGATTAAAAAATGTGCAGAAGACCTGAATAGACATTTTTCCAAAGAGGAAATGCAGACGGCCAACAGCCACAGGAAAAGATATTCAACACTGCTAATCATGAGGGAAGTGCAAATCAAAACCACAATGAGGCATCACCTCACACCTGTCAGAATGGCCATCATCAAAAAATCTGCAAACAATAAATGCTGGCGAGGGTGTGGTTGGTAGGAATGTAAATTCCCTACTGTGGAAGACAGTTTGGATGGTCCTTAAAAAACTAAAAATAGAGCTACCATATGATGCTGCAATTCCACTCCTGGGCATATAACTGGAAAAGACGAAAACTCTTAATTCAAAAAGACACATGCACCCTCAATGTTCATAGCAGCATTATTTACAACAGGCAGGACATGGAAGCAACCTAAGTGTCCATCAACAGATGAATGGATAAAGGATATATATATATATATATATATATATATATATAGACGGACACACGTATGTGTACACACACACACACACACACACACACACACACACACACACACAATGGAATACTATTCAGCCATGAAAAAGAAAAGAAATCTTGCCATTTGCAACAACATGAATAGACTTGGAGGGTATTATGCCAAGTAAAATAAGTCAGACAGAGAAAGACAAATACTGTATGATATCAGTTATATATGGAATCTAAAAAAATACAACACACTGGTGAATATAACAAAGAAGGAGACTTACTGATATAGAGAATAAACTAATGGTTACCAGTGGGGAGAGGGAAGGGAAGAGGGGCATTGTAGTGGTAGAAGATTAGGAGGTACAAACTATTACATATAAAATAGGCTGCAAGGATATATTGTACAACATGGGGAATATAGCCAATATTTTATAACTTATAACCTTTAAACATTGTGAATCACTATATGGTACACTTGTAACATAATGCTGTACATCAACTGTACTTCAGTTGAAAAAAAAGAAAGCTTTATAAGGCAATCAAAAAAAAAAAGAAATCTGGAAACCTTTAAAGGAGGTAACCCACTAATTTATATAACTTCCTTTGCTTAGATCTGTATTTTTCACTAAAGTTACTTGACTTCTTAGGTGATGGCCAATTTCTTTTCAAGGTTTGAAAAAATACCCAAATCCCACTAGATATGAAGATGCTTTTCTTAGGAAGTTTTCTATGTAATGCATATAATTTGATAACCAAAAGGGCTTTTTGGGTTAGAGTCAGAGTCAGAAAAGGCAAAGAAAGACTCGGTCGCAGCTCTGAATCGTTACAATAAGGCTGATGCATGAAAAAGTGAACGCAGAATTTTTCAAAACCTATTTTGTGTCTGTATCTTCTATCAAGAACACAAATCCTTGAACTGAAAAGGAAAGAATGGACACTAGTAAGAGTTACCTGAAGTCTAGGGTGAAGCACTTGTTTGAGAGTACCGAGCTGTTAACAGTGAGTTCGAGCCTCGTGACGCAGAGGAATTAAACCCCGGGGCACCCATAATTCCAGTTTGGCTTTGAATGCCATCACTTTATCTGCCAACTTGAACACAGTTGTTGTTCTCCCCTGAAGTGACAGATTGAGTTTGTTGAGCAGGTTGAATATGCCACACAAGTAAGCAAGTTTTGTGACCCATTCTGTGCCACTGAAACGTGCTGCCAGTGGTGACTGTTTTTCTAAAAGAAATCTTTGAAGTGGCTCTTGTAACTCAAAAGCTCTGGCCAGTGATCTACCTTTAGAAAGACATCTCACCTCTGTGTATAAGAGAAGACGTGTGAACACTGGGATTTTTGACATGTTTCAAACATTAGCAGAGATTTTGAAAGAGACTAAGCCAGGGCCTTCTTTCTCCCAGCTGGTGCATGATCACCTATCTCAGCTTTCCAAAGACTTTGAGCACTACTTCCCAACCACAAAAGACCCCAAACTGGGAAGGAATGGATCTGCGACCCATCTGTGAATAAGCCAGGTGAATCGACTTTGTCCGTGCTAGAAGAGGATCCACCGCTTGAGATCGCAAATCACGGTGGCCTTAAAAGTATGTTTGAGACAACTTCAAATCTCCATACGTTCTGAATTAAAGTCATGGCGGAATATCCTGATGTTGCCACAAAAGCACTGAAAAGCCTGCTTTCGTTTCCAACATCCTATCTCTGTGAAGCAGGGTTTTCTGCAGTGACGGCGACCAAAACGAGATCACAGAGTAGACTGGACATAAGCAACACACATCGGTGTCACTGTCTCCCATCCCCCCCAAGATGGGACCATCTAGTTGCAGGAAAACAAGCTCAGGGCTCTCACTGATTCTGCATTATGGTGAGTTGTATAATTATTTCATTATATGTTACAATGTAATAATAATAGAAGTGAAGTGCACAATAAATGTAAAAAACAAAACAAAAACAAACAAAAAAACCCCGGGGGCACTCAGAGAACCTGTAGAGGCGACTGCTCGGTCACTGTCAGCAAATGGGAGAGATGTCAAAAGCACAAATTCCACAGACTCTAAGGATGCAGTGTTGGCAGAAGGAATCTGGTGTTGGAGAGACCTGGTTTGAAAGCCTGCAGTGCTACTTTCCATCTCTGTGACCCTGGGCCAGGTGTTTAACTTTTATGACACCTTATATCTTCAGAAAAGGAATGACAACACCGACCTAGCAGCAACACCGACCTAACAGCAACACCTACCTAGCAGGGTTGTTGGATTATACAAGATAATAAATGCAAAATGCTAGCACAATGCTTGTATAAGGTAGGTGCTCAATAAATAGACATTAATACAGATCAGCATGGTTACTGTAGATCCAGGGGAAGATTCTCCAATGGATCCAATGGATTCTTTTGGTTATTTGCAGAAACATGACTGTAGCTACTCTCATTCTCCCTTATCCCCTAGAACACAGTTCACATGACAGGAAATCCTAGTCTCATATTTTTAATCTTCACAGATCTAAGTGCCAACAGATTTCCTCATACATCATATTATGATCTGATGGCTTTCTTATTCTTTGAAAAAAGGATAAAAATTGTGACCGAGAGTTTCCATGATGCCATACTAAAGGACCGAAAGGGTTTTAAATAAACGTAAAAGGAACAAGCAGTGATTACTAGGATGCTACATGGATTTACTAAGAAGAAACCCATCTAACTTTTCTTCTCAGACAGGATTACTAGATTAGGTCTGGGAAGTATGACAGTTGCAGCATAAATGAACTTTCCTAGGCAGAAGCCTAGGTCTTTCTTGATGTTTTTATGATAGTGTGGAAGCAGCAATATGGGCTAGATTAAAAACAGGTTGACTGACCATGCCTCATGGGTCCTGATTATAACCCGTCATGGGAGGTGGTGGTTGGTATGCTCGAAGAGACTGACTGTACTCAGATCTGTCTAGTTCTCATTTTTTCAGTGATTTTCATGAAAATACGGGTGGCATGTTTATCAAAGCTGTAGATGGAATTCACTGTAAATAAAAAATTGTCATGGATGCAAGAAATATAGCAATAAAACAAAATTAGACACAGTTCCTATGCTTATAGGTAACAAACTGGATGACAGAATTAGGAGGTAAAATGACCTCAGCACGCTGTAATAATATAATGAAAAGCAATAAATGACCAGTCCAACTTCTGGGGCAAAGATCTGGCTTAGCAACAAAACCTTTAGAAAAAAAATTAAGATTTCAGTCAACAATATGCTCAATACCTGTCCAATAGTGTGATTCAACTTCCAAAAAAGCTAACATGATTTTAAGCTGAATTAATGGAAGGCGTAGACTCCAGACCAGTAATTCTCATTTTTTTTGTCATCCTAAGTACTAATGAGAAATTATATGAACATTTTCCTGAATCGCTAACTCAGTAACTGTCAAAGCAGGCTTCCGTAAGAGAATATGTCACTCTTCTTGGGGTGAGGGAAAGGGGAAGGGTATGTACCGTGAAGCCACAGTTCCCTGGAGATTCTAATAAGCTGTCCTCCCCCGCTCCTTGGGCAGGTATCACTTACCCTCTCCCCACCATTCCCAGTCACGATCCAGAACAAGGGAATTAATAGTTTATACCCTGAAAATAATGTTTGGCTCTGAGCATAAGACTGAGGCATCCCAAGCATACCTGGTGTAAAGTAAGAGGCTCGTAAATATCTATTGAACGAGTGAAAGAAGATATATATGTTTTCAGAGACCAGTGACTGGCTGGCGCAAGGACTCAAAACCAAGTCCTCTGAGGAAATGGAGATGCTTACTAAGTACAGGGAGAGCATGATAATTATTTTTAAAAGGCTGAAGATCTGCCATGTGGAAGATGGTTTAGACTTACTCTGTTGTACAAGGCAGAACGAAGGGAGGAGACACGTTTCAGTTCAGTAGCAGCAAGAACTTTCTAGTGGTCAAGGCTGTTGCAGAGTGGACTGGGCCACCTCAAGGGAGAGGGAGCTGCCCTCCCCGCCCCAGTGAACTTCAACAGCTGTGCACAGTAACACTGGTAATTTGTCACTAAAAATAAAGGAGTGAGCTATAAGAACATGTACTTAAAAAAGAAGAAACTAGAGCAGGTTCAAAGTTATCTCTATAATGTTTTTCTCCTTTGCTTACATTCCAAAATACTTTTTGAGTGGAAGAAATAAGTGTAGGGTTAGAGCTAGTGCATTGGGAGCGTCTACAGGCATGTGGGGGCACGTGTGAATTTTTTGTGGTGAACGCTTGGGCTACAAGGCCACTTAGTGTAGATTTTTTTCTTGGTGGTTGGGTGGGTGCCAATGTTGTAAAAATTACTTTAAAAATGTCTTTCCATCCTATGATTTTTGTTATCTAAGTATATACATATTTACTTGGTTCTTCCTTATGTAAATACTAAGAACATTAATGTTGTCAAAAAAGCTACACATTTTTTACGCTTTAACAGCTGGTAGTGAGGACTCCTCTGGCGGTCCAGTTAAGATTGCGTGCTTTGGGGCTTCCCTGGTGGCGCAGTGGTTGAGAATCTGCCTGCCGCTGCAGGGGACACGGGTTCGAGCCCTGGTCCGGGAAGATCCCACATGCCGTGGAGCGACTAAGCCCGTGCGTCACAACTACTGAAGCCAGTGCACCTAGAGCCCGTGCTCAGCAACAGGAGAAGCCACTGCAACGAGAAGCCCACGCACCGCAACAAAGAGTGGCCCCCACTCGCTGCAACTAGAGAAAGCCCGCGCGTAGCAACAAAGACCCAATGCAGTCAAAAATAAATACAATAAATAAATTAAAAAAAAAAAAAAAAGATTCTGTGCTTCCACTGCAGGGGGCACAGGTTCGATCCCTGGTTGGGGAATTAGGATCCTGAATGCTGTGCAGCACAGCCAAAAAAAATTAAGGAAAAAAAAAACAAAGTTGGTAGGGGACAGATTTCATAGGCAACACTGGGGTGGTTGCAGTGTCTGTCTCCTCTCTGTATACATATCTATATGTATACATACATTTTAAAGTAAGCTAAAAAAATTAGTCATTATTTTTGATTAAGAGGTTTACAAAAAAAAAAGCTTATTACAGATTTATTTTGGAAAAATTGATAAAACACATTATGGTTAAAGAACAGAATTTATAATAAAATGTTTAAAAGTGTATTTTCGCTCTTCCTTGGTTTGTCTGAGTTGGCTTGGCAGACTGTGCAGCTATGAAATATTCATATTTGCTGAATAAACGAATGACTGAATTGTTACTAATGTTCTCCCATAGTTCTCACACCAGAGGAGAAATTAGAAGATTGTTGGCTGCCCCAATTTGCATATTTGTATACAAAGTGAAGAAGAGGTAATCATATCTCTTTTCTTCCTCAGGGAGACACGATATAGAAACACAAATAAATAAAATGAACTAGCTATGTTACCCCCAATTTCAGATTTATATCATTTCTTTTCTCCCTTTCCTATTCATTTCCCCTGTCTCCTAAAATAAAGCTCACAGAGTAAATGATACTTACTGTCTGTGTAAATGAAGTTAAGACTGACCAATATGAGGAATGTCAAAAACGCTACTACATTTTTACATTAGAAATCATTAGCTAACAAACTTTTCTGGAAGAAAAATAACCATACACGTTCAGTTCTGTTGCTAATAGCTTAAGTCTCTTCAAATTGAACAGAGGTCAGAAGGGCCTATTATCGGCATTTTATTTAGCAGCTTATCCTTTTCTTGGAGAATATCTAAGTATTCAAGAAAGATAGCCAACTGGAGGGGGGAGGTTATTAGTATTAAAATGTCAAGAGTAGGTACCTTTGGCCAAAGTTTGGAGAAAGTGCTATGTTGAAAGATTTTACCTTAAAGAAATAAGTCTGGAAAGTTAGATTTTCTTTTTAAAACAGGGTAATAATACTTATATTTCATTTGTCTGCAATGTTAGTTTCTGAAGTGCTTTCTCTTACAGTCTCATTTTTTTGTCGGATATAATTCTAACATTTTCTCTAATTAAAAGTTGTAAAAAATAAACACTATATTCTATAAACATAAATATGAACATAACTCTTATTACATGGAAATCAGTCTGTGAATGACATGGGAAGGAATTTAGAGAATCAAATTCTTTAAGAAATGGAAATAAGCTAAGCGCCTATCTACCATTTAACTGTCATGTCTGTATTATTTGGTCTCATCGTTGTATTTGACACTAGCAACCATTTGCCCCCTCCTGCCTATAAGATCAGATTTCATCCGTCCTTTAGTTTCTGTCATCTTGGGTTCTCCTGGTTACCAGCCTCTCACTGCTCCTATTCAGTCTCCTCCAGTGACTCTTCTTCCTGAGCTCATTCAACCAACGAAGGCATTTTCTAAGGGCCTGTCCTTAAAGACTCTTTTTCAGTTTTTGAACAAACAATTTTGAATACCTTCCATGTCCCAGGAAGAGGGCTAAGAATACAACGATGAAGGATAGTAAACATGAGTCCTACTCTCAAGGAGCTTGCAGTCTGCTGGGGAGGAGATGACATTACAGAAAAAAATTTCAAAAAGAGTTATTTACAAATTTTGGTAAGTGCTATACAGGAAAAAAATATAGCATATATTAAGAGCAGTACAACAAGGGGACCTAACCCAGTCTGGAGGCTCTCAGAGGCAGTGTTGTCTGAGTAGTGATCTGAAGAATGTGCAAGTGGCAAAGTATGTGCGGAGACCCTATGTGGGGAGGGAGGATAACGTAATGATGGAAGATAAAGAAGGCCATCGTCAGGGATACAGCATGAGAAATGGAGGGGAAGAGGTAGTCAGTACATCACATAAGGCCCAGAGGCAAGCCCCTACACTCCACGGCTTCAAATCTCAGCTCCATGCCAAAGACCTCGTGACTATCCCAATTTGTTGGCACCAGTCCTAAACTTTTGACTGCTGGTTGGATATTTACACAGGCATGTTTTCAAGTCACCTCAAACTCAACTCATTATCTTTTATCTGGACTACTGCAACGGTCTCCTAACTTGTTGTCCAGATGCAAACCCATCTACCCTAATCACCAGAAAGCAGGGTACACCACGTTCAAACTAGGAGCAGACAGTAACTAACTACATGGATCTATGAAAATCAATAGTTCAATGCCCACGCAGTCTCAGAACTTAAGATTCCATTTGATTAATACTGCTTTGAGTAATAGCAAAAACAAACAAAATAAAGCCCCCAAAACCCCAAGCAAATGAAAACCTTCCCAAATTCTTAAATATCAATATTTGATAAATACTGAAAATCATGTAAGGTAAAAGTGAATCACTACAATTATTACATTAAAATACATGACAGGGACTTCCCTGGTGGCGCAGTGGTTAAGAATCTGCCTGCCAATGCAGAGGACATGGGTTCAATC
Organism: Monodon monoceros; assembly: GCF_005190385.1. NCBI lineage: Eukaryota > Metazoa > Chordata > Mammalia > Artiodactyla > Monodontidae > Monodon > Monodon monoceros. The sequence goes on from NW_021703777.1 coordinate 123,965,090, forward strand.
CCTGGTCTGGGAAGATCCCACGTGCCACAAGCAACTAAGCCCATGTGCCACAACTACTGAGCCCACGCACCGCAACTACTGAAGCCCGTGCGCCTAGAGCCCATGCTCCGCAACAAGAGAAGCCACTGCAATGAGAAGCCTGCGCACGGCAGAGTAGCCCTCGCTAGCTGCAACTAGAGAAAGCCTGCGTGCAGCAACGAAGACCCAATGCAACCAAATAAATAAAAAATAAATTTATAATTAAAAAATAAATAAAATAAAATACATGACAGCATCATTTTAGAAAGTGCATAATTTATTACATATGAGTTAATAATAAAACGGATACTTGGGAACTTTAAAAATGAGTTACGAGTAACAGATGTAAAATTCTCAAATTCTGGAACCTGAAATATTAAAATTCAAGCAATTTCTTAAAACTCTTTCTCATGATTAGCATAGTTTGAAAACTGTTACGCTCTTCCAAGGGAAAAAGGAGGAATTAAAAAATAGACACGTTGATGAAGGCAATGAGTTCTTCCCAGCTGGCTTTATTCTCTACTGAAGCTCAATATAGGATTACCTTTTCTTTACTTACAGGAAGCTGTTCTGTTTTCCAATAACCCTCAAAACAGAATGGAAAATGCTTATGCAAAACGACACAAGCCTTAACCATTCTATGCAGGTTTTACCACTTTAATAAACTTCTAGTCCAACAGCTTTCCCAAGTATAAAGTTCTGTGAGTGAACTATGAATATTTTTAAATATTTTCCAGATTCATCATGGAGGCTGCTTTTCTTCTCTGTACTGTAATCGCACTGAGCTGCAATTGAAATAAACAATCAGTAAGTAGCTACTTTTTCTGTGGAAAAATCTTAGACTAATACAAAGTATAATGCATCACAACTTACAATTATTGAAAATAATCTTATTGTAAGGGGTCTTGTTAGAGGTCGCTTTTTTTGTTCATTTCTCTTTTACTCTTGAGACTTTAAAATGCCTGTATTACCCTAGAGATTTGCATGTCAAATACGGCATTCCATAGCTCAGTGATACACTGAGAATTCCAAAACATATTTTACAAACGAATGAAAAACATCTAGATAAAAGTTCATCAGGAAAGAGGCTAGAACACAAACTAAGTGTGAGCCAGCACAATGCAGGGCTGGTAATAAAAAGATGATGACAGATCACAGTAAGTCTAATAAGAAAATAATCTTTAAATATTAAATTGGAATTGATAATACAGACACATGGTAAAAGATATCTAACAGTACAAAAGAGTATACAGCATAAAGGAAGTCTTCCCATCTCTGTCCTTCATTCCACATCCCTCTTTCCAGGCAAAACCACTATTCCCAGCTTCTAAGTATATTTCTTGAAATATTCTAAGTGAGAATACATGCACATATTTCCTCACCCTTTTTTATTTAAAAAATGATAAAGTACTATACACACTTTTCATATTTTTCTCCTGCTAAATGATCTACCTTAGAAATAGCTCCACATTAAATCTACTTTATTCCTCTTAACAGCTGCAGAATTTCCCGTGTATGGCTATCCCATAGTTTAACTGGTTTCCTATTGATGGGCATTTAGATGGTCTTTCATCTTTTAGAATTATAGGCAATGCTGCAATTAGTCTTTTTACGTGCTTCCTTGCACAGACTTGCCCAGGTGCAAGTACACTACCTGCAGAATAAATTCTTAGAACTGCTAGGTCCCAGGTTAGGTACGTTTACAACTGTTGAGAGATACTGCCAAGTTGGGTGCCAAAGAGGTTGTACCAATACCCACTCATGTCAGTGATGTGTGCAAGTGCCAGCACAATGTATTATCAACCTTCATGACCTGACAGGTGAAAAATAATATGTGATTACAGTTTAAGTCTCTATTTGCCTTTTGGGTGAGGAGGAGCTGGGCATTCAAAAAAAATGTTTAAAAGCCATCTGTCTTTTATCCTTTATTCACTTTATTGTACTGTAGCACTTTTTTTTTGTTGATTAGTCACTCTATGTGTGTTTAGGATATGAGCCTTTTGTCATATGTCTTGCAAATATTCTTCTCTTTTGTCACTGACTTTATGACTTTTCTCTGCAGAAATCTGAAATTTAAATAGTCACATTTATTAATTTCTTTTCATAGTTTCTAGGTTTTGTGTCCTGCAGAGAAGGGCTTCACCACACTGATTTTTTAAAATCCCATACTGTCAAAAGAACACAGTGTGGCATTCAATAGTTTAGAATGATACACTTGGAACATCTAACTGTTGTCCAGAGATGGATGAAGAAGATATAGAAAAAGTTAATCAGAACAGCACATTTCGAGCGTGGCTGAATGACTACACCGCAGGGCTTGTGCTGAAGCAATGACATGGTGCTTGGCTGCACTGGTAAGCATGACATGTGAGAGACAATAATCATCTTTTAATGCAGCGGTCTTTAACCGTTTTGGCACCAGGGGCTGGTTTTGTAGAAGACAGTTTTTCCACGGATGGGGGGAGGGGCGGGTGGTGGTTCAGGCGGTACTGCCAGCAATGGGGAGCGATGGGGAGTGGTGGGGAGCGATGGGGAGCGACGGGAAGTGACGGGGAGCGATGGGGAGCGATGGGAGCGACGGGGAGCGGTGGGGAGCAGTGGGGAGCGACGGGGAGCGGCGGGAAGCGATGGGGAGCGACGGGAAGCAACGGGGAGCGATGGGGAGTGACGGGAAGCGACGGAGACCGATGGGGAGCGATGGGGAGCGACGGGGGGCGACGGGGGGCGACGGGGAGCGGTGGGGAGCAATGGGGAGCAGCAGGTGAAGCTTCACTCGCTCGCCTGCTGCTCACCTCCTGCTGTGCGGCCCGGTTCCAGGGGTTGGGGATTCCTGTTTTAACGCCTTTACTTCATTAAATATCAAGCCCTTCCCAGGATATCATTTTTAACAGGAGTTTCCAGTTTTTGGAAGAAAATGGGAAAATTAGAAAGGATTCAGAGAAGGCAAAGATAAAGATTAAAAAAGACTGAATATATGTCTTATAAAAAAGTTTATGACTTGGACACATTTAAAATAGAAAAAAAAATTAACTCCAGGGAATAAATTCCTTTTTGTGTATGGGGAAAATGCTGAATGATTACTTTCCATCTTCAAATGAGAACAGAATGGAAGGAAAAAAACTTAGGGAAAAATCTGTGAAGTGGTTACTGACAAACATTAAAAAGAAGGCTCACAAGGAGAATGGTGTAATCTCTGCCATTAGGGAGTTTAAATAACAGGAGAAACATCTTTGTTGGACTGCTTAGGTTTAATTCTGTCAGGAAGGAGACAACTAGAAGTCAACTGGATTATATCGTTAAGGTTCTGTAGCTGTACCCTTGTGCAGGTAGTTGATTTCAGGTAGGCATTTTCTTTACCACAGTCCTTGAAAAAGGTAAACTTGAACCTTTAAAGGCTGTGATAGAGAAATTTAATTTCTATATATAAGTATCTTATTTACCACTTAATGACTATGCTAAGTGCTTTGTACGTGCTAATTACTTTGATCTTTCAATAACTCTATTGGGGAGGCGTTATTATCCTACGTTAAACATGAAGGAACTGAGGCTTAGAGAAGATGAAATTGCCCAAAGTCACATGGCTACTTAATGGCACCAGGCTATCTGCCTGACTCCAAAATACCTCCTCTCATGATACCGTCCCATACACCTTGGCTCCTGTTACCTTATAATCTAAATGAATTCTTGAATAACTAATTAATTCATCCAGTAATCCATAATTTCATAAGAAGTTAAACTTACATGGTAAAACTATAATTACTTTCAAGAGGCAGGAAAATTGAAGGGCAAATTATGATTGGATTTTCTTTAAGTGCTATGCCATGTTCATACCACAAGTAGATTTCAAAAAAAAATCTATAAACATCATGAACACAAACTGAATTCAGTATTTAGAGTTAGTCACTGCTGTAATAAAATCTAAGAATAATGTTGATCTTGATTGAAACAGTACCAAATATTATATAATTATTAATACAGTAACTCGGTTTGTTTTTCTCTATCTATCTATCTAAACAGTCTGTTTCAAGCCTATCTTTATAATCACTAAACTCTTTTCATTTTGATCCTAACAGGGGAGACTACTGCTCCTACTTTAGAACAAATGGCCCATTTCATTTATGTGATACGTGTGCATTAGGAGTAATTGCCCCTTATAATTTCATTGATGTTCTGCACTTTTTACTCTATTTCCCATTGGACAACTTTTATATGGTATTTTAGATTTATATGGTCATATACAAATGTGCATTAAATGAAGTTAAACCTATAAGCTAGGTAATTTTTTTCCATTTAAAAACTGCAATAAAAACACTGCAATTTGAAACACTACATTCAAAGCATGTCATTTACTTCCGAATCTGTCAATGAATACCTGCCTAGTTTTAGACAGAACATAATGCTAGAGCAGTGCTGTCCAACAGAACTTACTGGGGTGACAGAGTTGTTCTATATTACGCTGTCCAATATGACATGGCTACATGTGACTTTTGAGCATTTGAAATCTGAATAGTGTGGCTGAAGATTTCAATTTTAATTTTATTTAATTTTAATTTAAACAGCTGCCTGTGGTTAGCAGCTATCATATTGGACAGTGCAGTTCCAGATTTAGGTGTCAAATGGCGGAGACCGATGTTTATTTCTGTTTCTGAAGTTTACTTTTTCAACCTTAAACATTAAAGAGACTAATTTTAAGTAGTTTAATCAAATAAAAATAAAACTACTAGTTCTCTGGAAACTTCTAAGGAACTTTTCTAATCTCCACTCTACTCAGACTATTGTTATCCAGGGATAACGAGGAAGCTCCCTACCTGCTGGGAGGCTGAAGCAGCTCTCTGTTCCGCCTCACTTAGTCGTTTCTGAAGTCTGTTGGATTTTTCTTGATGCTCTACAATCAACTTTTCATTCTATTAAGGGGAAATATAAGACAAACAAGTTAGAAATCCATATGTGGCACGGAGATGTTTTATGGAATAGTCAATGAAAAATCTGGACATCATTTTACCACTTACAAAATGCAAAGATAATATGTCTCCAAATTTACATTTTTCAAGTCATGAACTTCAAGGTTCAAAGCTGGTTTTACATTATGACTAAACTGGTTCCCCTCCCCTGACCCTCCACCACATGCCACCAAAGAAAGTGAATTAAATCTAAAAGCAAAGCGAATCTGAAGTTAAGACCAAGGCTTTCAGTTTGTGATTTGTTAACCTTGAGATGCTATATCACTACTTTGGAATCACCCGGAGAGTGTGAGAACACAGACCTGAGCCTCACAACCAGAGCATCAGTAGGGGTGGGAAGGTCCTGAGAATCTGAACTTCTATCAAGTTCTTGGGTGGTGTCGATGCTGTCTGCTAGCGCATTTAGAACCACTGTGCTAGACAAGCTTCCAGGGGAACTGTGACATAGTCTACGCATTATTAAGGTCAAGAAACAGAAAATATTCATTCTAGAAATCCTGATTTTTACAGAGCTAGACTTATCTTAAATGATTTATATGCTTACGGTATTATTTAAAAGGGGAAGAAATCAGTCTACATGTTTCCCAATACATGTGTATACTCCAGAAGGTATTCTCCAGAAGGTATTAGGGTCAATAGCATTATTAAGGCATTGGTATGGGTTGCATTATGTCCCTAAAAAAAAGATGTTGAAGCCCCAACCCCCTAGTACTTATGAATGTGACCTTATTTGGAAATAGGGTCTTTGTTGATGATTAAGTTGAAGTCATTAGGGTGGGTACATATCCAGTATGACTGGTGACTTCATAAAAAGGGGAAATTTGGACAAAGAGACAGACATGCACAAAGGGAAGAACACATGAAGACACAGGGAGAACATTATCAACAAGACAGGGAATGCCTGAGGCCACCAGAAGCTAGGAAGGAGGCCTGGAAAAGATTCTCCCTCAGAAGGAACCAATTCTGCTGTCTTCTTGATTTTGGACTACTGGCTTCCAGAACTGCGAGACAGTAAGTTTCTGTTGGTTAAGCCACCCCAGTCTGTATTACTTTGTTAGAGCAGCCTCAGGCAACTACATAGGCATCATGAATATAAATCTGTCACAACATGGTGTCATGCAGACAAGTTAAAAGAATCTATCAATTAAAAAATGTATTAGCCTTCTCCATACAAACTAGCCTAAAAAAAAGTTTTTGCACATGTAAAACTGTTATACAGTTCTTTGAACTAGGTACTTCCCATGTCATAACATACAAGTGATAAGAATGAATGTCATGCCTAGTAATACAAAATACTGAACTAACAGTATCCTGCTAAAATGTGCTTATTCTATTTCTTAGTGTGCCCAAAAGCAAAATTAAATTGTATGAAGAGAACTATATTGGCTTTTCCAATTTACCAATATGTTTAAATACATAGTCTTAAATTTAAGAGACACATCATTAACACTAGAGAAAACCTGAGGAAAAACTGCCATCATCTATAATAATCATTTTCATAGTTATAATCAGACTATATATACATTTTACTATGCTGCTACCATAATGGTTAGGGCACAGTACAGCTTAGATAAAACATAATATATGCAACTGTTCTTTTTTAATTGATCATTTTAGTTGCTTTTGAGCTTCCAAAATAATTAACATTACTGTGTTGAATATTTCCCTTTAAATTTTTTCAAATTTTAAATTATTTCCTTAGAACAGATTCCTGGAAGTGGGAGCACATCAAAGAGTTTTTGAAAGGCTACTGTTTAATTGTTTTCTAAATGGCTCATGTCAATTTACAATGCTATAAAACTGAAGTGTAATGACTTCACTATGGCTCCTACAGAAGGCCACAGAGACCTAGTGGACCATACAGCCTGTTAATGAAATTCCAACAAATACCTTCGAAGTTTGCTCATCAAACAAAGAACTAGAGTTCTAGAAAGTTCTAATAATAATCTGGAAATTGTTTAAATTTTTTTCTTCAAAGGAAAAAAAATGATAAACCCTTGCTATATTTAGTTCTAAAGCATTAATCTAAAGGAATGTTTTAATATATTCCAGTAGGAAAAAGTATTTTCTACATGTCTTTTGTGATGGACTAAAACAAAATTGGAGGAGGATCTTCAAGACGATGGTGGAGTAAGACGTGGAGATCACCTTCCGCCCCACAAATACATCAAAAATACATCTACATGTGGAAAAATTCCCACAGAACACCTACTGAATGCTGGCAGAAGAAATTAGACTTCCGAAAAGGCAGGAAAATCCCCATGTACCTGGCCATGTGGCTGACAGGGTCTTGGTGCTCTGGCCGGGTGTCAGGCCTGAGCTACTGAGGTGGGAGAGCCGAGTGCAGGATACTGGACCACCAGAGACCTCCCAGCCCCATGTCATATCAAGCGGCAAGAGCTCTCCCAGAGATCTCCGCCTCAACGCTAAGACCGAGCTCCACTCAACAACCAGCAAGCCCCAGTGCTGGACATGGCATGCCAAAAAACTAGTAAGACAGTACACAACCCCATCCATTAGCAGAGAGGCTGCCTAAAATCATAGTAAGTTCACAGATACACCAAAACACACCACTGGACGAGGCCCTGCCCACCACAAAGACAAGATCCAGCCCAACCCACCAGAACATAGGCACCAGTCCCCTCCACCAGGAAGCCTACACAACCCACTGAACCAACCTTAACCACTGGGGGCATACACCAAAAATAACGGGAACTACGAACCTGCAGCCGGTAAAAAAGAGACCCCAAACAGTAAGTTAAGCAAAATGAGAAGACAGAGAAATATGCAGCAGATGAAGGAGCAAGGTAAAAACCCACCAGACAAAACAAATGAAGAGGAAATAGGCAGTCTACCTGAAAAAGAATTCAGAGTAATGATAGTGAAGATGATCTAAAATCTTGGAAATAGAATGGAGAAAATACAGGAAACATTTAACAAGGACCTAGAAGAACTAAAGAGCAAAAAACGATGAACAACACAATAAATGAAATTAAAAATTCTCTAGAAGGAATCAATAGCAAAATAACTGAGGCAGAAGGACGGATTAGTGACCTGAAAGATAAAAGAGAGGAAATAACTACTGCAGAGCAGAATAAACAAAAAAGAATGCAAAGAATTGAGGACAGACTCAGAGACCTCTGGGACAACATTAAAAGAAAGAACATTCGATTTATAGGGCTCCCAGAAGAAGAAGAGAAAAATAAAAAGGACTGAGAAAATATTTCAAGAGATTATAGTTAAAAACTTCCCTAATATGGGAAAGGAAACAGTCAATCAAGTCCAGGAAGTGCAGAGAGTCCCAAACAGGATAAATCCATGAAGAAACACAACAAGACACATATTAATCAAACTATCAAAAATTAAAAACAAAGAACAAATATTAAAGAAGCAAAGGAAAAGCAACAAGTAACATACAAGGGAAACGCTATAACCTTAACACCTGATCATTCAGCAGAAACTCTGCAAGCCAGAAGGGAGTGGCAGGACATATTTAAAGTTATGAAAGAGAAAAACCTACATCCAAGATTACTCTACCTAGCAAGGAGCTCATTCAGATTTGATGGAGAAATTGAAAACATTACAGACAAGAAAAAGCTAAGAGAATTCAGCACCACTAAACAAGCTTTACAACAAATGTTAAAGGAACTTCTCTAGGCAGGAAAAACAAGACAAGGAAAAGACCTACAATAACAAACCCAAAACAATTAAGAAAATGGTAATAGGAACAACGATATTGAGGACTACCTTAAATGTAAATGGATTAAATACTCCAATCAAAAGACACAGACTGCCCAAAAGGATACTAAAACAAGACCCATATATATGCTGTCTACAAGAGAGCCACTTCAGACCTAGGGACACATACAGACTGAAAGTGAGGGGACAGAAAAAGATGTTCCATGCAAATGGAAATCAAAAGAAAGCTGCAGTAGCAATTCTCATATCAGACAAAACAAGACTTTAAAATAAAGACTATAACAAGAGAAAAAGAAGGACCCTACATATGATTAAGGGATCAATCCAAGAAGAAGATATAACATTTGGAAATATTTATGCACCCAACATAGAAGCACCCCAATACATAAGGCAAATGCTAACAGCCATAAAAGGGGAAATCAACAGTAGCAAAATAATAGTAGGGGACTTTAACACCTCACATTCACCAATGGAATGAACAACGAAAATGAAAATCAATAAGGAAACAAAAGTTTTAAATGACACATTAAAAAAGATGGACTTAATTGATATTTATAGGACATTCCATCCAAAAACAACAGAACACACTTTCTTCTCAAGTGCTCATGGACCATTCTCCAGGATAGACCATATCCTGGGTCACAAATCAAGCCTTGGTAAACTGAAGAAAATTGAAATAGTATCAAGTATCTTTTCCAACCACAATGCTATAACACTAAATATCAATTTCAGGAAGAAAACTGCAAAAAATACAAACATATGGAGGCTAAACAATATGCTACTAAATAACCAAGAGATCACTGAAAAATATCAAAGAGGAAATCAAAAAATACCTAGAAACAAATGACAATGAAAACATGATGACCCAAAACCTATGGGATGCAGCAAAAGCAGTCCCAAGAGGGAAGCTTATAGCAACACAATCCTACCTCAAGAAACAAAAAAAATATCAAAAAACCAACCTAACCTTACACCTAAAGCAATTAGAGAAAGAAGAACAAGAAACACCCCCAAACTTAGCAGAAGGAAGGAAATCATAAAGATCAGAATAGAAATAAATGAAAAAGAAATGAAGGAAACCATAGCAAAGATCAATAAAACTAAAAGCTGTTTCTTTGAGAAGAAAAACAAAATTGATAAACCATTAGCCAGACTCATAAAGAAAAAAAAGGAGAAGACTCAAATCAACAGATTTAGAAATGAAAAAGGAGAAGTAACAACTGACACTGCAGAAATACAAAGGATCATGAGAGATTACTACAAGCAACTCTATGCCAATAATGGACAACCTGGAAGAAATGGACAAATTCTTAGAAAAACACAACCTTCCAAGACTGAAGCAGGAAGAAAGAGAAAATATAAACAACAATCACAAGCACTGAAATTGAAACTGTGATTAAAAATCTTCCAACAAACAAAAGCCCAGGATCAGATGGCTTCACAGGCGAATTCTGTCAAACACTTAGAAAAGAGCTAACACCTATCCTTCTCAAACTCTTCCAAAATATAGCAGAGGGAGGAACACTCCCAAACTCATCCCACGAGGCCATCATCACCCTGATACCAAAACCAGAGAAAGATGTCACAAAAAAAGAAAACTACAGGCCAGTAGCACTGATGAACACAGATATAAAAATCCTCAACAAAATACTAGCAAACAGAATCCAACAGCACATTAAAATGATCATACACCATGATCAAGTGGGGTTTATCCCATGAATGAAAGGATTCTTCAATATACACAAATCATTCAATGTGATAAACCACATTAACAGAAGGATAAAAACCATATTATCATCTCAATAGATGCAGATAAAGCTTTTGAGACAATTCAACATCCATTCATGATAAAAACTCTCCAGAAAGTAGGCATAGAGGGAACTTATCCCAACATAATAAAGGCGATATATAACAAACCCACAGCCAACATCCTTCTCAGTGGTGAAAAATGGAAACCATTTCCACTAAGATCAGGAATAAGACAAGGTTGCTCACTCTCAGCACTATTATTCAACACAGTTTTGGAAGTTTTAGCCATAGCAATCAGATAAGAAAAAGCAATAAAAGGAATCCAAATTGGAGAAGAAGAAGTAAAACTGTCACTGTTTGCAGATGACAGGATCCTATACATAGAGAATCCTAAAAGTGCTACCAGAAAACTACTAGAGCTACTCAATGAATCTGGTAAAGTAGCAGGATACAAAATTAATGCACAGAAATCTCTTGCATTCCTATACACTAATGAGGAAAAATCTGAAGGAGAAATAAGGAAATACTCCCATTTACCACTGCAACAAAAAGAATAAAATACCTAGGAATAAACCTATCTAAGGAGACAAAACACCTGTATGCAGCAAAGTATAAGATACTGATGAAAGAAATTAAAGATGATACAAACAGATGAAGAGATATACCATGTTCTTGGATTGGAAGAATCAACATTGTGAAAATGACTGCACTATCCAAAGCAATCTACTGATTGAATGCAATCCCTATCAAACTACCAATGGCATTTTTAACAGAATTAGAACAAAAAATTTCACAAATTTTATGGAAACACAAAAGACCCCAAATAGCCAAAGCCATCTTGAGAAAGATTAATGGAGCTGGAGGAATCACGCTGACTATAGACTATACTACAGACTATATTATAGACTATAGTAGACTATACTACAAATCTACAGTAATCAAGACAGTATGGTACCAGCACATAAACAGAAATATAGATCAATGGAAAAGGATAGAAAGCCCAGAGATAAACCCATGCACAGATGGTCACCTATCTTTGATAAAGGAGGCAAGAGAAGACAGCCTCTTCAGTAAGTGGTGCTGGGCAAACTGGACAGCTACATGTAAAAGAATGAAATTAGAACACTCCCTAACACCATACATAAAAATAAACTCAAAATGAATTAAAGACGTAAATGTAAGCCCAGACACTGTAAAACTATTAGAGGAAAACATAAGCAGAACACTCTGTGACATAAATCACAGCAAGATCTTTTTTGACCCACCTCCTAGAGAAATGGACATAAAAACAAAAATAAACAAATGGGACCTAATGAAACTTCAAAGCTTTTGCACAGCAAAAGAAGCCATAAACAAGATGAAAAGACAACCCTCAGAATGGGAGAAAATATTTGCAAATGAAGCAACTGACAAAGGATCAGTCTCCGAAATACACAAGCAGCTCACACAGCTCAGTATCAAAAAAACAAACAACCAAATCCAAAAATGGGCAGAAAACCTAAATAGACATTTCTCCAAAGAAGATATACAGATTGCCAACAAATACATGAAAGGATGGTCAACATCACTAATCACTAGAGAAATGCAAATCAAAACTAAAATGTGGTATCGCCTCACACTGGTCAGAATGGCCATCATCAAAATATCTACAAACAATAAATGCTGGAGAGGGTGTAGAGAAAAGGAAACCCTCTTGCAGTGTTGGTGGGAGTGTAAATTGATATAGCCACTATGGAGAACAGTATGGAGGTTCCTTAAAAAACTAAAAATAGAACTATCATATGACCCAGCAATCCCACTACTGGGCATATACCCTGAGAAAACCATAATTCAAAAAGAGTCATGTACCACAATGTTCATTGCAGCACTATTTACAACAGCTAGGACATGGAAGCAACCTAAATGTCCATCGATAGATGAATGGATAAAGATGATGTGGCACATATATACAATGGAATATTACTCAGCCATAAAAAGAAACCAAATTGAGTTATTTGTAGTGAGGTGGATGAATTTAGAGTCTGTCCTACAGAGTGAAGTAAGTCAGAAAAACAAATACCGTATGCTAACACGTATATATGGATTCTAAAAAAAAAACTGGTTCTGATGAACCTAGGGGAGGGACAGGAATAAAGACACAGATGAAGAGAATGGAGTTGAGGATATGGGGAGGGGGAAGGGTAAGCTGGGACGAAGTGAGAGAGTGGCACTGACAGATATACACTACCAAATGTAAAATAGATAGCAAGTAGGAAGCAGCCGCACAGCACAGGGAGACCAGCTCAGTGCTTTGTGACCAGCTAGATGGGTGGGATAGGAGGGTGGGAGGGAGACGCAAGAGGGAGGGGGTATGGGGATATATGTATATGTATAGCTGATTCAGTCTGTTATATAGCAGAAAGTAACACAAAAATGTAAAGCAATTATACTCCAATAAAGATGTTAAAAAAAAATTAGAGGAATTGGGTTAAAAAAAAGTCTTAGACATGCACAGAAATAAAGGGGATCCTAACAATACTGAAAAAGCACAAGGTATACTGGTGAAACTGAAATAAGAGCTCTATCTTTGTCATTTAAATATGATGAATCACTAGCTTTCAAAGCTTTTATTCATATTATATTAAGTGTGCACTTTTAGGGTTATGTATGATTTCTACAAGAAATACTCACATCCGTATGGTATTTCCAAGTTGAGAATTAATTTGGACTTGGTTCAGGTAAAATTCTATAACGTGTGTATCAACCTGCAGCAGAAAGCACTTCCCAGGAGGGTCATTATCTTACCTCAACTACCTTTTCATTTGCCATTTCCAGCTGAGAAAGCAGCTCTTGGGTATGAAGTTTCTGTCGACTCAGCTCACTCCTATTAATCAAGAGACAAGGAAGGAAAAAAAAAAAGAATGGAAGAAAAAGCCATTAATATAGCTGTTCAAAAATTTAACAAAATCGAATCTTTATTAGTGAGATACATGTTCATGTTTTGAACAAAAATATCTTGTGTGCAAAATAAAAGTTGCTTCTTAATAGACCATATCTGAAACGACTCATTTCTTTATAAAATACATATATATTCTGGACATTGGTTGTACAATAGTGTGAAAATACTTAGCACTATTGAACTGTTCACTTAAAATGAATGGAAAACTTCCAGGTGGGTGAACACGTGGAAATTTGGGCAGAGCTTTGGGCCTGGAGAGGGTAAAGATGCTCCGTACCCCTCTCCCATGCCTGGCCCTATGCATCTCGTCCATTTGATGTTCATGTGTATCTTTTATCATAACCTGTAATAAACTGCTAAACGAAAAAGAAGACAGCAATAATAGTAACAACAGAGAAATATTCTGCATGATAAAAAGCCATCTCTTGGCTGGCAAGGACCAAAGTATTCTACCCCTGGGAAGCCTGTTTTGCATTTGCAGCAAGAGGGCATTGAGGACCCCTCAAGAATACACCACTTGAGCTTAGTTACGCCTGTGCAGAAGGACAACTTCTGCACCTTTTTCTAATCCCTGCGTGCCTCACACTCACCACACCTCAGACTGCTGTACTTTTTTATTCTTTATTCCCAAAATAGCTTGAGCCCCTTGTCTTCAGGGAGGCAAATCTGAGACTGGTTATCCTATCGCTTGGCTGCTTACTGAATAAGCCCTCTGTTTGTTGCAAACCTCGAAAACTCAGTGTTCTGGTTGCTACCTGTCAGGCAAAACCAAGCAGGCTCGGTAACGTCAGGAGATCACAAATGAATTCATCTAGAGAACTGACAAATCTGTCAAAAAGAGTTGGCTCTTGAGAGAAGATTTGTTTCCGTGGCAGCCCTGCAGCTGACAGGGTATTGGTGCTCTGGCCTAGTGTGAGGCCTGAGCTTCTGAGGTGGGAGAGCTGAGTTCAGGACACTGGACCACCAGAGACCTCCTGGCCCCACGTAATATCAATCTGCAAGAGCTCTCCGAGAGATCTCTGTCTCAACGCTAAGACCCAGCTCCACCCAACGACCAGCAAGCTCCAGTGCTGGATGCCACATGCCAATCAACTAGCAAGACAGGAACACAACCGCACCCATTGGCAGAGAGGCTGACTAAAATCATAATAAGTTCACAGACACCCAAAACACACCACCAGACGCAGCCCTGCCCACCACAAAGACAAGATCCAGCCCCACCCACGGGAAAACAGGCACCAGTCCCCTCCACCAGGAAGCCTACACAACCCACTGAAACAACCTTACCCACTGGGGGCAGACACTAAAAACAACGGGAACTACGAACCTGCAGCCTGCGAAAAGAAGATCGCAAACACAGTAAGTTAAGCAAAATGAGAAGACAGAGAAATATGCAGCAGATGAAGGAGCAAGGTAAAAACCCACCAGACCAAACAAATGAAGAGAAAATAAGCAGTCTACCTGAAAAAGAATTCAGAGTAATGATGGTGAAGATGATCCAAAATCTTGGAAATGGAATGGAGAAAACATAAAAAACGTTTAACAAGGACCTATAAGAACTAAACAGCAAACAAACAATGATGAACAACACAACAAATGAAATTAAAAATTCTCTAGAAGGTTCAATAGTAGAATAACTGAGGCAGAAGAACAGATAAGTGACAGGTGAGACAAAATACTGGAAATAGCAACTGGAATACAGAATAAAGAATGAAAAGAATTGAGGACAGTCCCAGAGACCTCTGGGAAAACATTAAATGCAACAACATTCGAATTATAGGAGTCCCAGAAGAAGAAGAGAAAAAGAAAGGGACTGAGAAAATATTTGAAGAGATTATAGTTGAAAACTTCCCTAACATGGGAAAGGAGATAGTCAGTCAAGTCCAGGAAGTGCAGAGAGTCCCATACAGGATAAATCCAAGGAGAAACACAAGAAGACACATAACAATCAAACTATCAAAAATTAAGTACAAAGAAAAAATACTAAAAGAAGCAAGGGAAAAGCAACAAATAACATACAAGGGAATCTCTGTAAGGTTAACAGCTGATCTTTCACCAGAAACTCTGCAAGCCAGAAGGGAGTGGCAGGACATATTTAAAGTGATAAAAGGGAAAAATCTACAACCAAGATTACTCTACCCAGCAAGGATCTCATTCAGATTTGGCGGAGAAATTAAAACCTTTACAGCCAAGCAAAATTTAAGAGAGTTCAGCACCAGCAAACCAGCTTTACAACAAATGCTAAAGGAACTTCTCTAGGCAGGAAAAACAAGACAAGGAAAGACCTACAATAACAAACTCAAAACAATTAAGAAAATGGTAATGGGAACATACATATTGAGAACTACCTTAAATGTAAATGGATTAAATGCTCCAATCAAAAG
Organism: Monodon monoceros; assembly: GCF_005190385.1. Taxonomy (NCBI): domain Eukaryota; kingdom Metazoa; phylum Chordata; class Mammalia; order Artiodactyla; family Monodontidae; genus Monodon; species Monodon monoceros. The sequence continues at coordinate 123,980,839 of NW_021703777.1, forward strand.
ACACAGACTGCCCGAAAGGATATTAAAACAAGACCCGTATATATGCTGTCTACAAGGGACCCACTTCAGGCCTAGGGACACATACAGACTGAAAGTAGGGTATGGAAAAAGATATTCCATGCAAATGGAAATCAAAAGAAAGCTGCAGTAGCAATTCTCATATCAGACAAAACTAGACTTTAAAATAAAGACTATAACAAGAGAAAAAGAAGGACCCTACATAATGATTAAGGGATCAATGCAAGAAGAAGATATAACAATTGTAAATATTCATGCACCCAACACAGGAGCACCCCAATACATAAGGCAAATGCTAACAGTCATAAAAGGGGAAATCGACAGTAGCACAATAATAGTAGGGGACTTTAACTCCTCACATTCAACAATGGACAGATCAACCAAAATGAAAATCAATAAGGAAACACAAGCTTTAAATGACACATTAAAAAAGATGGACTTAATTGATATTTATAGGACGTTCCATCCAAAAACAACAGAACACACTTTCTTCTCAAGTTCTCACGGACCATTCTTCAGGATAGATCATATCTTAGGTCACAAATCAAGCCTTGGTAAATTGAAGAAAACTGAAGTTGTATCAAGTATCTCTTCCGACCACAATGCTATGAGAGTAAATATCAATTACAGGAAAAAAACTGTAAAAAATACAAATATATGGAGGCTAAACAATATGCTACTAAATAACCAAGAGATCACTGAAGAAATCAAAGAGGAAATCAAAAAGTACCTAGAAACAAATGACAATGAAAACACAATGACCCAAAACCTATGGGATGCAGCAAATCAGTTCTAAGAGGGAAGTTTATAGCAATACATTCCTACCTCAAGAAACAAGAAAAATCTCAAAAAAAACAACCTAACCTTACACCTAAATTCATTAGAGAAAGAAGAACAAGAAACCACCAAAGTTAGCAGAAGGAAGGAAATCATAAAGATCAGAATAGAAATAAATGAAAAAGAAATGAAGGAAACCATAGCAAAGATCAATAAAACTAAAAGCTGGTTCTTTGAGAAGAAAAACAAAATTGATAAACCATTAGCAAGATCGTCAAGAAAAAAACGGAGAAGACTCAAATCAACAGAATTAGAAATGAAAAAGGAGAAGTAACAACTGACACTGCAGAAATACAAAGGATCATGAGACATTACTATAAGCAACCATATGCCAATAAAATGGACAACCTGGAAGAAATGGATAAATTCTTAGAAAAACACAACTTTCCAAGACTGAAGCAGGAAGAAAGAGAAAATATAAACAGAACAATCACAAGCACTGAAATTGAAACTGTGATTAAAAATCTTCCAACAAACAAAAGCCCAGGATCAGATGGCTTCACAGGCGAATTCTGTCAAAAACTTAGAGAAGAGCTAATACCTATCCTTCTCAAACTCTTCCAAAATATAGCAGAGGGAGGAACACTCCCAAACTCATCCCATGAGGCCACCATCACCCTGATACCAAAACCAGACAAAAATGTCACCTAAAAAGCAAATTACAGACCAATATCACTGATGAACGCAGATATAAAAATCCTCAACAAAATACTTGCAAACAGAATCCAACAGCACATTAAAATGATCATACACCATGATCAAGTGGGGTTTATCCCAGGAATGCAAGGATTCTTCAATATACGCAAATCAATCAATGTGAAACATCATATTAACAAACTGAAGGATAAAAACCATACTAAAATCTCAATAGGTGCAGAAAAAGCTTTTGACAAAATTCAACACCCATTTATGATAAAAACTCTCCAGAAAGTAGGCATAGAGGGAACTTATCTCAACATAATAAAGGCCATATATAACAAACCCACAGCCAACATCCTTCTCAGTGGTGAAAAATGGAAACCATTTCCACTAAGATCAGGAACCAGACAAGGTTGCCTACTCTCACCACTATTATTCAACATAGTTTTGGAAGTTTTAGCCACAGCTATCAGAGAAGAAAAAGAAATAAAAGGAATACAAATTGGAAAAGAAGTAAAGCTGTCACTGTTTGCAGATGACATGATACTATACATAGAGAATCCTAAAAATGCTACCAGAAAACTACTAGAGCTAATCAATGAATCTGTTAAAGTAGCAGGATACTAAATTAATGCACAGAAATCTCTTGCATTCGTATACACTAATGATGAAAAATCTGAAAGAGAAATTAAGGAAACACTCCCATTTACCATTGCAACAAAAAGAATAAAATACCTAGGAATAAACCTATCTAAGGAGACAAAACACCTGTATGCAGAAAACTATAAGACACTGATGAAAGAAGTTAAAGATGATACAAACAGATGGAGAAATGTATCATGTTCTTGGATTGGAAGAATCAACATTGTGAGAATGACTCTATTAACCAAAGCAATCTACAGATTGAATGCAATCCCTATCAAACTACCAATGGCATTTTTCACAGAACTAGAAAAAAAAAATTAACAAATTTTACAGAAACACAAAAGACCCCAAATAGCCAAAGAATTCTTGAGAAAGACAAACACAGCTGTAGGAATCAGGCTCCCTGACTTTCAACTATACTACAAAGCTAAAGTAATCAAGATAGTATGGTACTGGCACAAAAACAGAAATAAGATCAATGGAACAGGATAGAAAGCCCTGAGATAAACCCATGCACAGATAGTCACCTTATCTTTGATAAAGGAGGCAAGAAAAGACAGCCTCTTCAGTAAGTGGTGCTGGGCAAACTGGATAGCTACATGTGAAAGAATGAAATTAGAACACTCCCTAACACCATACATAAAAATAAACTCAAAATGAATTAAAGACGTAAATGTAAGCCCAGACACTGTAAAACTATTAGAGGAAAACATAAGCAGAACACTCTGTGACATAAATCACAGCAAGATGCTTTTTGACCCACCTCCTAGAGAAGTGGACATAAAAACAAAAATAAACAAATGGATCCTAATGCAACTTAAAAGCTTTTGCACAGCAAAAGAAGCCATAAACAAGATGAAAAGACAACGCTCAGAATGGGAGAAAATATTTGCAAATGAAGCAACTGACAAAGGATCAGTCTCCGAAATACACAAGCATCTCAGGCAGCTCAGTATCAAAAAAACAAACAACCCAATCCAAAAATGGGCAGAAGACCTAAATAGACATTTTTCCAAAGAAGATATACAGATTGCCAACAAATACGTGAAAGGATGGTCAACATCACTAATCATTAGAGAAATGCAAATCAAAACTACAATGAGGTATCGCTTCACACCGGTCAGAATGGCCATCATCAAAAAATGTACAAACAATAAATGCTGGAGAGGGTGTGGAGAAAGGGCATCCCTCTTGCAGTGTTGGTGGGAATGTAAATGGATACAGCCACTATGGAGAACAGTATGGAGGTTCCTTAAAAAACTAAAAATAGAACTACCATATCACCCAGCAATCCCACTGCTGGGCATATACCCTGAGAAAACCATAATTCAAAAAGAGTCATGTACCACAATGTTCATTGCGGCACTATTTACAATAGCCAGGGCATGGAAGCAACCTAAGTGTCCATCGACAGATGAATGGATAATGAAGATGTGGCACATATATACAACGGAACATTACTCAGCCATAAAAAGAAACCAAATTGAGTTATCTGTAGTGAGGGGGATGGACCTAGAGTCTGTCCTACAGAGTGAAGTAAGTCAGAAAAACGAATACCGTATGCTAACACGTATATATGGAATCTAAAAAAAATATTGTTCTGATGAACCTAGGGGAGGGACAGGAATAAAGAGGCAGACGTAGATAATGGACTTGAGGACACGGGGAGGGGGAAGGGTAAGCTGGGACGAAGTGAGAGAGTAGCATGGACATATATACACTACCAAATGTAAAATAGATAGCTAGTGGGAAGAAGCCGCATAGCACAGGGAGATCAGCTCGGTGCTTTGTGACCACCTAGATGGGTGGGATAGGAGGGTGGGAGGGAGACGCAAGAGGGAGGGGATATGGTGATATATGTATATGTATAGCTGATTCACTTTGTTGTAAAGCAGAAACTAACACATCATTGTAAAGCAGTTATACTCCAATAAAGATGTCAAAAAAATGATTAAGACTGTAAATTTTTTATCACAATTTAAATAATGGTTAAAATTGTACATTTTATATTATGTTTATTTTACCACAATAAAAAAAGCAAAAAACTCACATACACATATTTTAAAAGTGCCAAAGTCTCTTTAATATCAGTATCTTGAGGTAGTACTTGGCATTAAAATGAAAGTGTATTCATATGAAACAGATACAGTGTTTGTTATTTTTAAGATTCATATATGGTGCTTCTTAGCAGGGCTCAACTCTCGGAAATTTAAGGTAATGTTAATCGGTCAACATCATTTCAATGTAGTGCATTCAGGATTAAAATTTATGTTTTGGTTGGTTGTGTATTTGCCTTATTTTATGCATTCATATCTTTTATGCTTTATTAGCTGGAATAATCTTATGCACAGAAGACAGAAATGTTGTCGTTGTTGTTGGTGTTGTTCAACATATAAGCATTATATTGCTTTTGGCTAAAGATAATTTCCAGGGTCCCAGGTTAGAAGCAGATACAATGTAGTCTTTAAAATAACTTTAAACAAGATAAAATCAATTTCTGAGTATTAAAATAGTTAATTCAGGATTGGTGTTTATCCTTTGACCTTACTTCTGCTTCTAAAGTAAATCGATAGATTAACACTTCCAATTATGAGCCTTGAATTTTTTCCAAGTGAACCTAAAAACCTGGTAAGTCCCTCTAGTGTCCTATATTTGAGTGGATAGCTGTTAAAATCAGCAAGCAGTTTATTATAAATACATAGAAGAGGACAAAAAATCATGTCTACAAATCAATTCCAGAAATATCTACTGAACATTCTTTATGGCCAAGTGCAAGGCATGCGGTGGTAAACACATGGATGTTGCCACAACAGAACTTACAGACTAAGGGGAAACGACTTATTCCTACTCAGTGGCTTCATCTATACATGTCACTGAGTATGAGAAGCTTGAGTATCTATCACTGATTGCGTGACAGACAAACTCTAATGTTTGACCTCAGCTTTATTTTGGTGGTAATAATAATGTGGGATAAATGACTATGCTTCCTTTAAAGTATCTTGTGTAGTTTAAGTTACTGCTGCTCCTCAACATGACATAAAAAAGAAAAGCAAAGTGACTAATGTGGCCAGTCTTCTAGGCAGAATGTAATTAAAGGTAAAAGTTATGCACATTAGTGCTGATGAGAAATAACCTCTGAGTACTATGGAGAGGAAGATGATACAATGATTGTATTTATAAAGTTAGCCAAAACTCAGTTTATACAAAACCTTTTCAGAAAACACCTACTGCATAATTTGATGCTTAAGCTATTCATTTACCCAAGACAAGTTATCTGAATAATTCCTAATAATTCCTATTAGATAGTAATAATTTCCCACAAAATTTAAGATCACAAAGATACAAATTATTAACTTTAAGTTACTTTTTTTTTTTTTTTTTTTTTTGGTACGCGGGCCTCTCACTGTCGTGGCCTCCCGTTGCGGAGCACAGGCTCCGGACGCGCAGGCTCAGCGGCCATGGGTCACGGGCCCAGCCGCTCCGCGGCATGTGGGATCCCCCCGGACCGGGGCTCGAACGCATGTCCCCTGCATCGGCAGGCGGACTCTCAACCACTGCGCCACCAGAGAAGCCCTCTAAGTTATTTTTTATCTGTGTAAATATCTGTTCTATCGTGTATCAACCGCTGTCACCCCCATTGGACAGCAAGCAACACTGCTATTCGTCAAGACAGTGAAGATGTTGGTGACGGTGGTAATAACAGCGAACAATCCCCCAGTGCTTCCTCGGTGCCTAGCACTGTTCCAGATGCTTTATGTAAACTACCTTTTCTAGCTTTCATGATAATCCCGTGAGATCCCCAATTTTACATATGAGAAAACTAAAAGACAGAGGCATTTAAAAATAAAGTTAAGTAACTTGCCTAGACTCACACAGCTTGTCAATTGGAGAGTCAGAATTGAAAAACCGGGCCCTTTGGCTCCAAAGTCTGTGCTCTTAACCACTCCCCTGTACTGTGCACCATGGCAGGCAAATGCTAAATGTTTGTTGGATGAATAAGTGAAAGAGAATGTATGTGTGAATGTGTGTATTAGGCACTGTAAGGAATAGAAATATTTACACATTTACTTGGAAACCTGACAAGTTATATCTTTCCGATTTCTTCCCTAAAGGTTCAGTCCTATATTCAAATTTAACATGACTAACATCAAACATTTTGCATCCCCTTGCAAACCTACTTTTCTCTCTCTCTGTTTTTTTTGAAGTCCTAAGATAAAACCTACTTCTCATCCTGCTACTCAGTTTTTATACTGACATCTCTGCCCTCACTACTTAGGTTAAAAACCTTAAAGTCAACTCTGTTTCTCACTTTCTCTTGAATGCAACATCTAGTTTGCCCCTAAATAGATTCTTCCTCTGCAGTGTTTTTTGCATCTATTTTTCATTTCCTTTATATGTGTATATGTATACATATACATTTTTTGGCTGCATTGCACAGCTTGCAGGATCTTAGTTTCCTCACCAGGGATTGAACCCCAGCCCACGGCAGTGAAAGCACCAAGTCTTAACCACTGAATTCCCTATTCTTCAGGGAAGAACCTTAACCAGGGAATTCCCTATTCTTCATTACTACTCAGTGTTACCATCACAACTGAAGTTCTTATAACTTAATTTTTAGATTTACTGCAGTAGCCAACTGCTCGGGCTTCTCAGCATCAAGTGAAAAGCTGTATGTAAAGCATCCACCAGTGCACATAGCAGTGCTCAATTGATGGAGTAGTTTTCCCTAACACACCACTAGCATATTTCTCTTTCTAAAGCACCACCTTAATAATTTGTTTCCTTGAGCAATAATCTCCAGTGGCTCTCTGCTACCAGACAAAACAGTCCAAACTCCTGAGACTGCATTCAAATTCCTCCAAAATTTTGTGTAACTTATCTTTTCAACCTTATCTCCAACAGGAGCCTTCTACTTCAGTTAGGCTCTCACTGTCTCACCAATAAATCATATATGTATCATCTTTAGGTTCATTTTGTATCACTTTCTGTACTCTCTATTGAAGATTTCCCATTAAAATCCTGCCCATTCTTTAAGATTCCACTCTTGTTCCTCTTCTTTCTATGCCTCCTTCCCAGTTCCTTTTAATCCAGACAGTTCTCTTCTCGCATCAAAGCATTATTTATTTTATGTGGGAGACTTAACAATTCTGTACTATAATTCTAATTAGTGGTTTATCTATGTGTTTATATACATATACACTTATACACACACACACATACTCACAGGCCCCCAAGTATAATGGACACTTTTAAAAAGGGGATTGTTTTTAGTTTCCACAGTATACACCACAGGGCTTTACACATAGGGATTTAATAAATATTTGCAGGTTTAGGAAACCTAGCAGTTAGAAAATTTTATTCGCTATTTGCTCAACAGTTACTGAGGAATCTACCACAAAACATACTTTAGATAAAAATTTTTAAACATTTATTTAGATTTATTTATAGTCTACTACTTTCTCCAAACGATTTGAAGTGCCTAAGAAAAGAGAATTTTTCAGTTAAGCATTTCCTTCAGTCTCACTCCTGAATGAAAGTTTAGAATGTATTAAAGGGTGGAGAGAAAAGTGATTTCACCAACTCTATCCCCCGAGGCCTTCCTGGAGCCTGCCTGTCAGTACTTTGCAGCTCCTTATTTCTCTATCAGGATATTTCATTGCAGGGATAACAGAAAGACCCAGGAGGATGATCTGACTCTGTATTACCTATGAGAAAAATGTCTCTTTATTAGAGAATATAATTGAGAGTTCCCTATGTCATTAGTAATTTAGGATAAACATAAAATAAGACCTTCTAGAAAGTTTCACAGTGGTATTACACTCAAACACTTGCCAAGTAAAGCTATATAATCTCTTCACTGGAAATCTTTAAAAACAGAAACATCCTTACCAATCGGGAATGATTTAAGTGTAGCCTGCCAGAAGGTACAGAGATAGATGACATTTCCAGTTTCTTTATGACATTATGGCAGTTAAAGAGTACTTTATACTAATTACAAAATTTAAATGGAACTGTACCCAGGTTCTCTATAATTTCTGACATATTACATATCATAAGGTTTAAGGTAAAATTATCTTCTACCGATTTCAATGTAACTGTAGAAGAACAAGGAATTCCTTATTCTATCACTGGGAATTGCTTAGCCCATCAATGTCCTAAATATTTTTAGTTCACTTATATTAATTCATGTGTATGTGATAGAAAATCCTAGTCATGCCTACAAAATATAATTTAAAATTTATTTGTAAAATATAATTGATTTACTACGTTCTGTGTAAGTAAAATTTTATAAAATAATTTATAAACAAAATAATTAATGCTGTATCTATTAAAAAAAATATTAGAATCAACATTGGGAAGTCATCCAATTCTTCAGCTGGAGGTGGAAGTGGGTGAAGGGTGAGCACCTAACACAAGAGCCCTTCCTCTGTGGTCCACGGACAGGCTTCAGGCAGTACGTTCACAAATACACTGAACTATATACAAGATCTTGTGTGTTTACCTAGTCTGGGAAGAAGGTCTATAGATTTCCTCAGACTTTTAAGAGGTCTGAGGCCTAAGGAAGGATAAGGATTTTGTCTGAGCTTTTTGCCTGGAATATAGAAAGTTCTTAAAGAATTTTTTCTTTTAAAGTATGAGCACACTGATTGGAGTGTTTCAATGTTGAATGTCTTTCTTACACAAACCACATCCATAATGTTATCATCTATAATCGTTTCCACTTTTGCTTTCATTAAGGTGGTATAAGAATTTAAAGGCACTTGGCAAGCAGTCCAAATACAGAAATATTCTAGATTTTTACAGTATTCCCTCTATTTTATAGTTGCTTATCCAGACTTAATTCAACAGCAAATTCTCCAAAGTATACAATTCAGTTTAAAAAGAAACAATAACTTTCTTTTTGTACTCACATATCACTGGTTTATTTAATTAAATTATCTATTTCTAAAACAGGTATAACTGGCATAACCTGGTTTGGGAACAATCACACTGATACTGTAAAGCAAGTGCAGAGTGTCTAAGTTGACTAGGTAAGGGCACAGAGAAAGTCTCGGGCCCTGGTCAGTATGCTTTGTACAGAAACTTCACTGGTTCATGTTGCCCACGATGAAGTGGACATCAGCCAAGAGGGTTTTCTACTGCACATGAACGTTAATACTGTATCTTATTAGTGCTTTCATATTGCAAAGTAGTTATTGTTCTCATAGGTAAAGAAATTAAGACTCAGAAAAGTTATTTAATGTTCCTAAGGTCAGGCAATGACTGAAGGAAAAAATGGGCTTCATACCCGGTCTTTTAATCAAAATGTTCTCTCAACTAAATCACACTGCCTCTTACCTTAAGCCCAATCATTTACAAGAGATGTTAGTAAAGCAAATCTGTGGCATTATATAATATCAAGATCTAAAAGGCAAAGTGAAGATTCTCTGAAAAAAATTTAATCCTGAGTATGCAGCAAAATGGTCAGCAATTGCAAAGACTGTGACCTTGACTTCGTGTGTGGCTTCAAAAGACCTGACTACTAAAAAAGGAAATTCATCCTAAGGTTTCAAATCTTATTCAGTTAACTAAAAATACCACAGGTTACAGGCCAGCTTTAGATATATTCAAGCACCCTTGGTCACAGGCCCAGGTTCATTCCTTCCCTTTCTGCACATTCCCCCTAAGTGATCTCATTTAGGCCATGACTGTAGAGGAACACAAACGAGCACTTCAAATGCAACTTGTCCAAAATGGCAACTACTTCTTATCCATACCTTCCCAAGTTTCCTCCCTCCCAGTAAAGGGCATCATCACCATCTACCCAGATGCTCGAGTCAAAGCTTAGACGTCATCTTAGATTCCTTCCATTTTCTCATCCCCTAGATTTGACTTATCGTGAGTTCTACCCTACACCTCCCTAATATATTTCATAACTACCCATTTCTCTCCATCTCCACCCACAACACTCTGTTCTAAGCCACTATCATCTAGAATACTGTCATAATCTAATATCTGGTTTCCCTGACTCCATTTTTGCCCCTTCTCTAGTCTGTTTTCCACATAATAGCTAAAGTGGTCTTTTAATGTCTAAAATTCTCCAATGATTTCCTACTGCTGCACTTTGGACTTAAACTTAAAATAGACTTACTTAAATATCCTGGTTAAAGTAAGTACAAACAGCTTACTTAAAATAGCCTACAAGATTCTCATGGTCTGATTCTTGCCTAGTTCCTCAACTTGACAGCATTCTCTCCCCTCACTCACTATACTCTAATCACATGGGTCTGCTCCCTAACACTGCACCTTCGTACTTGCTATTCTTTCATCTGCCTGGAATATTTTCCTGGCTTTTTCATAGAGTTGATTTCTTTCTATCATTTGGGCCTCAGTTTAAATCTCACCTTTTCTGACTACTTTTTAAGAAACAGTCCAGCCCTTTCAGCTCCCACCCTGTCCGAGTTACTATCACATCATCGCATTTGTTTTCTTCATGCCATTTAAAATACATAGAATTATCTTGTTTATTTGTTAGTTTACCTTCTTATTATTTCTCTCCCCACCCTGGAATGAAAGCTCTAAAAGAGAAGCTACATTCACAGGGCTTAGAACAGTGTCTGGCACACATAAGGTGGTTTTTAGTCTAGACAAATTTTAGTTAATTCCACAGAATCACTTAACTAGTCCATTCAATAAGAACATTTCTAATATCCTATATCTCGCTTTTTCAAAGTTTCCGTCTACTTGCTCTCATCTGACAACTAATTCGATAATTCAGTGATTACATTTTAAAGTAGCCGTCAAACTGTGCAATAAATTCAGGAGACTACTACCACAAAAACCAACGTGCTACCGAGCTCTATTTATAGAAATCATTTATAGAAAGCTTATTTTAAGTTACTTGAACTCAAAGTTTCAAAGTAACGTGTGAATTTTCTTTACAACATATAATCTTAATCTTAGGATAAGACTGAGGGAATTACAAAGTTCACTCATTCAATATATACTGAAGTGAGTGCCTTTGCTAGGTGCTAGGGAGACAAGGAAGAACAAGATCCAGCCTCCGCCACAGTGAAACTTAGGAACTACCAGAAATACTGAAAAGCTATGAGGTTTATAATACAGGTAGTAAATGCTATAAAAAATTCACAGTGCTATGGGAACACATATGGAGGATCAGGGGATTAGAGCTGTCTCTCCAGAGGAAGTAGGCTCGTAAGCCGATACATGAAAGACAAATAGAAGTTAGATGGACAAAACCAGGGTAACGAAGAGTGTTACAATCAAATCCATGTGTGAAGGCCAGGAAATAAGAAGGGATAATAAATTTAGGAAACTGAAAGAAAGCTCAGTATGAATGGAACAGAGTGTTACTAGGATATGGGAGTACGGATGACAGAGGAAGAAAGCTGGAATCACAAAGAAATACAGCTTGGATTTTATATGTATAAGGTAATACAAGGAAATACAAGGATCTTATATGTCTTGATAGGAAGTTGAGGCTTTACCATCAGTACACTGGGGAGCACTGAGGTATTTTAAGGAAAGAAGTGACATGATTGATTTGAACATCAGAAAGTCTTGCTGACTACAGCAGGAAAAATAGCAAGTAAATATGACTGTAGTAAATTAGGGGGTTTTAGCAGTAATCTAGGTGAGCAATGTTGATAGCCTAACTATTGGAGGGAAATGGACAGATTCAAGAGTTATTTAGAAGGTAGCATTAGTAATACTGGATATTTAGGGGTGTGAGGAAAATGAGGAGTTCAGGATGACATCTAGAGTTTTACTTGAGCAAGTGGGTAGATATTAACACACGGAAGTGGAAAATACAGGATGAAACAAAGACTTGGGCTAGGTGTGAAATAATGAGTTCAGTTTTCAAGATATTGAGTGTGAGGTACCTATGGAAATGTTCAGTAGACAGCTGGAAAAACATTATTTCAAAAAGGTCAGCATTAGAAGCTGTTTTATAACAATAATTAGCCTTTTTCTGCTTGTCTCTGTCATAGAAATAGATATCCTAACTCATGCTGAAAGAGAAAATTTCTACTCTAAATATACTTCAATTCTCAATATCACTGGTATATATATAACTGAAAAGGTATGGTTATGAAGTTAAAAGCAAAGTTTTCCCTACAATGCACTAGTCTCTGAAAATGCCACAAATACTTTAAATAAAATAAGAGAAGTTATGGTTCCTTAAGGCATGGGATAAGAGTTTGAAATGTGGGCCAATATCTCAGGCATTATAATTAATTACTGTAATTGCTTAGATCATTTTGTTATTATTGAGGCACAGTTTAAGTTAAGGATGGGCCATGTATATTTTGGTTGATACACTGTAAGGGAAAATTTCCTCAACGCATGAAATCCTTTAGTGATGACTAAAGATTAAATCACATAAGGCTCTATTCTATATTATACGAGACAATTAAAAACAAAAGGTGTACTATTCGTTTCAGGGAAATGATGGATGTGCCAGCTGCAGCAAATGCTTTCTTTGAAACTCTCTTATGACAAATTAACATAGCATGTGCCAGATGTTTTTTTTTCTGTTGAATTATACTGTAATATGCTTCAGTTACTTTTAGTAATTATGCATTTTGTGATCTGCCAGTACCTGCAGCTGCCTCTCATTCTGTTAATTTAATAAAAAAAAAAAAACTAAAAAAAAAATTTTAGAAAAGCAGTTATGGCAGCCAAACATTACAGATATACAGCCAAGAATAATGTTTGAGAGACTGAAGAGAATTCCTTAGGCTCGAATGCTGTATAATTCATATAAATATATATGAATTGTCCTGTCACTGGGCAAGAGAAGAAAATATTAGCCATTGTATATTCATTCATTCATTTATTCAGTACAATTTTATTGAACAGCTATATGCCAGGCAAGATGTGAGCTCATGGTTTTGTAGAAGAGATGGATGGTAAATGATAGTTATGCTACAGTTCAGTAAATGTCATAAAGAAGAATGAGCAGAATGGTATGGGAGTATAGGAAAAGGAAAGATGCATTCTGTCAGAGGTATAAAGAATGCTTTATAGAAAAAAATATATTTGAGTTGGGTACCTGGAAGGAAGAAAATTTTTTCAGGTGGGGAGTTGGGAAAGAACATCCCTAGAAAGAAATAGCATGTACCAATTACCCCTAGAATCATCCTTGATTCCTTTCTTTTCCTTCATACTCTACATCCAATCCATCAGCACCTTCTATTACCTCTAAAAATAAAAAGACTCCCAACTAATCCACCTTTCTCTTTCTTCTTAGTTTAAGCCACCACTATCTCTTATTAACACTCTTGTGATAGCCTTCTAAGTCCCTCCTCAGCTTTTTACTCACTTCCATTTTCCACACAGGAGACAGAGTGATCTTTAAAAAAAAAAATCAGATCAGGGGACTTCTTTCAAAACTGTCCACTGGCCTTCATTCACACTTAAAACTCTTTAGCCTGGCTAATGAAACCCTACAAGATCAGGTCCCTGTCTGCAGCAGAGAGAGCTCACCAAACATGCCACGTGCTCCATTTACATTTCCCAGGCTCCTATGCAGTTAGATTGGGTCCATATGCCTAGTTTGGCCAATGAAAGTAAAAGGAAGTGATGTGCATCACTTCAGAGCTGAGTTAGTTAAAACCCAGTGTTCTTCCATTCCTCTCTGTCCCTGCTCCAGTGATCTTAGAAGACCATTTGTTCAAGATGATGTAACCTCTACCAGCAGAGCCTTCCTGCCAAACCACCTTAGACAGGTAATAGGAGCAAGAAATAAACCTTTGTTGTGTTAAGCCCCTGAGATTGTTTGCTGTGGTGGCTGGCATTACTTTATACAATACATTGCCTAAATCTTACACTACTGCCTTCATTTAGCATACTATTTCTTTTACTTCAATCATCTAGTGTACTCCTGCCCTGGGGTCATTGCACTAGCTGTTCTCTCTGCTTCAACAGCTCTTTCCCCTGACGTTTAAATGATAGGATCTGGGGCTTCCCTGGTGGCGCAGTGGTTGGGAGTCCGCCTGCCGATACAGGGGACACGAGTTCGTGCCTCGGTCCGGGAAGATCCCACATGCCGCGGAGCAGCTGGGCCCGTGAGCCATGGCCGCTGAGCCTGCGCGTCCGGAGCCTGTGCTCTGCAACGGGTGAGGCTACAACAGTGAGAGGCCCGCGTACCGCAAAAATAAATAAATGATAGGATCCTTTTCACCATTAGATCTTAAGGTTTATTTCCTCACAGGATCTTCCTCGTCTACCAGTCTCAGGTGTCCACCAATCCATTATCACATTGGCTTATTTTAATTTTCTGCATGATACTTATTATCCGATTTTATATGTATACATTTATTTGTTCGATAATTTCCACTTTCCCATCAATACTCTAATATTTTAAAAAGGCTTTGCTGTTATCCTTAGTACTTAAAGAATAGCGCCACCACTCCGTAAATATGTGAGGAGTGAATGGAGTGAAGACTAGGAGTGGTAAAAGGGCTGGCCCTTACCAATGTCTGGTTTATTGGGGCGGCTGTTCAGTGTGGCTGGAACATGCCCTTCATGAAGCAGGAACAGGCAGACTGCTGATAACAGGGGGAGGAAAGATCGTAAAGAACCTATAGGCAACAGTAAAACAGAAATTTTAAAGCAGGCAGGGCCAGGACTGTATTTGCTTTTTACAAAAGTAATTCTGAGAGCAGTGTGAAAGATGGAATAGAGTGGAAAAAAAAAGTGATGGTGGAAACCGGGGTGATCCAGGCTACTTTGACAGCCATGGTTAAAGATATGAAAAGGCCTGACCGATGGCAGGGATAAGTATGCTATTTCACGTTTACACACATGCAAGCATTTCTGCAGGACAGATTCTGATACCAGGTATTGCAAATGGATATGCATGGTTTCACTGTTTTTAGCTACTGTTACATTGCCTCATACAAAGGATTTGCTAGTTTACATTCCCACCAATACCGTGTACCCCAGTCCTGTTTCCTCATAGATTTGCAGATGCTGCATGTTAACCATCTTTTACATTTTTGCCAAATTGCTTGGCAAAATTGTTTAAATTTGCATTTCTTTAGTGTGTAATAGTGTGGCTGAATTTGGTTTAATACGTTTAAAGGAGCTTTGTATATCTGCTTTTGTGAGCTACCTGTTCACATACTTTGTCCACCTATTAGGCTGTCACTCTTTTCCTTAATTATGGACCTCCATGGATTCTGCATATTAATCTTTTATCTTTTGTCATTTGTCTTTTTCTTTTAAATTAATTAATTAATTTATTTATTTTTGGCTGTGTTGGGTCTTTGTTTCTGTGCGAGGGCTTTCTCTGGTTGCGGCAAGCGGGGGCCACTCTTCATCATGGTGCATGGGCCTCTCACTATCGCGGCCTCTCTTGTTGCAGAGCACAGGCTCCAGACGCACAGGCTCAGTAGTTGTGGCTCACGGGCCCAGTTGCTCCACGGCATGTGGGATCTTCCCAGACCAGGGCTCGAACCCGTGTCCCCTGCATTGGCAGGCAGATTCTCGACTACTGCGCCATCAGGGAAGCTCCTGTCTTTTATCTTTGTTTAGCATCTTTCTTCATACAGAATTTTAATTTTTATGGTGAAATAAATGAATCAATCTTTGCATTCTGGATTTGTGTTTTGATTAGAAAGACTTATCCATTCTAGGATAATAAAATTAATCTTATTTCTTTTAATACTTTCTTTAAATTTAGCTTTTTACTCCATCTGTAATTTACTTTGTATAGTGAATAAAGAGTGCACTAAATGAGTTAAAATTTTTCCAACATCATCTTTTCACCATTGATTTGAAATGCCATATTATAATGAACAAAATTTCCAATTTTACATGGTTTGTTTTTCCGTGTTCTGTTCAAATTATCTATTCCTGTGCCAATACCACCATACAGCTTTCTAGATTTTGATATCTGGTAGGGCAAATCTCATCTCATTTTTTTCCCATAAGAAGTTTTAAAATTTAATCTATAAAAATAACAATAGTTTCTCATTCAAGTAAGATTAGTACAGCTATATTACATTTATAGATGTTATATGTTAATATGTAAGCTTTAAAATGCTTTCCTCTTGGAAACTCAAAATTTTCTGTGTTGTGTACATTTCAAGATAAAAGAGTAACTAAGAGGAAATAATTAGAGATGAATTAACACAATTTTACAAATTAAAACAAACTTCAAACTGAAAGAAGATACCACAGAGGAGCTCAAATCTTTAAAAAGTTTCTTACATTAAGCTTTTTGATACTAAGATAAAATACTTCCTTCTGTAGGAAAATTATTTTATTTAATTATTTTGTGTTACATTTAACTATGGCTATACTTGCTTATGGGTAGATCTTAAGAAATCACAGGTACCTGGTAATCATATTTAATTGTCAGTTGTCGGAAGGGGCAGAGGTTTCCAAAGCCAGCAAAACTAGTCCAGAGAGGACTCTAGCATCCTAAGTGTTTTGCGGCTATCCTGGTATTTAGTATTTGATTTAGTCTCTAATATACTCCTAACTGTAGTAAATAGGTAGACACACAGCAAACAAGATAACAGCCAATTTATAAGAATTTAATTGCTATGAAGTAGAGATGACAGAGAAGAACAGCCAAGTGTTTTCAAGATTTGGTGAGACAGACTAGCACTAAGTTTTTAAAGGGCAGATTTTCAGGAAGAAAGCTTTGATGCTTAATATGGTGTAATAATAATACATTGGGAAGCAGGATACTGGGACCTACCATGAAAAAGCTCATTTTTGATAGCTATTAAACACTTTTTACATGAATGGTAGAATGCATAAATTCATGGTACATACAGAGAAATCCTTACTGGGAGAGTCAAATGCATAAAGTTAGCCATTTGCATTTTTAATGTATTGCTCTGTGTTTATTTTGCAGTTTATTATTAATAAAAGACCTAATTGGGTTGAAGCCTTGGGATTGCATCATTGAATCATTCTAAAAACAAAACCATTTCTATGGAGAGCAAATGACTCCTTCCCCAGAGACAGAGAAGTACCATCTAGCAGTTAGCTGGTGCACTATTGGTACAACACAGCATACATCAAACTGCTAATGCCCAATAAGGATGCTGTCGTAAATATGTCTAGCGTAGATCATCATATTCATATTTTTTTCATTGGAATAAGTATAAATTTTAATTTTCTACTTCAAAAAATATAAATTTATTGTGGCTGCCATGTAATTCTGTATTATGACCAATAGGAGAGATGTGTCAGTGAAAATACTTTAGTAGCTACTTTTTTTATTGCAAAAAGAATTTTGACTTGATTTTATATAGAGTCCTCAGTGTTACTTACGTCTCCAAAAAGGAAGGACATACAATTCATATATATAAATCCTATATAAAATCTAGTGCTTTCTAGAACTAGTAATATTTTTGTACAATTAAAAACAAAATAAGCATGTATGCTTCTCATACACAGGTCTCATGCATTATATCATGGTTTACTTTGAATACAACAATCTCTTAGTATATATAAAGGTTTTTCCCCAAGCCCAGTGCTTGCTTCCTAAATATTTTACACGCCGGGCATAAAGTTAAAGTTAATACCTTAAATTTGTTACCATATAAATAAAGCCTGTAGTAACACATGGGGTTTATAGGGTTGGGCTTTTGGGGGATTCAAATTCAGATTTGACTGACTCCTGAGATAGTGCTCTTTATCTATAATACTGTGCTACCTCTTTATGTACTAAAAATATTATATTGTTTCTCAACATTATTAAATATATAATCTTTTCATGAAAGGAAATAATCTTAATGCAAAATCTTGTGAAAATATTTTCTACTTTGAAAGACAACATTTTAGTTTTGACATCTCAGAGCATGCTAACACAATTTTAGTGACGTAGTAGAGACATGCCAAAAGTTTTCTTAGTATATTGGAATGTATCTCCATTTTCAATCCCATGGCTTAAACAACCAACGTAACGCATATTAAGCAAAGGTTAACTATACCCTATGAAAACCGGATTTTTCCCATGCAAAATCCTGAATATATACAATTAAACCTTTTATATATTTTAGAAAATATTTTCTCACATTTTAATAATTTTATAAAAATTATATAACCAAGACATATTTAACATAATTATTTAAGCATAAATATTTATGCTTATTTATTAATTAAGCAATTACTTAAGCATAATTATTCCTTTTAAAAAGATGTCTAAAGAATATAACTAAATCTAAACATTCAAAGCATGTAATAAATGACCTACTTATTTTGATAACCATTTTAAGTCATCTTCCTCAATCTACCAAAAATGTCACAGGACATGGGCTCTTCTAAATTTAATAAAAACAGTGGAAGAAAGATCATACCACATTGCCACAAAAGGAGAAGTGATAGCTGGAAAAATCTAGTTCTTTTGTCTTGTCTTTAATAAGAGCATTCAATGAAGGATTCTTTCCCTATATAGTTATTGTGAATTTATTAAAAATTGTGCTACGCTGAACTAGAACAGCAGAAGGAAAAGCAGTAACAACGCTGTTCATTTAAACTTGAAAGGAAAAGATCATGATAAGAATTGAAAAGGATGTCGAAAATATCTCAAGGAGAGTCAAGAACTAGCAATTTGGGGACAGTAGGCAATTAAAAAACAAACCAAAAAAATCTGAGTATAGAATATGTCTAATTCTAATAATAATATATATATATTTGCATGATGCTTTACAGTTTACCAGATGCTTTGATATTTACACCATTTTATAAATAACCCCAGCAAACTAAGGTAGTTTTTATTCTTATACATGATAAAATTGAGAATTGAGAAAATCGATTTATAGATAATCACACATTTGTGGTGCAGACCTTGGACTTGAACCTATTGTGTTAGCTTTTTATATACCCAACTGACTCCTACACTAAGATCTTAAGTCAGTCACTCATGTTTAGGAGAAAATTTTTAGGTCTTTAAAACTGATACTTCAGTAGTTCCTTGTTTAAGGCCATTGGTAAATACATGATTCTAAGCTTATGTTTTTCAATATTTAAAAGTCAAATTAAGAGTTATGTATAAAAGATGGAGACTATTTTGGGAAGGCATACACAATCCTCTAGGATTCTGTATAAACTGGAAATAAAATGAACATAATGCCTTCAGTTATGTGCTAAATGGATGATTTGAAAAGTTCATAGTAATTCTGAAACTACTTAATAAGCTTTGATAACAGTGTAAGCTTGTAGTAATGACATACAGATTGAGTTTGGTATAAATTCAAATTCACAGGAGTGGTAAAAAAAATAATTAGTTCACTAAAAGTAGAGATAAAATTGTTAAAAATAAAGTAGCAGAGTAAACCTCTGTTAGTATATATCTTTATAGTCTGACTCCCCAACTAGAACATAGTGTCTCTGATGGCATGGTGACGTTTGCTCACTTTCATGCTGATGTTAAATGGCTATTTTTAAGAATACTGCATAATATTAGAAAAACAATATCCTACTGACGTTTGGTATCAAGTAATGGTATTATTCTCTTGATTTTGGAGGAAATATTCTATTTCCATTTTTTCCTTTTATCTAGGAGGTAAAAGAAAATCACGAAATTACTGGAAATTTGGTAGTTTTAACTTGTTTAGGATTTGGAAGGCTGTTTACCAACACTTGGTTTTTAAAGGCTGGACAGAAAAGGGGGTCAGCTTTGAAACTGAAAAAACTAGTTAGATCTACTGGATTCAAGCGTACTCCTGGAGTTAAGATATAAACTGTGTGGCTAGTCCGGGCAAGACCTTGTTACCTAGTGTAATCTGCTGAGCATAGCTGACCCGGGGCACCAGCACTGTGGAAAGTCTATATAAATCTACACACCAAGATTTAATTTAAGTAGGAATGTTCCTTAGAAGGTTGGTTATTCCGTCGATTCTTTCTATTTATTGCTCTCTTAGGGCAGATAACCACTTCATGTTGCTACGTTAGGCGTTCTACTTTTACGGAAAATTGTTTTCAGTTGCGAATCTGACGAGGAGGTAATATAGCAAAGCGGAGATGGAATCTATGAAATAAATGAAGAGTCTGGCCTCATACTGGAGCAGGGACAGTTTATCTATTGTTACAGTAGGGTATGTGGGGAAAGATGCATATAGGAATACAAGTACAATGATGGGAACTGTGGAAGTTCTCTTCTGATCGCTTCTCTTTTCTCAGTGAAGTAGGAATTGAAGTTACCACATGAAAGTGGCAGTAGGGGAGGAGATGTAAAAGGTTTGAGGAAAGACATGAGGGAATTAAACAGTCACCAAGGAGTATACGGACTGATTGCCTGGCAGGATAAGGGCCCATTTGAAATTATGGATTTAGAGTGACAGCAGCAGCGTGGCTGTGTTTTACTCTGGCCACCTTGAGCTGAATGGGTGAAAGTACAGAGAGGGCAAGGAGTTGGATTTAACCAGGGCTTGTCGGGAAGAAAAGAAAGAGGGTCAGGAGAGTTGAGAACGGTTATCCCTGCTGGCCCTTTCTAAAACTGCACTCCCTCTAAAAATATATATACTGCCCATTCTCTTTTCCACTCTATTCTTCTCTTTTGCACTTAATTATATCTATTGCATTATATACTTAATTTCTCCTGTTGACTGTCTGCCTCCCGTATTAGAATAAAAGCTCCATAAGGATGGGGGTTTTTGTGCTGTGCTCACTGCTATTGTCTTTTAAAAGGTACGATTCCTTGCTGGATAACAGCAAAGCAGTTATTACAGCATTTCACTCCCCCACTTCCCACCACTGCCCTGTGGTTTAACAAAGAGAAGTGAGTGGCTCGTTTATCGTCTAGCAGCTATCTTTAAAGGACTAGGTGCTTTGGATATAATTTTGATCTTTAAAACTGGTAATATTAATTTCTTATTATAATAAGTAGTCCTTAAGGTGATGCGGACTTCTCTAAAATTTTCTTAAGTAGAAGAGAGTAATAAAAAGTGGAAAGTGATAAGAAATGAGATTAGAACACATGTAAGGTCTAGGTCAGAAAATCCCTGTGGCCAATTTCTTCCTAATTGTGGGTCGGAAGGGTGGGAGAGTGGAATGAATTAACAAGATTTATAATCTAAAAGGTATCTCTGACATAGTATGGAAAATGGATTAGAGGGAAGACAAGCTCAAGGTTCCAGAAACCAATCAGAAAGCTGTTGCAGTAATGCAGGTAGGAGACGAGAATGGCCTGAACTAAGGTAGGAGTAGTGAGTAAAGGCAAACGGATTTGAAAACCATTAAGAAGGCAGGATCAGCCTCAAGGACTGACTGGAGGTAAAGGAAAGGAGGTACGGAGAAAGGAGCCAAGGCAGCTGGCTCTTCTAAGTTACTCTGTGGACTGTATCCAAACTGTTTTCTAGATGCCAACTATTGGAGCCTATGGGGCTACTTCCATAGTATCTGAATTTTAGCTAAAAACAACCACCAAAAACCCCATGAAAAACAAATAACTTCCAATGTTTGTTTGAAAGAATTACATTACGATGGCGTGATGACAGGCGGCAGGACTGATGAGAGTTTGTGGCACAGGACTCATTCTAGCAAACTCCTGTAGACCAGTCATATATAGGGCGACCTACTCTGCTTACTCATAAAGCCGACATTGCATCCCAGAATTCAGGCTGAAGGGATTCTTCTTTGGTCTTGTACTGTCGGCTAGCAAAAACTCTCTTAAAAAATCATATTTCAATAATTCTCAAATGAATCGCCTGTAAACATTTAAAGAATACTTATCAAATGCCCAATACTATGCTATGGATTTTATGTTTACATAAGTATTTATACTCATATATACATATGCATTCAAAAAAATACTATGTGCCAATAACTGCTGGTGGTGCCTGTGGACATACACTCACAGTTCACAGAGGTCTGTAATCTATGACCATCGTGTACTTATTTAGATTTTAGAACAGAAGTTCAAACATGAGTTCAAGCGTGATTGGATAAGTAATCCTTGCCACATTGTTTTGTGTAATAGTTTCTCCTCTGGAAGTATGATCTTGATTATGAACAGTACTAATTCTTAAAAGTTAGTTCACTCAATCCTAGTGCCTACATCCTGAACTATGTATTCCTTTATCATCTACGTCTTCCCAGTAATTCTTAGAATGAATAACATTTTTAAAAGTTTACAAGATGGGAAAAAAGTTTCACTGTAAGGCAGTGGTATAATTATGGGAATTCAAGGTTCTTGGAGATGCAGTCTCTTGAATAGTGGGGGCACATTATACTTCATCGTGTTTCACAAAGTTCAAATGCATTTCAAAAATTAAAATTCTGCAGAAAGGATCAAAATTGGAAGGAGAGTTTGGCCTAGAAAAGAAACAATAATTGAAAAAATTCACTAGGTTTCATTCAACAAGTATGTTCTGCAGAAAGGATCAAAATTGGAAGGAGAGTTTGGCCTAGAAAAGAAACAATAATTGAAAAAATTCACTAGGTTTTCATTCAACAAGTATGTTCTGCAGAAAGGATCAAAATTGGAAGGAGAGTTTGGCCTAGAAAAGAAACAGTAATTGAAAAAATTCACTAGGTTTCATTCAACAAGTATGTTCTGAGTACCTATTAAGGTTGGACATTCTTTTAGAGTCTAAGGATACAGTAGAGAGCACAGGAGACAAGTTACTTTATAGAGCTGATATTCTCCTGGAGAAGAAAAAATTAAAAAATGTAAAGAAATATAAAATGTGATTATTGTTAGTGATGAGTGCTATGAAGAGAAACAGAAGTGGGTAATGTGATAGAGTAACTTCTTAAGGGCAGGGTCTTGTCTTATTCATCTTTGTGTTTCTAGCATCTAGCAGAATGCTTAGAAAAGAGTGGTCAGTCACTGAAATGTTTGTTACATAAAAAGGGAGTTTTTTGGTATCTGCTTTGTTTCCAGAAGTACTTGCATAAATCTGCAAACTGAAGTATTAGATGTTTTAAACTGCATGGTGTAATTTTGATCTTAATAACAGAATGAAAGGACAGATAGCTAAGATGCTAGTAATCTTGCTGACACTTTTAAAGGTATACGAAAACCCTGAATCAGAGCCAATTTGGATATTTTCAGATAAGTTTACTAATATAATAAAGTATATAAAATATTAATGTGCTTCTGTTCTTGCAGAGTTAACATACATCACTTAAATAATCTACATGTAATTTTTAATACAAAGATAATATTAAACCAAACTGATTTACTCATTACTTTTTTTTCCTGAGAACTGTGGAAAAATCAAATGTAGTAGGATCCAAAGTGGTGACACTGCCTTTCTCTTAAACTTGATGCAAAATATCTGCCAAGTGACAGCAACTTTCTCTGAGTAGATTTACAGTTTCTAAATACCAAAGCATACTGACTGATGAGAAAGCTATTATGCTAGAAAAGGAGATGTTACATCTTTACAGGACATCCTCAGCGTGGGCAGGCCCTCACTAAGCAAGATGCATAGTTACAAATTATGCTACATTTTTCAGACTTTTTAAGATTTCAGCCAATAATGACACACACTTTTTCATCTCTCATTTCAACACTGTGATACAAGTAAATCAAATTTAGGCACTTCTGCCCCATTAAAATAATTGCCCTTCACATACTAAGTGAAGTAAGTCAGACAGAGAAAGACAAATATCATATGATATTGCTTATATATGGACTCTTTAAAAAATGATACAAATGAGCTTATATACAAAACAGAAACAGACTCACAGACTTAGAGAATGAACTTATGGGTATGGGGTGGGGGAAGGTGGGAGGAAGGGATAGATTGGGAGTTTGGGATCGACATGTACACACTGCTATATTTAAAACAGATAATCAACAAGGACGTACTGTATAGCACAGGGAGTGCTGGACGATATTCTGTACCTAAATGGGAAAAGAATTTGAAAAAGAATAGATACATGTATATGTATGACTGAGTCACTTTGCTGTACACCTGAAACTAACACAACATTGTAAATCAACTATGCTCCAATATCAAATAAAAACTATAAAAAGAAAACAAACAAACAAAAAAAGAATAATTGTCCTTATATCCCAGGCTTAGGACTCTACATTATTAGTTGCTTTGAAACATAAAATAGTTGGTTTTTAAATGTTTTCTTGACTTAGTTTTGAGGCCCCAGCTAGAGGCCCATCAGTTTCCCTTCATAAGCAGCCGATTAAATTCACACCACGACCACTTCCCTTATTGGGCTCTCACACTCTGGGCCACTGTACACCTGCCTTAACCACCCCAGGGACAGATATCAGATGACCACGGACAGCCCCTATGCTCCAAGCCCACTGCAATCATCAAATTAGCCAGTCCTAAACCTACTTACCTTGCCTCACTCCTAGCAGAAATCACACTAAAGGCTCTTGCCCACTGTTCCCCCCCATCCCTGACTCCTTCTGCCCTGTGACTGACCCTGGTACTCCCCTCATGTGTGGTGTGCTGTGTTCACTCCAGAGAACTGTGAGTTTAAGAAGTTGTAAAACTCTTTCTGGTGTCTGCCTCTTGATCTGCGTCTGGCCTCCATATATATCCCACTCAAGGTAATATGGTTAAAACACAGAGATATACAACATATTTCTTTTAGTTAAGAAATAATACTAACATCAACTGCTAATGTTTATTAATTACAAGTAACATGTTGTGTAAGTACAACTGGTTCTAATGATCCTAATATTAATTTCCTGTAAAAGTCCTGATTGATTTATTTTGTCCATTTCAACTTCTAGGATCTGTAACTGACAACAGACACGTGTAAATTCTGTGTAAGACAAAAGTTATCTAAAGCCTAGTTTTCACCAAGATATGTCCATTACTATGCCAAATGAGGTGGGAAATTTTTAAAGAGTGTATGTGTAGATCCAGTAAAGACACACTAGGTTATTCAGATTAATCAACCCATTAAAAACTCTACAACACTTGAAAAGCATTAACGAGATGAAAATATAGCACAGCAAAAAGTCCCAAGACAATTTTTGAATGAAAGTTTGTAATGAGAAAAATAAGTAGAATATTGGGTCACCAATGCTTCTTATGCCCTGGAAGGCATTTACAATACCCCACATTTAGGATCTGGTTCTATTATCACTCAGAGAAAGGGGTGCTTTACAGAGATCCTCTCCAACATTGATCTGGGACCTGAAGAGGTATCCCCTCGGGATAAAGGTGAACCATATCTGAATCCATGCCCCTCCCCTTAGTCATAGGACTACAAAGAAGCTATTTTGGGCATGAGCAAAGCAGGAAAAGAAAAGGAAAAAGAAACATTCCTGAGAAGTTGTGGCCACAGACTAGCGATCTTACCGATTTACCTCAAAGAACCAATACATAGAGTAGGACAGAAATCCTCCCCTTGGTTGAGGTGCTCAGAACTGGTAGAGCTCCCAGGAACCCAGAAGAAGCAAAGGCAAAGCCTCTCTGTGAAAGTCTCATTACAAAAATTTTCCAGGGCAGTTACTAACAAGCAGATAGAGAAACCAGACAACATGCATGGAAACCAGCAGAAACAGGCCTGTCTGATGACAGATGTTGGAATTATCAGATGCAGACTTTCAAATAATGTTTACCGCTTTAAAAGAAAAGCATGACAAACTTGAAAATATCAGCAAAGGGCATGAGGCTTTACAAATGTAAAATAGTGGACTTGAAAAAGAGCTCAATAGAATTCCTGGACTTAAAAAAATACCTTAAGATAAAAGCCCAGTGGGCACATACAGCAAGCAGATTGAACATACAAAAAGAGAACTTATGGAATATGAGATAGATTTGAAGAAACTGTCTGAATATAGCACAGTGAAGGAAAAAGATGGAGATAAAGAAAGTAAGAATGTAATGTAAAAGTTTAATACACCTTACAACAGGGTCCCTGAAGGATGGGAGAGAGAGAATTGAGCAAAGGCAGCTTTTTGTTTTAAAGTCAACCTTATCGAGGTATAATTGTGGAAAATAAAATGCAGCCACCATGAGTGTAGAGCTTGGTGAGGTTGGACAAATGCATACACCCATGTAACTACAATCACAGTTAAGATATAGAATACGTCCATCACCCCAACTTGATCCCTCATGACCCTTTGTAGTCACTTCCCTCAAGCCCAACCCAAGCCCTAGACAGTCACCAAGCTGTTTTGTAATCATAGATTAGAACCGTCTTTTCTAGAACTTCATATAAAATGAGATCATACAGTATGCACTCTTCTTTGTCTGGCTTTTGTTTCATCTCATTTTTGAGATTCATCCATTTTTGCTGTATGTGTCAGTAGTTTGTTTCTTTTTATTGCTGAGTGTTTATCCATGCACCTGTGGGTGGGCATTTGGGTTGTTTCCCATTTTTGGGTATTATAAATAAAGCAACTACAAATATTTGTGCATGAGTTTTGCGTGTGAATATATATTTTCATTTCTCTTGGGTAAACACCTATGAGTAAAATTGCACAGTCATATGGTAAGTACTCATTTCACTTTGTAGTAAGCTACCAAACTGTTGTTGTTATTGAGTTGTAAGACTTTTTTTTTAAATAATCTGAATACAAGTCCTTTGTTGGA
Source organism: Monodon monoceros (assembly GCF_005190385.1). Classification (NCBI taxonomy): domain Eukaryota; kingdom Metazoa; phylum Chordata; class Mammalia; order Artiodactyla; family Monodontidae; genus Monodon; species Monodon monoceros. The sequence continues at coordinate 124,007,472 of NW_021703777.1, forward strand.
TATACTAATTGCAAATCTTTTCGCAGTTTTGTTTCCATTTTCTTAATGGTGGCTTTTGAATAGAAGTTTTTAATTTGATGTAGTCCAATTTATCAATTTTTTCTTTTATGATTTGTTCTTGTGTCCTACGTAAGAAAGTTTTGCTTACTGTAGATTTTCTTCACATTTTTTCTAGAAGTTTTTGTTTTCCTTTTATGTTTAGACCATGATTCATTTCAAATTATTTTTATGTATGGTGTGATGTAGTGGTGTGATGGCCCATAATTTCCCTACCCCCTGGTATTCAGACCCCTACACTCAAGGGGACTATACCCAACAACTCACTTCTAATTAATGGAAAAAGGTTAGAGTGATGGGCTGTCACTGTTACGATGAGGTTAAAAAAAAGACCAGGACCTTTGTTTTCCCCCTACCTCCTTCTCTCTGTACACCTCTCTCTCTCTCAGCCCTCACTCTGAGGGAGGTAAGGTGTCATGTTCTGAGTTGATCTATGAAGACGCCCACAAGGCAAGGAACTGATGTGTCCTGCCAACAGCAGTGAAGATCTGAGGCCTGCCAGCTATAGAGTGAGCTTGGGAGCGAATCCTCTCCTGGTGGAGCCTTGAGATAACTACAGCTTCGGCCAACACCCTGATTGCAGCTCCATGAGAGACCCTGAGCCAGGCATTCCTGACCCACAGAAACTGAGATAATAAATGTCTGTTGCTCTCAGCCACTAAGTTTTAGAGTAAGGTGTTAGGCAAGAGTAGATAACTGATATAAAGTGTTTTCATCAAATTTGGAAAAATTTTGGCATTTAAAAAAAAATTTATTTTTTGGCTGCATTGGGTCTTCGTTGCTGCGCCTGGGCTTTCTCTAGTTGCAGCAAGCAGGGGCTACTCTTCCTTGTGGTGCACAGACTTCTTATTGCAGTGGCTTCTCTTATTGTGGAGCATGGGCTCTAGGTGTTGGGGCTTCAGTAGTTTTGGCATGCAGGCTCAGTAGTTGTGGCTCGTGGGCTCTAGAGCACAGGCTTAGTAGTTGTGGCGCACGGGCTTTGTTGGTCGGAGGCATGTGGGATCTTCCCCGACCAGGGCTTGAACCCCTGTCCCCTGCATTGGCAGGCAGATTCTTAACACTGCACCATCAGGGAAGCCTTATTTCTTAAAATATGTCTACTCCTACCCCACCCCCACCCATCTTTATGATGCTTGATATTGTCTTTCAAGTCACTGAGGTTCAATGCTCATTATTTTTTTCTTTTTTTCTCTCTATGCATCCATTTTTGGATAGTTTTTTTTTTTTCCCTGTCTTTAAGGTCTCTGATCTTTTCTTCTGCAGTGTATAATTTGCTGTTAATCCCATCCAGTAAATTTTAAAATTTCCGACATTATAATTTTCATCCCCAAGTTTCCATTTGGTTCCATTTCTCTCCTTGTCATTTTTATGTGTTACTTTAAATGACTGAACATATTTATAATTGCTGATTTAAATTTCTTGTTTATTGATTGCATCACCTCTGTCACTTCTGGGTGGGTTTCTATGCACTGAGTTTTCTTGGTTATGAAAACTATTTTTGCTTATCTAGTATTAAAAGTGTTGGACTTGTCTGGCAGGCAGTTAGATTACTTGAGGACAGCTTCATTATTTTGAGGCTTGGTTTTAAGTCTTGCCAAGGTGAATTTAGAATACTTTTAATTCTGGACTGGTTTAGTTCTAAGGTGAAGTGATTCTGGAATCTTTACTGCACGTCCTGTGTATTCAACAGGAATTGTCCACAGTACTTGGGTGTAACTATAATATATTTCAGAGCCCTGGGTGAGCTCTTGACGTTTTCCAGCTTACAGCTCACCACTCATTGTTTGCCTGGCCTCTTGGAGGAATTTCACTCTAATACATCATGACTTGGATTTTAGAAACACATTCAAGAGGACCACTATGCAGATTTCTAGATCTCTTTCTCTGTGTAACTCCATCTTTTCTGGTTCTCTGCCCTGCAAATTTCAGTTTCAGGCATCAAACTCTGATCTCTGTTCTCCTCAACTGAGAGGGATCACTGGGTAGTGGCTGAAATCTCCCTTCTGTGGACTATGGTCCTTAAAGTGCCTTTAGGCAGAAATCCAAGGTGAGTCTAGATTTCATCTTGTTTTTCTTGTCTCTCATGGATCAGAAAAGCAATTGTTTCAAATATTTTGTCCAGTTTTCTAGTTGTTTCTGGTGGGAAGTTAAGTCTGGCACCAGTTTCTCCATTAGGCAGGAGGTAGAGATTGCCACAGACCATATTTGAAGAGTTGACACCTGGCAATTTTCTAGAACCAAAGCCAAGCCACACTTTCAGAAGGCACAAAATACAACAAATAAAATGAAACCTATACCTAAACACATCACAATGAAATTATAGAAAAACAAAGAGAACATTTTAACAGCAGCCACAGGAAAAGAGATTACTTTCAAAGGACTGTGGACAGATAACTTCTCAACAGAAGCAATAGAGGCCAGAGGTTAACAGATTGTTGTTTTTAATTTTCTGGAAGAAAACAAGAGTCAACTTAGAATTCTATACCCAGCAAAAATATCATTCAAATATGTACATAAAATAAATATATTTCACAGATACACAGAAGTTGAGATTTTATCACCAGCATATCTTCACTAAAGGAAATTCCAAAAGATCTAATTTAGATACAAGGAAAGTAGTCCCAGCTGGAATGTTTGAGATAGAAGAAGAAATTCAGAATAAAGAAAGTGGTAAATATATGGGCTAATATAAATGAACTGTAATTATATAAAACAATTAGTAAGGTGAAACCAAAACATTACAAAGCAGACTTTAAAATCTGGCAACAATAATATATAAGTTGGGCAAGGGAAATAAGTGGTGCTAACATGTTCCAAAATTCTTATATTATCTGGAAGGAGGATAAGGGTTTTGATTAACTTCAGACTTTCCTATAGTAAGTATATATGTTATAATTTCTAGGGTAACTACCAAAAGAATACATAGTATATAATTTCCAAATCTTAGGGGGAGAAGTGGAATGATGAAAAAAATACTAAGTCAATAAAGAAGACAAGATAGGAAAGAGAAAGAAAGCAATGACAGAATACAATGTACTACAATAAAACAATGAAAACAAATCTCAACATACTTTAGATTACACTGGATATAAATGAACTAAATGGTCTAAAACAGAACAATATATTGTTTCTAAAAGACATATCTGTGGAAAACAGAAGTAATTAACAATAAGATAACTAAAATGTCCCCATATATTTAGGAATTTTAAAATGTACTTATAAATAACATATGAATTGAAAGAAGATAAAAATTTAAACATATTTTGAATTAAATAATTGTGAAAATACCACACATATCAAAACTTGTATGCTAAAGCTACATCAGTATCTAGAGGACAATTTATAACATTTAAGAATGCAAAAAAAAGAAGAAGAATGCATGCATTGGGAAAATATGAAAACCTGTAAGACATGCTTCTATTTCAAGAAGTTAGAAAAGGAACAGCAACATGAAAGTCTTATTTTGTCTGATATAAGTATAGCTACCCCTGCTCTCTTTCAGTTTCCACTTTGGACCTGTGTCCTTAAAGCTGAACTGAATCTCTTGTAGGCAGTATATAGATGGGTCTTGTTTTTAATTCATCTAGCCACTGTCTATTTTTGAATGAAGAACTCAATCCATTTACATTTAGAGTAATTATTGATATGTAAAGATTTACTGATGCCTTCTTATTAACTAGTTCCTGGCTGTTTTACAGTTCCTTTGCTCCTTTTTTCCTCTCTTACTGTCTCCTTTGTGAACTGGTGGTTTTCCATGATGATGTGCTCTGATTCCCCTCTTTTTCTTTTGCAAATCTACTATAGGTTTTTGCTTTGTGGTTACCATGAGGCTTACACAAAACATCTTGTGGATAGAACAGTCTGTTCTATGCTGAAAGCAACTTTGCTTGCATACAAAAACTCTACCTTTTTACTCCCCTGCCTTTTAAGTTTTTAATGTCACAATTTACCTCTTTTTATATTGTGTATTCATTAACAAGTTACGGTAGTTATAGTTATTTTTAATACTCTTGTCCTTAACCTTTATACTACAATTGTTAACACACCATCATATTACAGTGTTAGAGTTTTCTGAATTTTATTATTTATCTTGATCAGTGTGTTGTATATTTTCATATGTTTTCATGTTACTTATTAATATTTTTTCATTTCAGCTTGAAGAACTCCTTTCAGCATTTCTTGTAAGGCAGGTCTAGTGATCATGAATTTCCTCAGCTTTTGCTTATCTGGGAAAACCTTTATTTTGTCTTCATTTCTGAAGGATAACTTTGCTAGATAGAGTGCTCCTGGTTGGCAATATTTTTTCTTTCAGCACTTTGAATATACCATCCTACTCTCTCCTGGCCTGTAAAGATCCTGCTGATAGACTAATATGGGTTTCTGTGTAGGTTACAATCTTTTTTTCTCTTGCTGCTTTTAGGATTCTCTCTCTTTGATTTTTTTTTTTTTGGCAGTACACGGGCCTCTCACTGTCGTGGCCTCTCCCGTTGCGGAGCACAGGCTCCGGACGCGCAGGCTCAGCAGCCATGGCTCACGGGCCCAGCTGCTCCACGGCATGTGGGTTCCTCCCGGACCGGGGCACGAACCCATGTCCCCTGCATCGGCAGGCGGACTCTCAACCACTGTGCCACCAGGGAAGCCCCTCTTTGATTTTTGATAGTTTCATTATAATGTGAAGATCACTTTGGATTGTAATAATGGGGTAATCCATTAGCTTCATGAACCTGAACAGCTAAATCTCCCCCAGTTTTAGCAAGTTCTCAGCCATTATTTCTTTAAATAAGCTTTCTGGCCCCTTTCCTCCCTTTCCTTCTGAAATTCCAATGATTTGGATATTGTTTCTTTTGATGGTGTCTGATAAATCATATTGGCTTTCTTTACTCTTTGTCATTCTTTTTCTTTTTTCTCCTCTAACTGGATTATCTGTCTTATACTTGTATATCTCCTCATTGTTCCTATCCTCTAACTAACTGATTCTTTCTTCTGTTTGATCTATTCTGCTGTTAATGATCTCTACTGAATTTTACATTTTATTCATTGAATTCTTTAGCTCCAAAATTTCTGCTTGGTTCTTTTTTACGATTTCTATCTCTTTCTTAAATTTCTCATTCTGTCCCTGTATTGTTTTCCTGATTTCACTGAATTATCTTTCTCTGTTTTCTTGTAGTTCATTGAATTTCCTTAAAACAGCTGTTTTGAATTCTTTATTGGGTAAATTGCAGATCTCCATGTCTTTGGGTTTGGTTACTGGAGGACAATTGTGATCTTTTGGTGATGTCACATTTCCTTGATTTTTCATGTTCATTGTAGTTTTGTGTTACTAATTTTGGATTTGAAGTAGCAGTCATCTCTTCCAATCTATACTGTCTTCAGGTGAGAGATACCTTTTGTTAGTCCTGATACAGATTCTGGGGCTTTCTCTGACCTCGCATGGATATACCTACTTTATGCTCCTTGCTCCCTCTCGTGGCAGAATTCCAGAATTCATAAGCTCATATGTCTCCTCTCAATTCCTCTCCTCTCAATTCCACTCCAATGTGTCAGAATTCATATATATATATATATATTCTCTAACAGAATGCTGTAATTCCTCCTCTGAATATCTGGACTTCTACAAAGGCTCTCTTGTCCAGATAACTGATTTGGGGTGACTGCCCAAATCAGTTATCTCCAGATGCTCCCAGATTGTGGCTGAAAGGGGCTAGAGCCAGTTGATAGGCTTCTGCCAGTTCCACTGCCCATACCGAGGTCTGTGTCTCTATTACCCAATGCATGGCTGGGCAAGGCTCCTCCCGGGTCACTTCGTGTATGTATAGTCCTGGATCCCACAACTCCCACAGAGGCACTTTTATTTGTGGATGGATGACAAAGTTTTGTTGTTTAAGGGAAAGGAACAAAAATGAAGGATGTCTTATGCTATTATAATGTTGACATCACTCCTCTAACAGGATACTAACTGGGAAATAGTATGGGTATTTCTTGACTTGGGAGGTGGTTACATTGGTGTTTGCAATATACCTTTTAAAAAACTGTACATGTTTTATGCATTTATACTATATTACAAAAATTTTAAAAGAATAAAGAGGGTATGCCCATGGATCCTAATCTAAAAGAGGTAAGAAAATAATTTTTAAAAAACAGTTAATAAAAAATAGTTTCAGACTCCAAGAACTTCAGTCATTCTAAATTACTGAACATATTAGTATGGACTGGAGAAATACAGGAAACTTGAGGAAAATAATGGTGCTTGAACTGGAATGGCAATATCCACAAACTGAGCAAAACAGTGCATATTTGGTCTTGTGATGGTTGTAAAATATGCCCCCAAATTGTTTGAGATTCTTCTTTTTGAAAAGTGGAGCCTAATTCTTCTCACCTTGAATATGGGCTGGACATAGACTTGCTTCTAATGAACATGATAAAGTGGAAGTGACATGTGACTTCAGATACTACCTCATAAAAGGCATTATGATTTCTTCCTTTTTCTCTCTTTTGGATTGTTTGCCAAGGGGGAAGACAGCTTCCATGTCATTAGGATACTTTTGCTTCTCTGTGAAGAGGCTACATGGCACTGAACTGAGGTGTGGCCACAACCCACTAGGAACTTAGGTCTCCTGCCAACAGCCATGTGAGTGGGCTTGGAAGTGGACTGTCCAGCTCCCATCAAATCTTCACATCACACCTTAATTATAACTTCATGAGAGAACTTGAACCAGAATCACCCAGGTGAGCTACTCCCAAATTCCCTGGCTCATGACATTATGAAAGAATAAATGCTGTTTTTAAGCAACTAAATTTTAGGGGAATTTGTTGCATAGCAATAGATAACTAATGAAATTCTAGAGTCACGGCATTGGGAGTGGAAAAATAGGAGACATTTCAAAAGAAGAATCAACAGTACTTGGATACTGAAAGAAAATGAAGACAAAGAATGAGTCACAGATGGCTAAAAGGTTTTATATCCAGGAGATTAGGGAAACAGTACCACCAATAACAGAGAAAAGACCATTAGAAGTAGAAATCTATTTGGAAGATGTAATACTGTAAACTGGGTTTTGGAATGTAGAAATTAAGATAACAACAAGACAAATAGTAAATATCCTATAGATAGTTACAAAATTAGGACAAACATTAGGTAAGGTGTAGGGCTGGATGGGGTACAGTGGAGAATACAACAAAGAGGTGATAATTAATAGTATAAGAATAGATATCTTTTTAAAGAAAAGAATTTGAGATCAGAAGGTCTATGTTATTTCAAGTTTACGTGTGAGTACCTAAAAATAGAGAAAAAAGTAAAAGAAAAATTATTGAAGCAGCCAGATAAAATAAGGTGGATTATTTAAAAACACAGGGAAGAAGAGCAAAAAAGAAAGAAAAACTATTTTCACTTCAAAGACTGGCATAGGCATATGAAACTATTAAACAAGAGGAGAGAGAGAGAAAGGGAAGGAGCTAATCAGTTTGTTTCTTTATTTTGGGGACAGAAGTCATAATGTTTTTCCCAAATGAGCTACATTCAAAGCTTCAGGAGATTAGTAATTCATTAATGAAACTGATAATGGAAGTCCTGAACAGGGAAGATGAAATCAAAATAATATCTATGGGAATAGTAATGCCATAATATAATCAAACAAGAATTCCCTTTTGTGATACTTCTTTCTTAGATTTCAGCATTCAATTATCTTTTAGTGTCAAGACCTGTTTTCACCTTAAAACCCCTCCATCAAGTGTAAACATATTTCATTTATGTAAACATTTGTCATTACAGAATTTATAAACCAGGAATCACTAAAGATGTCATTTACTATTAATTTTTGATTACTAATATTTTTATGTTCCAGTAAATATGTTCCTCCAAAATTACCATTCACTGTTGAGCTTTGGATCTTTTCTTCTGCAGTGTATTTCCCACCTTCAATCTCAAGCCAGATCAACATTTATTCCTAAAATCTATTACATCTCTCAATATTTGAAAACTGGGTTTGAGTAAACAAAGAAGCCTTTTATTATCTTGACTTAGCTCATTAGGAAGAGTTCTACCAAAAGATGAATGACTTTACCAATCTAGCATCACCTTGTTAATATTATCAGTAGGTACTAAAGGCCTTGAGTGATTATATCAAATAACCACAGTTACCAGTTTCATATTTTGAGATTTACTCACATATTTTCACTAATAAAGTATTTTATCCAACTTTTTCTTTTTTTACAATTATAGCCGATCTGGTTGGTTTAATGTCACGGTATGTTCTTTTATATTCCTCTAAGTTGACTGAAGTCTACTCTTCTTTCTCATCTTTGCTCTCTAGTTTGATCTTTTTTGTTTTTTAAATAAATTTATTTATTTTTGGCTGTGTTGGGTCTTCATTGCTGTGCACAGGCTTTCTCTAGTTGTGACGAGCGGGGGCTACTCTTTGTTGCAGTGTGCGGGCTTCTCACTGGGGTGGCTTCTCTTGTTGCGGGGCACAGGTTCTAGGAGCACGGGCTTCAGTAGTTGTGGCTCACAGGCTCTAGAGCGCAGGCTCGATAGTTGTGGCTCACGGGCTTAGTTGCTCTGTAGAATGTAGATCTTCCCAGACCAGGGCTTAAACCCATGTTCCCTGCATTGGCAGGCAGATTCTTAACCACTGCGCCACCAGGGAAGTCCCCAGTTTGATCTTTTGTGTGTGTCACATGTAGGAACACTTATAGTCTGTGCCCATGCCAGATCTCTGCCTCAGTTTATGTTTTGGAGGAAAATAATTCATGAGATTCATTGATTTGTCTATAATTGAAAACACAACTACACAAATTTTCCTTCACTGAACACTTATATTAGAGGTTACTTTAAAAGCATGAAACATCTTAGAACATTTAAAATAATTTTAGTTATATGAATTTAATTTATAGGGCATATGTCATACAAATGAAGGTGCTTATTAGTCAAATATATTTAATCCTACATGTTAAAATGTATACGTACAGAATCTAAGATGTATATAACTTAAAATCTAGAATATCTATAATTTTTGAAGACATTCTTTGATTTCTCTGAACTAATAATACCCTCCAAAATATGGATAATCTCACAACTCACAGGCTCTTATGTAGTAATGAGATAACTCATGAGAATCATGTGAAAATGCCTTGATAATAAAATACATATATATAGGAGTCAAGATGGCAGAGGAGGAGGAGGACATGGAGTTCATCTCTCCCCACAAACGCATCAAGAACACATCTACGAATGGAACAGTTCTCACAGAGCACCTGCTGAATACTAGCAGAGAACCTCGGACACCTAAAAGGACAAGAAAGATCCCCATGTAACCAGGTAGGACGAAAGAAAGAAAAAGGGATAAAAGGAAGAGGAGAGGAAGTGGGATGGGACCTGCACCCCTGGTGGGGAGATGAAGGAGAGGAGAGGTTCCCACATCTGGGGAAACCCCCTCACTGGTGGGGAGATCAGCTGGGACCGAAGGGGAGCTTCGGGGGCTCCGAGGAGAGTGCAACAACCGGTCTATGCAGGCAGGACAGAGTGAGACTTACACAGATGGTCCTTACCACGGCCTTGTGCATCCCATCCTGAGACATGTGTCTGCCGGTGCGCACAGGGGCTGGGTGTTGGAACATGGGGTTTGGAGAGCAAACCTGGGGAGGGGACTGCTGTCGGCTGTGAGGATACAGCCAGAAGGGATGGGAATGAGGAGCTCTGCAAATGGGAATGCTCATGGAGGAAACCCAGACCACCAGAGAAATGAAGCACCATGGTTGAGTGACATGCAAAGGGCGGGTCCACCATTGCAGCCTCTCTCCGCATGAGCCAGCCCTTTCCTCCCAGGTATTAGGGAGGGTTCCCCCTGGAGTGGGCTCGCGCATCCCTGGCCGCCACCTCCTCTTGCCCCTCCCTGGCTGGGCAGCTTGCTCACCTTGATTGCCACCACAGGCCCCTCCTGCCTAATGGGCTTGCATGTCTCAGTCACCACCCTGGCACCATCCCGTCTGCGAGGCCTCCATGCTGGCCTGGCGAAAGCAAAGCCTGAGAGTCACCAGGGCCAATTACTAGCATACTAGCAGGTGCCCCAGGGAATATTAATTGGCGTGAGCTCTCCCAGAGGTCCTCATTTCAGCACCAAGACCCGGCCCCTCCCAACAGCCTGCAGGCTTCAGTGCTAGAACTCCTTAGGCCAAACAGCCAGCAAGACAGGAACACAGCCCCATCCATCAACAGACAGGCTGCCAAAAGTCATACTAGGCTCAGAGCCACCCCAAAATATACCCCTTGTGAGAGCCCTGCTCACCAGAAAGACAAGACCCACTGCTACCCACCAGAGGACAGGCACCAGTCCCTCTCACCAGGAAGCCTACATAAGCCCCTGGACCAACCTCACCCACCAGGGGACAGACACCAGAAGCAAGAGGAACTAAAATCCTGCAGCCTGCAGAAAGGAGAAAACAAACACAGTAAACTGGACAAAATGAGATGACAGAGAAATATGCTGCAGATGAAGGAGCAAGATAAAAACCTACAAGAACAACTAAATGAAGAGGAGACAGGCAATCTATCTGAAAAAGAGTTCATAGCAATGATAGTAAAGATGATCTAAAATCTCAGAAAAAGAATGGAGGCTCAGATCAAGAAGATAAAAGAAATGTTTGATAAAGAGATAGAAGATGTGAAGAACAAACAGACAGAGATGAACAACACAATAACTGAAATGAAAAACACACTGGAAGAAATCAATAACAGAATAACTGAGGCAGAAGAATGAATAAGTGAGTTGGAAATAGAGTGGTGGAAATCACTGTCACAGTAGAACAGAATAAAGAAAAAAGAATGAAAAGAAATGAGGATTGTCTCAGAGACCTCTGGGACAGCATTAAACGCTTCAACATGTGCATTATAGGACTCCCAGAAGAAGAGAAAGAGAAAGACCTGAGAAAGTATTTGAAGAGATATTTCTCTAACATGGGAAAGGAAATAGTCACTCAAGTCCAGGAAGCGTAGAGAGTCCCATACGGGATAAATCCAAGGAGGAACACACCAAGATACATAATGATCAAACTGACAAAAATTAAATACAAAGAAAAGCAACAGGGGAAAAAGCAACAAATAACCTACAAGGGAATCCCCATAAGGTTATATGCTGATTTTTCAGCAGAAACTCTGTATGCCAGAGGGAGTGGTATGATATATTTAAAGTAATGAAAGGGAAAAACCTACAACCAAGAATACTCTACCCAGCAAGGCTCATTCAGATTCGATGGAGTAATCAAAAGCTTTACAGACAAGCAAAAACTAAGAGAATTCATCACCACCAAATAAGCTTTGAAACAAATGCTAAAGGGACTTCTCTAGGTGGGGGCAGTGGGAGAGGCTACAACTAGAAACAAGAAAATCACGTATGGGAAAGTTCACTGGTAAAGGTAAACATACAGTAAAAGTAAGAAATCATCCACACACAAATATGATATCAAAACCCACAACCATGAGGAGACTACAAATGCAGGAAATGGGAATTGCATTTGAAATTAAGAGACCAGCAACTTAAAACAACCTTGTATATATATAGATTGCTATATCAAAACCTCATGGGAAATGCAAACCAAAAAACTACAATAGATACACACACACAAAAGAAAAAGCAACCCCCACACAACACTAAAAATGGTCATCAAACCACAAGAGGAGAGAACAAAAGAGGCAGGGAAGAAAAAAGACCTACAAAAACAAACCAGAAACAATTAAGAAAATGGAACTAGGAACATACATATTGATAATTACCTTAAATGTAAATGGATTAAATGCTCCAACCAAAAGATATAGACTGGCTGAATGGATACAAAAATAAGACCTGTATATATGCTGTCTTCAAGAGACCCATTTCAGAACTACGGACACATATAGACTGTAAGTGAGCAGATGAGAAAAGATGTTCCATGCAAATGGAAAACAAAAGAAAGTCAGAGTAGCAATACTCATAGCAGAGAAAAGAGACGTTAAAATAGACTGTTACAAGGGACAAGGAAGGACACTACATAATCATCAAGGGATCAATCCAAGAAGAAGACATAACAATTATAAATATATATGCAACCAACATAGGAGCACCTCAATACATAAGGCAAATGCTAACAGCCATAAAAGGGGAAACTGACAGTAAAACACAGTGATAGTGGCGGACTTTAACACGCCACTTACAACCAATGGGCAGATCATCCGGAAGAAAAGCAATAAGAAAACAGGAGTCTTAAATGAAACATTAGGCCAGATAGACTTATTGATTTTATAGAACATCCCATCTGAAAGCAGCCAAAGACACTTTCTTCTCAAGTGCACATGGAACATTCTCCAGGATAGATCACATCTTGGCCCACAAATCAAGCCTCAGTAAATTTAAGAAATCGTATCAAGCATCTTTTCCAACCACAATGCTATGAGATTATAAATCAATTACAGGAAAGAAAAAACTGTAAAAAGCACAAACACATGGAGGCTAAATAATATGTTACTAAACAACCAATGGATCACTGAAGAAATCAAAGAGGAAATCAAAAAATAGCTAGAGGCAAATGACAATGGAAACACAATGATCCAAAACCTATGGGATGGAGCAAACGCAGTTCTAAGAGGCAAGTTTATAGCAATAAATGTTACCTCAGGAAACAAGAAAAATCTCACATAAACAACCTAACCTTACACCTAAAGCAACTAGACAAAGAAGACAAACAAAACCCAAAGTTAATAGAAGGAAAGAAATCATAAAGATCAGAGCAGAAATAAATGAAATAGAGATGAAGAAAGCAACAGAAAAGATCAATGAAACTAAAAGCTGGTTCTTTGAGAAGATAAACAAAATTAATAAACCTTTAGCCAGACTCATAAAGAAAAAAAAGGAGAGGACTCAAATAAGTAGAATTAGAAATGAAAAAGGAGAAGTTACAACAGACACCACAGAAATACAAAGGCCCCTCCTACTAGCAACTATCATGCCAATAAAATGGACAACACAGAAGAAATGGATAAATTCTTAGTAAGGTACAATCTTCCAAGACTGAACCAAGAAGAAACAGAAAATATGAATGGACCAATTGCAAGTACTGAAATTGAAACTGTGATTAAAAAACTTCAAACAAACTAAAGCCCAGGAATAGATGGCTTCACAAGTGAATTCTATCAAACATTTAGAGAAAGGTTAACACCTATCTTTCCAAAAATTTGCAGAGGAAGGAACACTCCCAAGCTCCTTCTACGAGGCCACCATCACCCTGATACCAAAACCAGACAGAGATACCACAAAAAAAGAAAATTACAGGCCAATATCACTGAAAAACATAGATGCAAAAATCCTCAACAAAATACTAGCAAACCGGATTCAACAGCACATTAAAAGGATCATACACCATGATCAAGTGGGATTTAGCCCAGGGATGCAAGTATTTTTCAATATATGAAAATCAATCATTGTGATACACCACATTAAGAAACTGAAGAATAAAAACCATATGATCATAAAAATTAAAACCTCCCCCAAACCCCCATATGATCATCTCAATAAATGAAGAAAAAGCTTTTGACAAAATTCAACACCCATTTATGACAAAATCTCTCCAGAAAGTGGGCACAGAGGGAACCTACCTCAACATAAAAAAGGCCATATATGACAAACCCACAGCAAATATCATTCTCAATGGTGAAAAACTGAAAGCATTTCCTCTAAGATCAGGAACAAGACAAGGATGTCCACTCTCACCACTTTTATTCAACATAGTTTTGGAAGCCCTAGCCACAGCAATCAGAGAAGAAAAAGAAAAAAAGGAATCCAAATTGGAGAAAAAGAAGTAAAGCTGTCACTGTCTGCAGACAACATGGTACTATACATAGAAAATCCTAAAGATGCTACCAGAAAACTATTAACGCTCATCAGTGAATTTGGTAAAGTTGCAGGATACAAAATTAATGCACAGAAATCTCTTGCATTCCTATACACTAGCAATGAAATATCAGAAAGAGAAATTAAGGAAACAATCCCATTTATCACTGCATCAAAAAGAATAAAATACCTAGGAAAAAACCTATCTAAAGAGGTAAAAGACCTGTACTCAGAAAACTATAAGACAATTATGAAAGAAATCAAAGATGACACAAACAGATGGAGAGATATACCATATTTCTTGGATTGGAAGAATCAATACTGTCAAGATAACCATACTATCCAAAATATCTACAGATTGAATGCAATCCCTATCAAATTACCAATAGATTTTTTCACTGAATTAGAACATAAAATTTTGCAATCTGTATGGACACACAAAAGACCCAGAATAGGGGCTTCCCTGGTGGTGCAGTGGTTGGGGGTCTGCCTGCCGATGCAGGGGACACGGGTTCATGCCCTGGTCTGGGAGGATCCCGCATGCCGCAGAGCGGCTGGTTCCATGAGCCATGGCCGCTGAGCCTGCATGCCCGGAGCCTGTGCTCCACAATGGCTGAGGCCCGCAGACCGCAAAAAAAAAAAAAAAAAGACCCCGAATAGCCAAATCAATTTTGAGAAAGAAAAACAGAGCTGGAGGAATCAGGCTCCCTGACTTCAGGTTATACTACAAAGTTACAGTAATCAAAACAGTATGGTAGGGACTTCCCTGGTGGCGCAGTGGTTGAGAGTCCACCTGCCAATGCAGGGGACGTGGGCTTGTGCTCCAGTCCAGGAAGATCCCACATACTGCGGAGCGGCTGGGCCTGTGAGCCATGGCCACTGAGCCTGCATGCCCAGAGCCTGTGCTCCGCAACAGGAGAGGCCACAGCAGTGGGAGGCCCGCGTGCCGCAAAACAAACAAACAAACAAACAAACAAACAAACACCGTATGGTACTGGCACAGAGACAGAAATATAGATCAATGGAACAGGATAGAAAGCCCAGAGATAAACCCATGCACCTATGGTTGCCTAATCTATGACAAAGGAGGCAAGAATATACAATGGACAAAAGATAATCTCTTCAGTAAGTGGTGCTGGGGAAACTGGACAGTTACATGTAAAAGAATGAAATCAGAATGCTCCCTAACACCACAAACAAAAATAAACTCAAAATGGGTTAAAGACCTAAATGTAAGATGAGACACTATAAAACTATTAGAGGATAACAGGAAGAACATTCTTTGACATAAATCACAGCAAGATATTTTTTGACCTACCTCCTAGAGTGATGAAAATAAAAACAAAAATAAAAAAATGGGACCTAATGAAACTTAAAAGCTTTTGCACAGCAAAGAAAACCATAAACAAAATGAAAAGACAGCCCTCAGAATGGGAGAAAATATTTGCAAATGAAGTAACTGACAAGGGATTAATCTCCAAAATATACAAACAGCTCAGGCAGCCCAATATCAAAAAACAACCCAATCAAAAAATGGGCAGAAGACCTAAATAGATATTTCTCCAAAGAAGACATACAGATGGCGAAGAGGCACATGAAAAGATGCTCAACGTCACTAATTATTAGAGAAATGCAGATCAAAACTACAATGAGCTATCACCTCACGCTGGTTAGAATGGCCGTCATCAAAAAATCTACAAACAATAAATGCTGGAGGGCTTCCCTGGTGGTGCAGTGGTTGCGAGTCCGCCTGCCAATGCAGGGGACACGGGTTCGTGTCCCCATCCAGGAAGATCCCACATGCCACGGAGCGGCTGGGCCCGTGAGCCATGGCCACTGAGCCTGCGCGTCCGGAGCCTGTGCTCCGCAACGGGAGAGGCCACAATGGTGAGAGGCCCGCGTACCGCAAAAAAAAATAAAAATAAAAAATAAATAAATGCTGGAGAGGGTGTGGAGAAAAGGCTACACTGTTAGTGGGAATGTAAATTGGTACTATGGAGAACAGTATGGAGGTTCCTTAAAAAACTAAAAATAGAGCAACCATATGATCCAGCAATGCCACTCCTATATATCTGGAGATATATCTGGAGAAAACCATAATTCGAAAATACACATGCACCCCAATGTTCACTGCAGCACTATTTACAATAGCCAAGACATGGAAGCAACCTAAATGTCCACTGACAGAGGAATGGATAAAAAAGAGGTGGTACATATATACAATGGAATATTACTCAGCTATAAAAAGGAAGAAAATAATGCCATCTGCAGTGACATGGATGGACTTAGACATTGTCATACTGAGTGAAGTAAGTCAGACAGAGAAAGACAAATATCATATGAAATTGCTTATATGTGGAATCTAAAATAATGGTACAAATGAACTTATTTACAAAAAAGAAAGAGTTACAGTTGTAGAAAACAAACTTATGGTTACCAGGGCGGGGAGGGATAAGTTGGGAGATTGGTATTGACATATACACACTACTATATATAAAATAGATAACTAATTAAGAAGCTACTGTATATCACAGGTAACTCTACTCAATACTCTGTAATGACCTATATGGGAAAAGCATCTAAAAAAGAGTGGATATATGTATATGTATAACTGATTTACTTTACTTTATATCAGAAATGAATACAACATTGTAAATCAACTATACTCCAATAAAAAATAAAAAGAAATACATGTATAACTGGGATAAAATTACTTTTCAAAAAATCAAGTCGTATTCCTGAAGTCATAAATTGTAAAGAGCATTAATAATCTTTCTAGCCCAGACTACAAGCAGCAGACAGAGTAGTATTAAAGCTATTTTGATAGACTCAAGGCAGTTAAATTCAACATTCTATGTGCTTCCTTTTGGAAAGGCACTTCGCTCAATACTTCAGGGAATACAAACAAAAATAAAACACACTCACTATCAATAATCTACTGGGAGTGATCAGTTGGTGTGCACAAATTACATATACAATATAGCAAAATCCAAGCATCCAAGAAAAATATTTTATGGGTTTAGAGTAGGATAGAGTTTATAATATTTATAAATATTTTTCAGTAAAACATATGAATAGGCACAATTAAGGAAATGTTTCTGTGTATCTATATACATGTGTATATGTGTGTGTGCACACGTAGATACATCTGTATCATAAATAGCTTCTTATCATTTCATGTCAGGCTTTTTTACAGAAGTGTACGCATATGACTTAGAAAAAGACTGTTTTCAGAGTTCTTTTGAATTTGGAATTGCAGATAATGAATTGTAGACTTGTATAAACTTTTTAAAGTCCGGAGTTTCCTCATGTATGACAAGGAAGTGTGACAGTTAATTTTATGTGTCAACTTGGCTGGGCCATGGTGCCCAGATGTTTGGTTAAACATTATTCTGGATGTTTCTATGACAGTGTTTCTGGATGAGATTTACATTTAAGTCATTGGACTTTAAGTAAAGCAGAATGCTCTTCATAATGTGGGTGGGCCTCATATAATCAGTTGATGGCCTGAATAGAACAAAAAGCTGAATTGCCCCAAGCAAGAGGAAACTCTGTAGTAGACAACCTTTAGACTGAACAGTAACACTGGTTTTTCATGTCTCCAGCACGAATGCCTGTGGGTTTGAAATGCAACTCTTTAAATCTCTAGCCTGTCAGTCTTCTCCATCAGAGTTTGGACTCACCAAGCCTCTATAATCAGTTGGGCCAATTCCTTAAAATAAACCCTTTTATAGACACACACACACACACACACACACACACACCCTATTGGTTCTGTTTCTCTGAGAAACCCTAATACAGGGGGTATAATAGCATTTATTTCATAGTTTTTGAGATGATTAAAGGAGTACATAAAGTGGCAAACAATGTGTATTCAAGAAATTACAGCTATCACAAATATACTCTTTAGATTGATGTTAAGTCTACATTATTTTATATGGTTTTGTTTTTCCTTATGTAAGCATTGTGAACTGCCCAACATCAAGAATTACATTATGACAAACACATAGTGGTAGCTTTCGACTGCATCAACTTAGTTAAGCTGGAATTATGTTTTTCCAGGATTCCTTTCCCTGTCTGGTCCTAGGCTGGTGTTGACCATAAGAGAAATTTGTGCAGTAGGCTGTGAAGCTGGCGGGCACCTGGCACTGTGGCAACTCATGCACAGTTGCTGATATGTTAGGTCACTATGTTGGTGTGGGGCACCACCAGAACCCACAGCAATTCCATCTTCTGCCTCTTGGCAGATGTCCTCTTTTGGCCTCTTGCGTCATATACAGATCCATGGTGAAGGGCAACAGCTTCTCCTGCAGATCATCCATGAAAGTGGTTGGAGGTAGATGTGGTGAAAGACAGGTGAAAACAGGGTTCTTGTTTGTCCTTGTGAGTGCTCTCATCTACATCCAGGTTTCCTTCACAACCGCTGATTTAGCTGACACACAGTGACTTCAGGCTTCGCATGAGATGCAGACACAACGACATTGCATTGATTTCTCTACCAGTGCCACTGTGTAAGGTCTAATTTCCAAAATAAATCCCATATTCTATATCACCTGGAGTAGCTCTGTTTCCCTGCATAAAACCTGACACATAGAGGAACTGGTACCAGAAGAAGTTCCAGAGGAATATAACCTTATGAATGGGTACTCTAACTGGTCGTGAGTTATCTAAAATTGGTTCTATGCTTTGATTAAATTTAAAGGCCAGTGGTAAAGGGGACACTGGTAATCCATGGTATGCAAAGGTAAAAGAGTTACTTAAATTATTACCTGTATAATCGAGTGCCTGTACAACATATGGTTTTGAGTGACCAAATAATTAATGACATAGAATAGTTTAGTGAATGAAGAGTATAATGCAGCTTTTAGGTACAATGGAGAACTTTGAGAATAAAAATAAAGAGGTCAGAGTTTTCAATTATGAGCTCAAAGTCTAGATTAGGGGCCTGAAATCTACCATGACTACCCTAAAAGAAACCCTTATCTCCACTGGCTGCAAGGCTGAGTTTTCTGATAATCAAATCCAAAGTCTAATTCCATGGATGGCTGAACTACACCACAGCCTGAATTCCCAACCTTGCAGGGTCTTTTCACCCCTACAAATTGAAATGGGGACATGTGAACAGACAGACTCCAATGAAGCTGGAGCCTTGAACCCTTAAATTCGGCAATGCCTCCTTTGCCAGTAGAAGCAGTCCTTCTACTCTGTTTGGGAAGGTAAGTCTCCTTTGCCTGAAACGTGGCCTCACCTGAGAGGGTTGCCTTGCAAGGAATAGGTGACTCCCTTCACGATTTACCTTACCATCATCCATTGCTTCTATATCTGGAGCCAGACTGAAGTCTAATAAGCTCTAGGAAATGAGGTACAAAACAAGACCTGTGAGGAGGCAGAATGCACTAAAATAATTATGATTCTGCCAATTTTACACATAGAGAGTATGTGTGAGAATAGATAATAAGGGTGTTAGATTACAGCAGAAAGAATAAAACATTGGATTAAGCCGCATTTACCAATATGGGCTCACAAAGCAGATATTCTAGATCCAATGAATTAGCTTGAGTATTTTGGTTTGCTTGGTCGGTTGAACAAAATATGGATTCAAAGGTGACCTATACTGAACATTGAAATGTAAGAAGCTCCTTGTTATAGAGTAGAGCAGGGTTTCTCAACCTTGGCACTACTGACACCATTGGCTGGAAAATTCTTTGCTGTGCAGCACTGTCCTGAGCATTGCATGATGTTTAACAGCATCCCTGTCCCCTATACACTAGATGCCAATAGCATCCCTGAATGTGTCTGGATATTCTCAAGACAGATGTTCCGGGGAGGGGAGGAGGACAAAAATCATCCCCACTTGAGAATCACTGGTGTCGAGGAAGTTATCAAAAGTTAGGGAGATTGGAAGGCTAGGGTAGGTTTTTTAAATGTTAAAACCAATTCATCCATCCTTCAACTATGTCCCTCAGGAGGGTCCAGAGGACATTCCCTTCACCAAGACTATGAGAAATATAGTCACAACAGTTGCCCCAGTATCCCTGAAGAGCTCTGTAGTGGTTATTCTCTGTTGGACTGAAATGACAGTGGGAATTGCTACCATGAAACTGGGCTTCCTGAAGTTAAAGAAAATGATACAATTCTCAGCAGCAAGGGTGATGTACTGACATTAAATCTCCAAAGAAAATGCAGTCGTCATTACTGGAATGGCAGTAGAGTTGAAGTAGTAATCAGTAGAGTCTGATTTACAGAGATCTTTGGGGCTTGATAATTTTATCACTGTCACCCTAGAACTGAAATAGATGGGCAGTCTACTAAAGTCTTATTTGATTTGCAGAAATAGAAAAGCTCTAGGTCTTGTGAATAGCAGTCTTGAATCATTGTAAGACAGTGTCATGACCCTTTAACCAATTCTCAAACTTGAATCAGTTCACAGACTCAGAGCTCTTGAATGAAGGAAGGAGCTGTAGGTTCCTTTGAACCTTTTATACATCCATATATACTTCCTCCTGGCCTTCCCCTCAGAAGGACCTGTGAAGAGCAGGCAGGGTAACCATGCAATGGGGAAGGGGAAATTCAGACACTTTCAGGATTACTGGACACTTGCTGAAATGACAAATTCCTGGAGACCCCAAATACCACTGTGGTCCACCAACCAGAGAGGTTAATGTATGTCAGGTCATCAAAGGAGTTTTGGCTTGAGTTGTCTCACAGTGGACCCAGGGTGTCCATAATCCTACCCTGTGGTTATCTCCCTGGTTCTGAGATGCATAACTGGAAGAGACATATTGAGCAATTAACTGGCAAAATCTCTACATTGGTTCCCTAACCAGTGAAGTAAGGGCTATTATGATAGGAAAGTCCAAGCAGCATTTGGTGAAGTATAGTGAGTACAGGAAGAGTAGAATAAATGCTGAATTTCTTGGTTTATCTTCTTTTCAGAAAGAGTTGTTTCTATAACGTCTTCCAAAGGTAACCAAAGAATTTTTTCTTTACGTAATATCATTCTGAAGTCACAGACTTTTAATATACTTGGTATGTTGCAATTTACTGCAGATATTCTTTTTGATGCTCATGTCACCACATGGGTCAGTGGGAGCTTCCTCAAGTTGGCTCCTGGGTCCTTTTAATCTTGATACCTTCCTAGCCTTTTGCTACCACAGGGTGTTTTCCAGGCTCATCTTGTGTTTTCCTATCCCCGATCTGTTATCAGTCATTCATCTAAGGAGTCCTGGTTTCTTTTAGGATACCTCATTTCATCTGAATACTGGTCACTGTAGCTAGGTCCTTTTAGTGGACAAAGCTAGGAAATATATATTTTAAAGAGTAAAACACATCGTAAGTTCATATACTAATATTTCCAATTTCAATTTAGAATTATAAGTTTTATTTAATTTCTTTGAGTTTTTTCTCCTTATGATGAAAATCTTGGTTCTTAAAGACATTTATATAATTACTCATTTGCTTTATCCTATAATTATAAGTTTCACAGTAATAATACCAATGTTATTGCTAACAAAAACTACTAAACACATTTTATATTATTTTTGCATTTCCTTTTATCCTTAGGATTAATCTCACTAGGGTATACAGTCTAATTACTGTTAAATGTCACATGAAATAACTCACCTGCATAGTTAAGCCATCAACTTCCTACAGAATTGTTGATTTATTTAATTTTACTTTCAATTTTTAGGTATTGTTTTTAAAATTTGATTTAATTAAAAATAATTATATAGGGACTTTCCTGGTGCCGCAGTGGTTAAGAATCTGCCTGCCAATGCAGGGGACATGAGTTCGACCCTTGGTCCGGGAAGATCCCACATACCATGGAGCAACTAAGCCTGTGCACCTCAACTACTGAGCCTGCGCTCTAGAGCCCACGAGCCACAACTACTGAGCCCACACGCCATAAGTACTGAAGCCCACGCGCCCTAGAGCCCGCGTGCTGCAACTACTGAAGTCCGCGCACCTAGAGCCTGTGCTCCGCAACAAGAGAAGCCACGGCAATGAGAAGCCCACGCCCTGCAACAAAGAGTAGCCCCAACTCGCCACAACTAGAGAAAGCCCGCGCACAGCAACGAAGACCCAATGCAGCCAAAAACAAATAAAAAACAGAAAAACATTATATAAACATTTATATAGTTTCAAAGTCAAGCCTACAAATCTATACAACAAGGTTCATTTAAAGAAGTCTAGTCTTCATCCTTATCCTCTTCTCTCCCCTCATGGAAAACCATTTAAATTATTTTTTGTCTTCTCTTTTTTAAAAAAGCAGAATGTGCGTGTATGTGTGAGTCTGTCTGTCTGAACCCAGTGTATATATAGCATGCTTGTATATATATGTACACACACACACTCAAATGCCCTCCCTGCCAATGGTAGAATACTATACACACTATATACTACTTTTTTTTTTTTCACTTAATATGTTTTGGATACTCCTCCATGTGCTAGTATTTTGACTGGGGTTACACTGACTCTACATACAGTCAGGGTGGGGAGTGTTAACAAATTTATAATGCTGAGTGTTCTGATCAATTAACATGATCTCTACTTACTTAGGCCTTCTTTAATTAGGTTTATTTTTATTATTTATTTTATTTTTTAAAATTCAAAAAAGTTTTTTTAAAATTACTTTTAATATCATAGTTTTCATGTAGAAGTCTTATACCTCATTTGTTAAATTTATTTGTGGGTATTTGATAAATTTTGACGCATTGTAAACTTTACTATTTTTAAAGTTTTATTTTGAAATGTTTGTTGCTGCTATGTATGTAGAAACACAATTGATTTTTGTATGTTCACCTAATACTCTGTCTATGAATTATTTTAGATTTTCTACATATACAGTTATGCTGTCTGTGAAGAATGACTGTTTACTTCCTTCCTTTCCTTACCTTTTATTTCTTTTTCTTGCCATAGTGCACTGATTAGGACTTCTGGGACAAATACTAACAGAAGTGGTAACAGTGGTCTTCTTTGTCATCTTCCCAATCTTCAAAGGAAAGTTATTGAAACTTTATTTTATTTTGCTGTTACGAATAATGTTTAGAATAGATGCCTTTATAAAATTAAGGAAATTCTATTCCTAGTTTGCTAAGAGATATATTGAAAGTCATAAATGGAGAGATATTAAATTTTCTCAAATACTTTTTCTGTATCTATTGAGAAGACCTTATGACTTTTCTCTTTTAATTAATTAATAACTTAATGTGGTAAATAACATCAATTTATTTTCTAATACTTTAATAGTTTTGCATTCCTGGGATAAAGTCAAACTGGTAATAATTTTTTTGTTAGTTATTTAACACTCTTAGTAGATGCTTTCTATAATTCATGTAACTTTTTTAGTCGTGGTAGAGGGCAGGTCCAAATTTCCTACTTCACCGTTAAATGGAAGCAAAACATTTTCTTTTCTCTTATTCTAAATACATTTTCATTCCAGCCATTCCACCAAAACTGTTCTTACCATAATTAACAAGACAACCACAGAGTGCCAAACTGAAAGGTTCATTAGAAACTTCATTCTTAAAGGGCACACACAAAATCTTATGTGCACCAGGACCCAGGGCAAAAGCAGTAATTTGATAGGAGCCTGGGCCAGACTTACCTGTTCACCTTGGAGAGTCTCCTGGAGAGGTAGGGATGGCTGTGACTCATCCTGGGGACATAGACACTGGTGGCAGCCACATGTAGAAGCTATATACTGTGTGGACACTGATGCTTGTGGCTGCCGTCTTGAGATCCTCCCTCTAGCTCATTAGTGCCAAGACCTGGTACCACCAAACAGCCCGTAGGCACCAGTGTTGGGATGCCTCAGGCCAAACAACTAACTGGGTGGAGACACAGCCCATCCATCAGCAGACAGGCTGCCTAAAGACTTCCTGAGGCCACAGTTGCGCCTAGACATGGCTCTGCCCACCAAAGGACCAAGACCCAGCTCCACCCACCACTGAGCAGGCACTGGCCTGCCCTCCAGGAAGCCTGCACAAGCCTCTAAACCAGCATCACCCAGAGCAGGTAGACGCCAGATGCAAGAAAACTATGATCCTGTAGCCTTCACACCCAGCCCATGCACAGCAGGCCAAGGCAAGCTTCGGAACACCACAATCCCCCATAACCAACTATGTCAGGAACCAGCCCCTGCTCACCAGCAATATGACACCAGCTCTGGGATCCTTGGGCCCTGCAGCCAGACTCCAGGACCTGGCTCTGCCTGCCACTGGTACAGCATTAACCCCAGGACCTGGCATCACCAGCCAGTGGGCAAGCAACAGCCTGGAGTCTTCTAGACACTGACTCTGCCCACCAGCGAGCCAGCACTAGCCCAGAGCCCGCTAGGGTTCTGCAGCGAGCTGCTTCGTGACCAGGTCTCACTAACCAGTAGCCAGCAGCATCTGCACAAGGTAGGGCCTGGCAACCAACCAGGCTAGGGGACAACAAGCCTACCAGACTGCCCACATGGTCAGCCTGCCACAACACAAGGACACACACAGACCTCTTAGGGGGAAACCACAGAATGTATAGCTTGGGCGACAAGAGGGGAGTATGCTGCTGGGACACATAGGACATTTCCTACAAAAGGCCACTTCTCCAAGATTGAGAAGCATAACTAACCTACCACATACATAAAAATACGAATAATATGAATAGCAACTTAGGCAAAATGAGGCAGCAGAGGAATATGTTCCAGGCGAAGGAAGAGATAAAATCCTGGAAGAAGAAATAAGTAAAGTGGAGATAGGCAATTTACCTGAGAAAGAGTTCAAAGTAATGATCATAAAGATGATCAAAGAGCTTGGGAGAAAAATGGATGCACAGAGCAAGAAGTTAGTAGTTTGTAACAAAGAGTTAGAAAATATGAGGAACAAACAACCAGAGATGAAGACTACAACAACTGAAATGAAAAATACACTATAAAGAATCAACAGGAGACTAAATGATGAAGAGCAACGGATCAGTGAGCTAGAAGACAGAGTAGTGGAAATCACTGCCACTGAACAGAAAAAGAAAAAAGAATGAAAACAAATGAGGACAGTTTAAGAGACCTCTGGGACAACGTTAAGCACAGTAATATCAGCATTTCAGGGGTCCCAAGAAGAAGAATAGTGAGAGAAAAGGCCTGAGAAAATATCAGAAGTCATAACAGATGAAAATTCCCCTAACCTGGGATGGGAAAGGAAACAGTCCCCCAAGTCCAGGAAGTGCAGAGAGTCCCAAAAAGAACATACCAAGAACACTGTAATTAAAATGACAAGAATTAAAGATAAAGAGAGAATATTAAAAGCAGCAAGGGAAAAGAAACAAATAACATACAAGGGAATGCCCATAAGGCTATCAGCTGACTTTTCAGCAGAAACTCTGCAGGTGAGTAGGGCATGGCACTATATATTTAAAGTGATGAAAGGAAAAAGCCTACAACCAAGAATATCCAACAAGGCTCACCTTCAGATTGACAGAGAAATCAAAAGCTTTAAAGACAAACAAAAGATAAACTTCAGCACCACCAAACCAGCTTTCCAATAAATGTTAAAGGAACTTCTTCTCTAGGAGAAAAAGAAAAGGCCACAACTAGAAACAAGAAAATTCCTGAATGGAAAACCCACCAGTAAAGGCAAACATACAGTAAAGTTTAGGAAATCATCCACACACAAAGCCAGTAGGAAGGTTAAAAGACAAAAGTAGTAAAATTATCTATATCCACAATAAGTAGTTAAGAGATACTCAAAAAAATTAGATGTAAATTATGACATCAAAAATAGTAATCATGAAGGGAAGACAGTACAAATGCAGGGTTTTAAAATGCATTTGAAATTAAGAGATTGGCAATGTAAAACAATGTAAAACTGCTTTATATATGAAGCAGTACCTATACTGCTTTACAAAAACCTCATGGTAACTGCAAAACAAAAATCTGTAACAGATATATATACAAAAAAGAAAAAGGAATCCAAACATAACACTAAAGATAGTAATAAAGTCACAAGAGAACAAAAGAAGAAAGGGAAAGAAAAGGCCTACAAAAATAAGCCCCAAACAATGAACAAAATGGCAATAAGAACATACATATCAATAATCACCTTAAATGTGAATGGACTAAATGTTCCAACCAAAAGACACACAGTGGCTGACGGGATACAAAAAAAGACCCGTATATATGCTGCCCACAAGAGACTCACTTCAGATCTAGAGACACGCACAAACTGCAAGTGAGGGGATGGAAAAAGGTATTCCAGGCAAATGGAAATCAAAAGAAACCCAGAGTAGCAATACTTATATCAGATAAAATAGGCTTTAAAATAAAGACTGTTGGAAGAGACAAAGAAGGACAATACATAATGATCAAAGGATAAAATCAAGAAAAAGATACAACAACTGTAAATATATATGTACCCAACATAGGAGCACCTAAATACATAAGGCAAATATCAATGAACATAAAAGGAGAAATTGACAGTAATACAAAATAGTGGGGGACTTTGATACACCACTTACATCAATGGACAGATCATCCAGACATAAAATCAATAAGGAAATCCTTGCCTTAAAAGACACATCAGACCAAATGAACTTAATTGATATATATAGAGTATTCCACCTGAAAGCAGCAAAATACATTCTTTTCAAATGCAAATGGAACATTCTCCAGGATAGATCACATGCTAGACCAGAAAACAAGCCTTGATAAATTTAAGAAAATTGAAATCATATCAAGCATCTTTTCTGACCACAAAGCTATGAGACTAGAAATCAACTAACTACAAGGAAAAAACTGTAAAAAACATAAACATGTGCAGGCTAAACAATATGCTATTAAACAAGCAATGGATCATTGAAGAAATCAGAGAGGAAATAAAAAAGAGACAAATGAAAATGAAAACACAACAATCCAAAACTTATGGGACACAGCAAAACAAGGTCTAAGAGGGAAGTTTATAGTGATACAGGCTTACCTGACATTTTTCCAAAGAGGAAATGCAGATTGCCAACAGGCACATGAAAAGATGTTCAACATCACTAATCATCAGGGAAATGCAGCTAAAAACTACAATAAAATATCACCTCATACATGTCAGAATGGCTACTATCAAAAAGAACACAAATAACAAATGGTGGCAAGGATGTGGAGAAAAGGGAACCCTCATACATTGCTGGTGGGAATGTAAATTGGTGCACCCACTGTGGAAAACAGTGTGGAGGTTTCTCAAAAGCTAAAAATAGAACTACCATGGGACCTGGCAATTCCACCCTTGGGTATATATACGATAAAAAACCCCACCACTAATTCGAAAAGATACATGCACTCCAACGTGCATAGCAGCATTATTTACAATTGCTAAGACATGGAAGCAACCTAAGTGTCTATCAATAGATGAATGGATAAAAAAAGATGTGGAGTATATACACAATGGAATACTACTCAGCCATAAAAAAGAAACTAGTGAATACAACAAAAAAGAAGCAGGCTCACAGATACAGAAAACAAACTAGTGGTAACCAGTGGGGAGAGGGAAGTGGGGAGGGTCAGTATAGGGGTAGTGGATTAAGAGTTGCAAACTATTAGGTATAAAATAAGCAAAAGGATATATTGTACAACACAGGGAAAATAGCTAATATTTTATAATAATTATTATATAAATTAAATAAAACCTTTAAATATTGTGAATCACTATACTGTATACCTGTGACATATAATATTGTACAGCAAATATTCTTCAATTAAAAAAATAATAAAACGCAAAAAACCCCCACAAACCTTAATGGTTAGGACTATGTTGTCTTCACATGAGCCGCCTAAATTTGAAACCAGGATCTGTCACTTTGCTAGCTATGTGACCTTGAACAAGTTCCTTAACCTCCCTCAGCCTCAGTTTATCTGTAAAATGTAAACATCACCTATTTTTATCGCTTACTCTTTTTGAATTTTTTTTTAAATCATTCTGTCTTGATTCTTGTTTGTCTCAATATTTTTTCTCAGTCTCAGTGGAATTTTCATCTCTCCAAACTAATTTTCATAAGTTAGTCCTTGGATAGCTTAATTTCCCTATCCAGACTTCGTTTCCATACCTTCTCATTCCATGACTTTAAAAATCATGTGTATGTTAGTGATTTCCAAATATACTGCTCCTGTTGCAATATTTTTCCTGAACTCCAAACTTATGTATCCAACTAACAAGTTGATATTCTGACTTAAATGCCTTTTACGTGGCTCATACTTAACACGGCCCAAAGCAAACTTTTTAAAAAAATGATTTTCAGTCCTTCAAAACTTAATCCAAGTTACCATCATTTTTTACTTGGATTATTACAGTACTGGTTTGCCTTCTCTCTTCTTCTACCCTTGACCCTCTCCAGTCTATTCATCACACAGCAGTCAAAATGACCTGTTGAACAGTTAAGCCTGATTATATCATTTTGCTAAAAGCCCTTCATAGCTTCCCATTTCATTCGTCATAAATGTTCAAGTTCTTTCTGCATGGGTCAGCAAATTCTTAAAGGGCCAGAGAACAAATATTTTAGGCTTTGCAGGCCAAATAGATTTTGTTGCAACTACAGATGCTATATGCTATATCTATATGCAAATAGTATTAAGATTCTAAACTGCTATGTCCAACAAAAATCACTGTATTTTCTGAAGTATGCATAAAATTTATAAAACAAACAGTAATAGTTTGGTTTATAATGCTTAATATTTTTCATAGTAGTTTAATAAATATTTGCTGAATAAAATATATAAGTACAAGGCCCAGATTTATACATTTTTACAAAAAAGATTATGGCAAGAACATTAAACTAAAAGTTAAATAATTTCTTCTGTAAAATGTATCAAACAGTTAATAGTGGACTTACTTTAGACTACTGATTCTAATTTCCGCACTCTCAGTGAGTTTCTTCATTTCTTCTTTCCACCTACAGGCTGCCTTCTGCTGAGTTGCTAAGAGATGCCTCAGTTCAACCGTGGAATTTCGATTACTGTCTTCCATCTCTCTTAACTGAACTTCAAACCCATGTTCCTTTATTGAAAATTCATGCTCCATCGTACTGATCTAAGGAATAAAATGAACACAGTATTTTTTCTTCTCTGTTTTTCTAGGAGATATACTGATCAATGATATATACAAAAGGAATCATTTTTTTGTGTTTGCGGCATAGAAATATTTGGATGAGAAACCTATATAAAAATTAAGTTTATAATTTGTCTCCATCACAGATGAAGACTTATGCTATTTTATAACATAAATTTAATGAAACCAGAATTATGATGGACTACAAATTTTTCACCACTTTCCCCAACACCTTAAATGCCAGTAGGAAAGAAGTATACTATCTGAAATAAAGCTGCTCTCATCATCTACTTTTACTTTTCTTGCCAGAATCCATAGAAAATACTCATGCTCTCAGTAACTGAGAGTTGGGTTTAAACGGAAGCCATTTATGTTTTTAAAACACAAGAAGTGTTCATTGGTTTATTATAAAGGATACAACTTCCGCACAGTCAAATAGAAGAGACACACCGAGCAAGGTATGGATGTAGGGGGAGTGCGGAGCTTCCACGCCCTCTCCAAGTATGCCATCCTCCCAGCACTCTGATGTGCTCATGAGAAGCTCATCTTAGAAGTTCCTTAAGTCACTTTTGATTTACATACTAAAGTTCAGATTGTCTTTCAAAGGGCAGGAATTCCTTTACCACTTCAGTTACAGTATAAATGAACAATGTATTTTGTTTTTCAGGAAAAGACTACAGTGATTTTCAGAAACTCATATGGAAATGTCTTCAGTTATTTCTAGGTTATTTATGTCATTATAGTAAAAATACCTTAATGCAGAATGAACATACAAATAAATGCTCTTTGGATACCCTAAAAGCTTTCTCAGCTGGGTTCAGGGAGAGAATTAACCCTAATGTCCTAAAGTACCCAGTGTATGTAGTGAACTGTCTGCTTTTGTATGCAGCTAGAATGAAACTACCTATTACCATACTTCAGGCAATTGAGGAAATAGTTAAATAGTTACAAGAACAATTTCTTTGGTGCACTCTCAGGCCATCTTTATCTTGCTACACTAAAGAAATATTATAAAGAATATCTATCTTGTGATATTCTAATGTGATTTAAAAATGGTGACAGCTGGAATGACCTCTAGTGATTGATTAAATATGGCTGCTTTTAAACTCAAAAAAGAATGAATGAGGAACTCGATTTTACCAATTCAAAAACACCAAAGAAAACTCAACAACAGCTAAACCCACGGCTCATGGGGGAAAACTGCAAACATCCTGTCCTCACTACCCCTGCTAAATGCAACAACTTCCTAAAACTCTTAAATTTGTTTTCTCAAATGGTACACAAGTAGAAATTTGACTTTATAAACACTGGCACTGGAAAAAACAACTTTGGATTTATTAATTGTGTATTATATTACTGCTGTGCAAGCCTCCTGAAGCTCCGTGACTCTGCTCGATTTAAACAATTTTTGAATTACTGAATTCTACAAATTTAGAATTGAACATCCTTCCCTGCCTCAATCTTCACTTTCTCTGGAGAAGCCATGGTTCTGACATCTTAAGTGGAAGTATTTAATTCTGTCTCTGTCTCTCTCACACATGTATTAAAAACTGATCTATGCATCTATATAGCTTTAGCACTCTTCCTGCCTACTTAACTCCCCATTTCCAATTGGAAAATCTATTTGCAGTTTGACAAGCCTTTTTCTACCGTCCTTCATGATAACCTGTCTCTAATTCTACAAGCTTGTATTATGCTACTATTCCCTTCTCTTTCTTTGTTTCTGCCACAATGCCTTCTCATTCTTGGGTCTTTTCACATGTTGTTCCCTTTCTCTGGAATAATCTTTCCCCTCCTGCTTATCTTAGTTATCTCTAGTCAGCTTTTAGAATCCAGCTCAATTATTGATCCTACAGGGAAATTCTCTTACCATCTATCTAGAAAAAGCTCTCATAGTGCCCTACGCTTTTCCCAAAGGGCATTTATTAGTTTGCAAAGATACATTTAAAGTTTTCCCACCTCCATGCAAATAAGTTTTTAAGGATGGGGACCATGTCTTTTTTGTTTACTATTACATTTTCAGCACCTGAATCACAGTAAGGATGTCAAAACATATCTGTAGACTGAATAAATGATAGCTTTCTGGTATCAAAATTTAGTCTTCAAACAAACCCCAGATCCTTCAGCTGATGCAATTCCGATTGTTAAACCGGACAGGTCTACGCTGATGTTGGAAGGATAAGGACCAAAACAACCATGTCTTCTATAACAACAAAAGTCCTACTAATGATTCAATTCAGAATGTTGGGTTGGGAAAAAGGATTTATGGTCTCCTTCCCTTCTTCTTTTGTGTCCTTCCTCTGCAGAAAACTACTCAAAAGTAGACAAGATTGCTAAAAACTATCCATTTCCTAACTTTATATTTTTATGAGGGGTATTCATACCACAGAGATATGGAGATCCTTTTCAGAAAGAAGGGAGGAGGAGTTAGGAAAAGAGAAAGCTGGGGCAGAAAGGACAGCAAATGAAAACTTCATATAATAAGTTGTTAAGATCAAATGAAAACTTCATATAATAAGTTGTTAAGGTTCTCAGCCAACCGACCTCTCAACATCCAACTGTCTTGATCTTTTTGGCTCCTTTCAGTTTATCTATGAAAGATCACACTCTTTTTCAAGGAGGAGAAAAGCTGCAAAGTGTAGCACTAGATTCCTATGTTGTCAAAGAAGGAATTGGCTACAAAGGAGAAATTTATCTGACAGCCCTCCTCCATAAAATAGAATTACAGCTATCTAGTTGGTTCAGAACTTTTGTCCCTTATTTACCAATGATTCTTCTCTTAAGCTAGATGCAGACTTGGCACAAAGGGAGCATTTTTGGTAGATAAGCTTTCTGTCATCTTTTTGTTTTCCAAGAAACATCAGTTACTATCCTGAATGGTTAAAGACAGAACAGGTGCAGTATCAAGTGGGGAAAATCATCATTAATAGTTTTTAGTTATTAATCCATATGAAATTTAAAACAAGATGAAGATTTAACATTTTTTCACTGAAGTACATTGACTTTTTTTTAAATTATGTAAATGTTTCAGTGTGGAAACTTTCAAGCATACACAAAATAGAAAGACTATTACAATGAATCTCTATACGCCTATCACCCAGCTTCTATAATTATCAAACCCATAGCCACTCCTGTTCTATCTATAATCCTACCCACTTTTCTCTGCCAAGATTTATTTCTCTCTCTCTTACAATGAAGTACATGAATCTTAAGGATACAACCAACTTTTACATGTATACTGACATACCAGAGTCACAACCCAGATTTAGGTACCACAGGAGGCTCTCTCACATGCCCTTCTAATCAATATTCACCCACCTACAATGTAACCATTATTCTGATCCCATCCTTATAGGTAATTATGCCCATTCTTCACTTTCATATAATGAAATTAATAGACTATAAGCTTTTTTATGTCTGGCTTCTTTGTCCAACATTATGTCTGTGAGACTCACCCACCATTGCTTATAGACATAGTTCATTTCTTTCTTCTATTCCCATACATGAACATACCACAGTTTATTTATATCATCTCATGTTGATGGACATTTGAGTTATTTTCAGTGTTTTGATATGATTAAAACTTCTATGGATATTCTTATACACATGTTTTGATGAACACAAGCACTCATACCTGTTGGGTATGTAGCCAGTATTATTATTATTTGGCATAGTATGCATGTATGTCCAGCTTTAAAAGATACTGCCAAATGGTGGTTGTACCAATTTACACTCCCCAAAATAACATGAAACCACCAGCTGTTTTACAACTTTGTCAACACTTGATATTGTCAGTTTTAAAATTTTAGTCATTCTGGTAGCTATGCAGTAGTACCTCATTATAGGTTTAATTATATTTCCCTGACAGATAATGAAGTTGAACATTTTTTCATATATTCTTTTATAAAGCATCTATTTAATTCTTTTGCCCATTTTTGGAAATGGGGTGTCTGTTTTCTCCTGATTGTTAAACGTTTTTTCCTTATTAATTATTTCCTTATTAATTGGTGAAAGTTTTTATATTCTAGAAATGAGTCCTTTTTTTTGGTTGTATGTATTATAAATTCTTTCTTCCACTTTTCACTCTCTCAATGGTGTCTCTTTTGGATGACTTAAAAAATCTTAATTTTAATGAAATCCAATTCATCTATCTTTTCATTATAATCAGTTCTCTTTGTGTTGTTTAAGAAATTCTTTCTTAAGGTCATGAAGATTTTCTCCTTAAGTTCCATCATTTAATATTTCACATTTAGGTCTACAAGACAGCTCAAATTAATTTAAATGTATGGTGTGATATAGGGGTCAAGGTTTATTTTTAAAATATGGACCCAGTTGACCTATTATTATTTTAGCATGATTTATTGTAAAGATCTAGCATTATTTGTCATAAAGATAATTCTTTCCCTATTGAACTTCCGTGGTGCCTTTGTTATAAATGAGGTGATTATGAAAAGTGGGTTTGTTCCTGGACTTTATGTTGTTCCATTGATCAGGTCGATTATTCTTATATAGATTACACACTATCTTAATTACTATACCTTTATATCAAGTCTTGATGTCTGGTAGTATGACTTTGCCCCTTTGTTTTTCAAAGATTTCTCATAGTCTAAAGCACAAAGCACAAGCTTCTTTGCATATGTAAGGGTCTCTTTTTCAGAGTTCAAGCTTTTATAAATAATCACAGTGTTTGATACTTGCAAAAGGAGGCATTCAATTAATATACACTGATATGAATTAGGTTGGAATGTGAGTTCTTATGAGAGCTCATAATAACAAGAAAAAAGTGAAACACTAATGTTACCACCCCATATCCTTACTACAAAACTGGAAAATATAGAGCTTTATCATAAAGAGTTAATGCCACTTTTTACAAAAGTCACGTGGAATGGGGAAAGGCAAGCAACATGTTGATGGTGATACCTGTGCTTGAAACTCCCTCAAACAGGTTATCATGTTCCTATTGCCAAACCATGTAAGCATTAGAGTAAAGAAGGGGGGAAGGAGAGAGAAAATAAAAGGGAATTTTCTTCCAGAGGAGATTTTTGTCCCTTGCTTTCTTCCTGTCATGGAATTTTTAGACTACCTATGAGGGGTTCTCAGAGCATACTGACGTACCATCCGCTATACAGCTAGTTTTAAGAGTTCTATTTTCGAGAGGCTATTATGGAGGGAAAAGAGAGGACGGCAGTCCGTGAAGTTATCTAATCTATAGTTTTGCTAGCACTGCTTAAATTGCTTTGGCAGGAATATCAGTGCATTTCATGGTTGGAAAAGAACTTTTTTGTGTGTGAATAGTGAAAGCAATCATTTTCAAGTATGCTTGCCAAGTTCTACAATAAAGAAAAGACTGGCTAACACTCTGCATTATGATTTAGTGCTATCTGATGAGAAGGCAAAAAAAAAAAAAGACCTTAAAAATGTTCTACTAGGTCTCTGTAAATATTCTCTATATTTTGATTTTCACAAGTACACATTTAATTCTAACTAGTTTTGAAAACACCTTTAATTTGGCTTTTTTTTGAGCCTCGAGAGCAATCTTTCTTAAATCCTCAGTCTGTTTCTGTAACTGTTCATTTTCCTGCTGAAGTTTCAGCCTTTGTTCACTGACAAATCCACAGTTCTCTCTCTCAGACTCCAATACATTTTGAAGTTTCTGAATCATTTCTTGGCAACGTGATATCTCTTCCGAGGAACTGAATAAAAAAAACAAAACAAAAGGAACCTTTAAACTTAATGAAATGCAACAGAAGTCAAGAAGTCTGTCTATATTTTACACTGTAGACCTGTTTTCTTTGTTCTGAGCCATTTCTCTTCACTATAGACTTAAACTATGTGGTTTCACAATGTTACGTTACACGAGGCAAGTACGTTCAATTTAAGCAATCTTAACTAAGAATAGATAAGCTGAACTGTTATCACTCACCTAGAAAGTCAATGTGAAACCTCTTTCAAATTTTTACGAACACTGAGAATCACTGTGTAAAGAGGACTTCAAGGGGACAAACTAAAGCTAATGGTGAGGAAGGTGGAGTAGATAATAGTCAAAACTCCTTTCATTATCAATCAACTCTGTAGGAAGACATTAGCTGACTACAATAAATTATGAATTATAATAAGACCCAATTCATATTTTCCTGTTACATGTCTTAGAAACGGTTTTTATAAACTTCTAGTTGTATAAACTTCTTGTTTTATCACAGGTTAAATAGGTTATATTTCTGGAACTTTCTCAACAATGGATTATTGAGTGACACAACCTCCAGACATGTATCTTGTTTCAGTATACTGCTAATTTTTATTCCTATCTTTTAAATTTCCATCTTTTCAATCCCAGATAATCAAATACTGTGAACATTCCCTGGTCAATAGGTGTCACAGGGAATATAGAAGGTCCTTTACCCCCATAATACTTGTAGCCCCTTCTTTCCTATCTCAACTTTGGCTTATTTCTAATGAAATGATGGATCTAGGCAATGATCCTCAAAAAATGCTCAAGTCAGAGAGATGCTGAGATCAAAAACAACGACACATTATGTGCTTCCAAACAGGAGTCCAAAATATTACCATTTATAAAGCATTCTTACAAAAAAAGTGAAAGCTGAATCAGATCAAGCCTCTTGATTTAGTTGTTAGTTTTTAGGAACTGCATGGGGCAGGAAACAAGGTAAATGACACCACATATATGCATATAGGTAGAGGAAACTCTACAATACCAACAACCCAGTTTTCCAACAAATTATTTATAAGAAAAAAATAGAGAAAGGAGGAGATTCTTAGAGAAAAAAAAATATATATCCATCCCCATATGTACACATACACACACACACACCACCTTTCCTTTATCCATTTTTCTGTCAACAGACACTTAGGTTGTTTCCATATCTTGGTTATTGTCAATAATACTGACTGCAATGAACATGGGAGTGCGGATATCTCTTTGAAACAATGATTTTGTTGCCTTTGGATCTATACCCAGAAATAGGATTGTTGGCTTATATGGTAGTTCTATTTTTAATGTTTTGAGGCACCTCCATACTGTTTTCCATAGTGGCTGTACTAATTTACATTTTCACCAACAGCATAGAAGCGTTCTCCCTTCTCCACATTCTTGCCAACACTTGTTATCTTTTGCCTTTTTGACAAAGGCCATCCTAACAGGTGTGAGGTAATACCTCACAGTGGGTTTGATTTGCATTTCCCTGATAATAAGTGATGATGAGTACCTTTTGATATATCTATTGGCTATCTAAGTCTTCTTCTGGGAAAAATCTGTTCAGGTCTTTTGCCTAATTTATGTGTTTTTTTCTTTTTCCGTTTTTTTTTTTTTTTTTTCTTTTTTGCTCTTGAGTTGTTAAGTTTCTTACATATTTTGGAAATTAACTCCATATCAGATGTATTATTGGCAAACATTTTTCCTATGTCATAGGTTGTCCCTTCACTCTGTTGACTGTTTTCTTTGCTATGCAGAAAGTTCTTAGTTTGATGTAATTCCACTGGTCTATTTTTGCTTTTGTTACCTGTACTTGTGGGGTCATATTCAAAAAAACCGCTGCCAAGACCAACGTCAAGAAGCTTTTTCCCTATGTTTTCTTCTGGTAATTTTATACTTTCAGAACATACATTTAAGCCTTTAATCCATTATAACCTTATTTTTGTACATGGTGTGACATAAGGGTCCAATTTTTCTTCTTCATGTGGATATCCAGTTTTCCCAGCACCATTTATTGAACAGACTATCCTTTCTCCATGTGTGTTCTTGGCACCCCTGTCAAAGATCTATTGACTACAAATGTGTATTTATTTCTGCACTCTCTACTCTGTGCCATAATCTATACATCTGTTTCATGCCAGTATTGTACTGTTTTGATTACTAAAGCTTTGTAATATATTTTGAAATTAGGAAGTGTGATGCATCCAGATTTTTGTTCTTGCTCCAGACTGCTTTGGCTATTCAGAGTCTTTTGAGGTTCTTTATGAATTTTAGGACTTTTTTCTATTTCTGTGAAAACACCATTGGAAATCTGATAGGGATTTTATTGAATCTATAGATGGCTTTGTGTAGTATGGACATTTTAACATTATTGCTTCATTCAGTTTATAAACACATCTTTATATTTATTTGTGACTTTGTCAACTTACTTCCTCAATGTTTTTTAGATTTCAGTGTACAGGTTTTTCACCTCCTTGGTTATAAATTCATTCTAAGCATTTTATTCTTTTTGGTGGTATTGTAAATGGAATTGTTAATCTCTTTTTCATACAGTTTGTTGTTAGTAAATTCATGTATTTGTTCTAATGGCTTTGTGGTTGAGTCTCCAGTTTTCAATATATGGGATCATGTCATCTGTAAACAAAGACAATTTTACTTCTCTTCCAATTTAGATACGTTTTGTATTTTCTTCTTGTCTAATTTCTCTAAAACATACAGTACTATATTGAACAGAAGTGGCAAGAGTGGGCACTCCTGTCTTTTTCACGATCTTTAAAAAAAAACTTTCAGTTTTTCACCACTGGGTATGACATTAATTGTGGGCTTGTTATATATGGCCTTTCCTATGTTGAGGAACATTTCTTCTACATCTAATTTGTTGAGAGTTTTTATTACGAATTATATTTTGTGAAATGCTTTTTCTGTATCTATTGAAATGATCATATGAATTGTATCCCTCATTCTTTAATGTGGTGTTGTATCACATTTATTGATCTGTGTATGTCAAAAGCATCCTTGCATCCTATGTTTTAATCCCACTATGATCCTTTTAATACACTCTTGAATTTTTCTTTTTAGGATTTTTGCATTTATGTTCATCAGGGATATTAGCCTGTAATTTTATTTTCTTATAGTATCTTTGTCTTGCTTTGGTATCAGAGTAATGTTGGCTTCGTACAATGAGTTTGGAAATGTTCTCTCTTTTTCAATTTTATGAAAGAGTTTAAGAAGGACTGGCATTAAATCTTTAAATGTTTGGTAGAATTCATCAGTGAAGCCACCCGGTTCTGAATGTTTCAAAAATCCAAGGAGGTTTTTGTTTACTGATTCAGTCTCCTTAAGAGTAACTGATCTGTTCAGATTTTCTATTTCTCGTATGGTTGTATGTTTCTAGTAATTTATCCATTTCTTCATGGTTGTCCTACTTGTTGCCATATCATTGTTCATAGTAGTCTCCTATGGTCCTTTATATTTGTGTGGTATCAGTGGTAATGTGTCCTCTTTTATTTCTGATTTTTATTTATTGAGTTTTTTCTCTTTTTTTCTTAGTCTAGTTACAGGGTTGTCAATTTTGTTTATCTTTTTAAAACACCGAGTCTTAGTTTGGTTGATCTTTTCTATTTTTAAAAAAGATTCTCTATTTCTGCTCTAATCTTTGTCATTTCCTTCCTTCTCCTAACTTTGGGCTTAGTTTTTCCTTCTTTTTCTAGGTCCTTAAGGTGTAAAGTTGGGTTGTTTATTTGACATCTTTCTTTTCTTAACGTAGGGCATTTATCACTGTAAACTTTCCTTTAAGAACTGGTTTTGCTGCATCCCATAAGTTTGGTATATTTTGTTTCTATTTTTGTTTGCCTCAAGATATTTATTGATTTCCTGTTTGATTTCTTCTTTGACCCACTGGTCGCTCAGGAGTGTGATATTTAATTTCCACCTATTTGTTAATTTTTCAATTTTTCTCCTGTTACTGCATTTCAGTTTCATACCATTGTGATTGGAAAAGATACTTGATATAATTTCAATCTTCTTACATTTGCTAAGACTTACATTGTGGCCTATCATATGATCTATTCTGGAGAATGTTCTGTGCATGTTTGAGAAGAATGTGCACTGTGTTGCTGTTGTATAGAATGTTGTTAGGTCTATTTGTTCTTTAGCATTGCTCAAATGTGCTGTTTTCTTATTGATTTTCTGTCTGGATGATCTACCTATTGTTGAAAGTGAGGTACTGAAGTTCCTTAGTATCATTGTTTGCTCTCTATTTCTCCCTTCAGTTGTTAATATTTGCTTTATTATACTTAGGTGCTCTGATGTTGAGTGCATATAGTGTTATGATTGCTATTTTCTCTTGACAAATTAACCCTTTTATCATTATAAAATGACCATCTTTGGTCTTGTGACAGTTTTTTACTTAAAGTCTACTTTGTCTGATATAAGACACCCTGCTATCTTTTGGGTACCCATTTGCATGGACTATCTTTTGCCATCCTGTAACTGTTAGTCTATGTGTTTCTTCATATTTAAAATCAGTCCCTGGTAGGCAATGTATAGCTGGAACTTGATTTTTAATCCATTGAGCCTCTCTATGTATTTTGATTGGAGAATTTAATCCACTTACATTAAAAGTCATTATTAATAGGTAAGGACATAACTATTGCCATATTGTTAATTGTTTTCTGTTTTGTAGTTCCTTGGTTCCTTTATTACTATTTTGTTGTCTTCTTGTTGATTTTTGTACTATGCTTTCATTCCCTTATCGTTTGTGTACCTATTACACATTTTTTCTTTGTGACTGGCATGAGGCTTACATGAAACATCTTAGAGTTAGTCTATTTTAACCTGGTAACAACTTAGCTTCAATCACATAACAATCTCTACAATTTTACTTCTCTGCTCTCTCACATTTTATGTTATTGATGTATAATTTACAACTTTTTATACTGTATATCCACTGACACATTATTGTACCTACTGTTATTCAAAAAATTTATCTTTTAACTTCTATACCAGAGTTAAAAGTGATTATGTACCACCATTACAGTGTTAGAGTATTCTGAATTTGACTATATACTTATCTTTACGACTAAAGGTTTATACTTTCATGTTTTTATGTTGCTAATTAGTGTCCTTTCATTTCAACTTGAAAAACTCCCTTTATTATTTCTTGTACAGTAAGTCTAGTGTGATGAACTTCCTTTTGATCTCTTTTTTTCTGGGAAAGTTTTTATCTCTACTTTGTTTCTGATGGAGAGCTTTGCTGAGTATAGTATTCTTGGTTCCTAGTTTTTTCTTTCAGCACTTTGAATATATTATGCCACTCTCTCTTGGCCTGCAAGATTTCTTCTGAGAAATCCATTGATAGTTTTATGCAGGGGTGGAGGGAGTCCCTTGTATGTGATGAGTCCCTTTTCTCTTCCTGTTTTCAAATTCTTTTTTCTTTGACTTTTGACATTTTGATTATAATGTGTCAAATGAAGCTCCTGATGTTCACTCTATTTGTTGTTCTTTGGTCATCATGGATCTGGATGTTCATTCATTACTCTCCCCAGATTTGGGAAGTTTTCTGTTATTATTTCTTTAAATAAACTTTCTACCCCTTTCTCATACTTTGCTCCTTCCAGGATTTTCATAATGTGGATACTGATTCACTTCAAGATGTCTCATAAATCATGTAGGTTTTCTTCACTCTTTTTTCATTCTTTTTTCTTTTCTTCTCACTGCACGATTTCAAATGACCAGTCTTTGAGTTTGCTGATTTTTCTTCTGCATGACCAAGTCTGCTGATAAAGCTCTCTGTTGAATTTTTTCAGTTCAATCACTGTATTCTTCAGCTCTAGGATTTCTGACTGATTCTTTTATGGTTTCAATTTCTTTGTTAAACGTCTCATTTTGTTCATGTATTGTTCTCCTGATTTCATGTAGTTGACCATCTGTGTTCATTAAGCTCCTTAAGACAATTATTTTTAATTTTTTGTCTAGAAGTTCATGGATCTCCATTTGTTTTGCATTGATTACTAGAGCCTTATTAGTTTTCTTTGGTGGTGTCATGTTTGCTTGATTCTTTGTTGCTATCTGTGCATTTGAAGGAGCAGACTCCTCTTCCAGTCTTTAGACTGGTTTTGGCAGCTAAAGACCTTCTCCTGTCTTGTCTCAGAACTGATGGGACTGCCTCTGGGATCACAGCTAAGTGGGACTGAAACCATGTCATGTGGTTGTTGCCAGGTCCATGGT
Source organism: Monodon monoceros (assembly GCF_005190385.1). NCBI lineage: Eukaryota > Metazoa > Chordata > Mammalia > Artiodactyla > Monodontidae > Monodon > Monodon monoceros. The sequence goes on from NW_021703777.1 coordinate 124,048,382, forward strand.
TGGCAGACCTGTAACCAGGGGTGCAGTCAGGTGTTGTGTCTGTTAGGATTCTAAGGTGCTCCTGTCATGTTCACTGGGCTGGCCTATGGGCAGGCAGAACTGCTTCTGGACTGTGGTAGGGTGGGACTAGAGCTGGGTCACAGACTGCTTCAGGGATCATAGTCAGGTCTGAGGCCTGTAATGGGGGCATCTACAAGAGTGGCTTCTGCTGGGTCCCTTGGGTGAATCCCTGGCCATGTAAGACTGCCTCAAACTGTGGTAGAACAGGGCTGGATCCATGTCTTGTGGCTTTTGTTGGGTGTGCAGTCTGGTCCGTCACTGGCAGACTTGTTACCAGGGGCACAGTCAGGTGTGGCTTCCAATGGTTCCATTAGTGCTCCCGTGAGGTTACTGGGCTGGTTCCTGGATGGGCAGCATTATGTTCAGGCTGCAGGAGAGTGGAACTGGAGCTGGGTAATGGGAATGCTTCGGCGGCCACAGCCAGGTCTGAGGTTGGCAGGCCTATTACTGAGAGTACCTATAAGGGTTCCTTCGGAAGAGGCTAGGTGCGGGACTGGGCAAGGAGGGCTGGAGTCAAATCCACAGGAAGATGGGGCTGCTTTGGGTTCATAGATGGGACCACAGTTGGAGGGCCTGCCACTGGTGTGCAGGCATGCCTCCTCATTTTTGGGCTCCACTAAGGCTTTGCAACCTCCTACCTGGATTCCAGTGCTCCCACAAAGGCATTTTTGTCTATGGATGCCTGCCAAATATTTGTTTCTGTGGAGAGACATGGGCTGGGGACCTCCTATTCTGCCATACTGCTGATATCATTCCTCTTTTAAAATAACTATTAAACATATTCTGTAACAGAGATCAAAACTTCATTCAACTTGAGTAAGTTTTACTATAGTAAGTAATACTCTGGGGGGAAAAGGTAGAGAAATATTCAGAATGGATAGGCCAGATTATAAATCTATCATTTTAATAGACAATGTAATAAATACAAATGATGGATTATTACTGAATATTCAATACCTCTGAGTATAAAAGCAATAATTATAAGCAAGCTACTGTAATAGCTGCATAGTTAGTATGAAAAAAATGATCTTATGAACATCCTATTTAACTGCCAGAAACAAGAAACTTAAAATAAAATGGTACAGTACTGTATCTTTTCTTCCTGAAGAAATTAGTTTTCAAAAATAATCTTGAAAAGAAATACTATTTGGTGCTAAAAAGTCTTTTTTCAACATAAGATATAATTATGAGTCCTATAAAAACTAAAAAATCTCAAAAATTGTATGAATTCTGAAAATCCAAAAGAATAACTTACTTTATTTCAAGTTGTTTCATTTTATTTTCTGCTGTCTTAAGTCTTAGCTGAAGATCATCTTTTGAACGTTCGGCAACCAGGCATCTTTGGTGCATTTCTTCTAGTTTTCTGTAATCATTTTCATTTATTCTGCCTTCAAGGTAAATCTGCAGAAGAGGCTTATATGTATATTACTTTGCACAAGGAAATTATCTTAAGAAATTATACAGTTTAGAAACTGAAATAAATGATGAGAAATAAAAACTCATGATCATGTGTTCATCTGTCCCATTATAACATTAGAATATAACAATAATTAATTTTGGTTGTTTCACATTTACAAAATAAAATGCTGAAAACTGACATATAAAGTAATTGCTTATTTTTTGAAATTATTCAGGCTCATTATACTATTCAAATAGTTTTAATAAATGCTAGAAAGAAATATAAAATAGCTGAAATTAAAAAAATACTCTAAATGTTATCACTTGGAGACAACTGCTTTGATTCTTTGATGACCACTTTTAAGATAATTCTGTATTGCAATATTCAAAAGTACAGACACATTCTGTGGTGCAATGAGTAGAACTATCTGAAAGTGAGTCCAGAATCTCTAGGTTAACCAGACAATGATCTAGCTGAAATGGGGGTTTCCCCTTCGCTAGCAGAAGTGGTTGTATTCAAGCTCTGCTTCCTGTGAGACTGGGTTTCCACCTATGACAGAGAGGCTGTAGCATCCCATGAACTGCAAGGTCTCCAGGTGCTAGGCAGTTCACATTTTCAGACACACCCTACACACAGGTACCCTCCAATCCAGAATGCTTGGCCAAGTAACCTGTGTTTTCTCGCACTGACAAGACTGCTTTGTCACTCCTGCTCTACAAAAAGACAGAGTATTAAAATGTCAATGTCCTGCTACTAAAATACAGACCTATACTGCAGGACCAGCAGTATTTTGACTATAGCATACCTGTCTGTGGAAAACTGGGAGAAGAGAAACCTGTGACTTCTCTTTACCTGTTGCCTTTAGTCTTGTAGGTTTTACATTTCCCCAATAAAGCCTATTCCTTAACCTATGCCATGTGATATTAAAAAAATTCATCCCAAACCCTGATGGCAGGTCCAATCTAAATGGAACCTAGCCCTATTCCATAACAGAGGGAAACTCAGAAGGGATCAACCTTGTAGGAGTGGTGACCATGAATGGCCTACCCTGAACATAATATGCATATTTCTTTTTTTCTTCCCCCACAAATGGGATTATATACTATATTCTCCTTTGTAAATTACTCTTTTACTATCTGATGTTGTCATAATCTTTTATATCAATAATACAGATATAACACATGTTTTTTATAACACATAGCTCTTCTTTGAAAATCAAACTCTGACTCTACCATTTACTATTTTTTTAACATTGGGTAAATTACTTAACCTCTCTATGAAAGTTCCTAATGCAGCACCTAAAACACAATTTGATTTGCTGAATCAAATTTAGCTCTTTTTCTCCCCAAGGTATTTTAAAAGAGTGGGATATTTACTGCTAAATAAAAAGAGTTATCTAAGTAAGAAATAAATTTCAAACTATAGACTTCTTGCAATATTCGTTCTCAAATGTCACTGGGGTAAATATTCTTTCCTAACTGTGATTAAAAATCTGTGTTTTTAAAAAGGTAAAAATCATAGCATTTTATAATTTTTTTGGTTATATATACTTTCTATATTTATAGATGGCCTACACCCAATAAGAGTTGGCAGAAAATTTAAGAAGAAAACAAAATAAAATTTAATATTGGGATGAGGTCTAAGCAAGGAATACAGTTACTTTGTAAAATTTATACCTTTAAGTAAAAAGTTCAAATAATGTGGCCACTCTTGTTAAGAAATGTATACAGGCAATACCAGTACTTAAATGCAGATTCTGATAATATTCCAAGCAAATAAAAGCACTCACCAGGAGAATACTTATAATATAGGGGTTGCTAGTAGATAGTATGATGAAAGCAGACAGTAATGCTGAATACTTGCAGTTGGGTTTTAGGTAGTTATTTTTTCCTTTTTCTCTTTACCTTTTCTAGTTCTTCTTCCACTGCTTTTTTCTCCCTAATGCCTCGTTCAATTTGGCCTTGTTTTTCAGCACACTCCTATAAATTCAAATCATGGTGTAAATAAATATATTTGTAAAACCTTAAGAAAAATGGGGAAAAACAGAAAGGAAGATGATATGTTCATAATAAGAATACCACACTTACCCTATTTGTATAGCAGGACCATATTGATTATTAGGGGAAAAAAACAAAAATGAAAAATTCAAATCTTCAAAGAACTACCTATCTCAGGATTTCAGAGATCACCTCTGGCATAGAACGCCAAGAAGTTCTAAGTAAACATACTAGATGGAAAACAGAGGCTGAGGGATTCTGGGGAGAAAAAAATAAATCAGACCCCTTTCTCATACTACAGTTTTCCTTTTCATATACTCTTACCACATATTTTAAAAGGTAACAAAGAACTAGACAGTGACACAACACCATAGGATAACCTATGGCCTAAAAGATGAATGGGTATATAAATTCTAGAACAGTTAATTTTCTTTGGCAAAACTTATAAGCAGCCAGTGGACACAGTAAAAATGTTTCATTAACATGAACATAAAACATTTCTGACTCGAAAGGTTTTAATCAGTAAAATCAAACAAGCATATCAATACTCAATAAATTTAAAATTTTGCAAATGAGACTAAAACTAAGAACAATCATTATAACGACCGGCTCTTCACAGCTATTTGTTTTTCTCTATTTTTGAGAATGGGTGTGGTTATTTTCTACTATTATGCGCTGGATGAACCTGCTTTGCTGACAGTACAGGGCTAATATTCAATTATCTTTATCATAACTTTATTTTACAGAAATACTATATAACAACATGTTTTTAAAGTTCAAAATAAGCTTCTAAATTATGATCCCAAATTAATGAACTCTGATTATAAGAAGATCTTTAAACCTATGTTGTAAATAAGATTATTAATCTAAATTTATCTTTTATTAAGATAGAACTGTTAGTGTATAAGATACATAACTTTATTTTTTTTAACATCTTTATTGGAGTGTAATTGCTTTACAGTGGTGTGTTAGTTTCTGCTGTATAACAAGGTGAATCAGCTATACATATACATATATCCCCATAACCCCTCCCTCTTGCGTTTCCCTCCCACTCTCCCTATTCCACCCCTCTAGGTGGACACAGAGCACCAAGGTGATCTCCCTGTGCTATGCGGCTGCTTCCCACTAGCTATTTTACATTTGGTGGTGTATATATGTCCATGCCACTCTCTCACTTCATCCCAGCTTACCCTTCCCCCTCCCCGTGTCCTGAAGTCCATTCTCTAAGGCTGCATCTTTATTCCTGTCCTGACCCTAGGTTCTTCAGAGCCATGTTTCTTTTATTTTTTAGATTCCATATAAATGAGTTAGCATATGGTATTAATTTTTCTCTTTCTGACATACTTCACTCTGCATGACAGTCTCTACATTCATTCACCTCAATACAAATAACTCAATTTTGTTTCTTTTTATGGCTGAGTAACATTCCATTGTATATATGTGCCACATCTTCATTATCCATTCATCTGTCAATGGACACTTAGGTTGCTTCCACGTCCTGGCTATTGTAAATAGTGCTGCAATGAATATTGTGCTACATGACTCTTTTTGAATTATGGTTTCCTCAGGGTAACTGCACAGTAGTAGGATTGCTGGGTCGTATGGTAGTTCTATTTGTAGTTTTTTAAGGAACCTCCATACTGTTCTCCATAGGGGCTGTACCCATTTACATTCCCACCAACAGTGCAAGAGGGTTCCCCTTTCTCCACACCCACTCCAGCATTTATTGTTTCAGATTTTTTGATGATGGCCATTCTGACTGGTCTGAGGTGACACGTCATTGTAGTTTTGATTTGCATTTCTCTAATGATGAGTGATGTTGAGCATCCTTTTATGTACTTGTTGGCAAGCTGTACATCTTCTTTGGAGAAATGTCTATTTAGGTCTTCTGCCCATTTTTGGATTGGGTTGTTTTTTGATATTGAGGTGATGAGCTGCTTGTATATTTTGGAGATTAATCATTCGTCAGCTGCTTCATTGGCAAATATTTTCTCCCATTCTCAGGGTTGTCTTTTCGTCTTGTTTATGGTTTCCTTTGCTGTGCAAAAGCTTTGAAGTTTCATTAGGTCCCATTTGTTTATTTTTGTTTTTATTTCCATTCCTCTAGGAGGTGGGTCAAAAAGGATCTTGCTGTGATCTATGTCATAGAGTGTTCTGCCTATATTTTCCTCTAAGAGTTTTATAGTGTCTGTCCTAACATTTAGGTCTTTAATCCATTTTGAGTTTATTTTTGTGTATGGTGTTAGGGAATGTTGTAGCTTCATTCTTTTACATGTAGCTGTCCAGTTTTCCCAGCACCACTTATTGAAGAGGTTGTCTTCTCCATTGTATATTATCTTTATCAAAGATAAGGTGATCATATGTACGTGGGTTTATCTCTGGGCATTCTTTCCTGTTCCATTGATCTATACTTCTGTTTTTGTGCCAGTACCATACTGCCTTCATTACTGTAGCTTTGTACTATAGTCTGAAGTCAGGAAGCCTAAGTCCTACAGCTCTGTTTTCCTTTCTCAAGATTGCTTTGGCTATTCGGGGTCTTTTCTATTTCCATACACATTGTGAAACTTCTTGTTCTAGTTCTGTGAAAAATGCCATTGGTACTTTGACAGGGACTGCATTCAATCTGTAGATTGCTTGGGGTAGTAGAGTCATTTTCACAATGTTGATTCTTCCAGTCCAAGAACATGGTATATCGAGACTCTGGGAGGGCTCACGCCAAGGAGTACTTCCCAGAACTTCTGCTGCCAGTGTCCCTGTCCACACGGCGAGCCACAGCCATCCCTCGCCTGTGCCAAAGACCCTCCAACACTAGCAGGTCTTTCGCAAGGACGTGAGCCTCTGTCAACATCTGGCACTGTCATCCCTACCCAGAACCATACCCAGAGGCCTCAGGATATGACCACAGTACATCTGGTAGGAGCAGCAGAAGGCTCCTTTCCTGACACCCAAGGTGGCTTGAATAGCATGCCACAGAGGTGTTTATCCAGTGAACAACCTATAGTCAGAAAACATATCTTCAGTAGTCTGTGTTTGAAAACATTAATATTCAAATGCAACAATATTGCATTGGTTTTCAATGTCTAGCTTTTTCTTGTAACCAGTGAGTCATCAAGGCTTGCAGTTCTTGCAGAGAAGTACACTAAAGATTAAGAATACTAAAGTTGGATTGTCACATCGCAGCGTTCTTCATCAAGATGCATCAGAAATATATCTACACATGGAACAACTCCTACAGAACACCTACTGAATGCCGGAAGAAGACCTCAGGCCTCCAAAAAGGCAAGAAACTCCCCACGTACCTGGGTAGGGCAAAAGAAAAAAGAATAAACAGAGACAAAGAACAGGGACGGGACCTGCACCAGTGAGAGGGAGCTGTGAAGGAGGAAAGGTTTCCACACACTAGGAAGCCCCTTCCCGGGTGGAGACTGCAGGTGGCAGAGGGGGAAAGCTTCGGAGCCACGGAGGAGAGCACAGCAACAGGAGTGCGGAAGGCAAAGCAGAGAGGTTCCCGCACAGAGGATCAGTGCCGACGAGCAATCACCAGCCCGAGAGGCTTGTCTGCTCACCTACTGGGGCAGGCAGGGCTGGGAGCTGAGGCTCGGGCTTTGGTCGGAGCGCAGGGAGAGAACTGGCGGCGTGAACACAGCCTGAAGGGGTTAGTGCACCACGGCTAGCCGGGAGGGAGTCTGGGGAAAAGTCTGGACCTGCCGAAGAGGCAAGAGACTTTTTCTTCCCTCTTTGTTTCCTGGTGCGCGAGGAGAGGGGATTAAGAGCGCTGCTTAAAGGAGCTCCAGAAACGGGCGCCAGCCACGGCTATCAGCGCGGACCCCAGAGACGGGCACGAGATGCCAAGGCTGCTGCTGCCGCCACCAAGAAGCCTGTGTGCAAGCACAGGTCACTCTCCAAAACTCCCTTCCGGGGAGCCTGTGCAGCCCGCCACTGCCACGGTCCCGGGATCCAGGGACAACTTCCCCGGGAGAACACACGGTGCGCCTCAGGCTGGTGCAACGTCACGCTGGCCTCTGCCACCGCAGGCTCGCCCCGCACTCCATACCCCTCCCTCCCCAAAGCCTGAGTGAGCCAGGGCCCCCGAATCAACGGCTCCTTTAACCCTGTCCTGTCTGAGCGAAGAACTGATGCCCTCCGGCAACCTACATGCAGAGGCGGGGCCAAATCCAACTCTGAACACCAGGAGCTGTGTGAACAAAGAGGAGAAAGGGAAATCTCTCCCAGCAGCCTCAGAAGCAGCGGATTAAATCTCCACAATCAACTTGATGTACCCGGCATCTGTGAAATACCGGAATAGACAACGAATCATCCCAAATTGAGGAGGTAGACATTGAGAGCAAGATTTATTATTTTTTCCTCTTTTCCTCTTTTTCTGGGTGTGTATGTGTATGCTTCTGTGTGAGATTTCGTCTGTATAGCTTTGCTTTCACCATTTGCCCTAGGGTTCTATCTGTCCATTTTTTTTTTGTTTTTTTTGTTTTTTTTTAATTTTACCTTACTTTATTTTCTTTTCTTTCTTTCTTTCTTCCTTCCTCGCTCCCTCCCTCCCTCCCGTCCTTCCTTTCTTTCTACTTGTTCTCCCTTTTATTCTGAGCCGTGTGGATGAAAGGCTCTTCGTGCTGCAGCCAGGAGTCAGTGCTGTGCCTCTGAGGTGGGAGAGCCAATTTCAAGACACTGGTCCACAAGAGACCTCCCAGCTCCACAAAATATCAAACGGCAAAAATCTCGCACAGATCTCCATCTCAACACCAACACCCAGCTTCACTCAACGACCAGCAAGCTACAGTGCTAGCCACCCAATGCCAAACAACTAGCAAGACAGGAACACAACCCCACCCATTAGCAGAGAGGCTGCCTAAAATCATAAGGCCACAGACACCCCAAAACACACCACCAGACGTGGACCTGCCCACCAGAGAGACAAGATCCAGCCTCATCCACCAGAACACAGGCACTAGTCCCCTCCACCAGGAAGCCTACACAACCCACTGAACCAACCTTAGCCACTGGGGATAGACACCAAAAAATATGGGAACTATGAACCTGCAGCCTGCAAAAAGGAGACCCCAAACACAGTAAGATAAGAAAAATGAGAAGACACAAAAGCACACAGCAGATGAAGGAGCAAGTTAAAACCCACCAGACCTAACAAATGAAGAGGAAAAAGGCAGTCTACCTGAAAAAGAATTCAGAATAATGATAGTAAAGATGATCCAAAATCTTGGAAATAGAATAGAGAAAATGCAAGAAACATTTAACAAGGACCAAGAAGAACTAAAGAGGAAACAAGCAATGATGAACAACACAATAAATGAAATACTCTAGAAGGGATCAATAGCAGAATAACTGAGGCAAAAGAACGGATAAGTGACCTGGAAGCTAAAATAGTGGAATTAACTACTGAAGAGCAGAATAAAGAAAAAAGAATGAAAAGAACTGAGGACAGTCTCACAGACCTCTGGGACAACATTAAATGCACGAACATTCGAATTATAGGGGTTCCAGAAGAAGAAGAGAAAAAGAAAGGGACTGAGAAAATATTTGAAGAGATTACAGTTGAAAACTTCCCTAATATGGGAAAGGAAATAGTTAATTAAGTCCAAGAAGCACAGAGATTCCCATACAGGAGAAATCCAAGGAGAAACACACCAAGACACATACTAATCAAACTATCAAAAATTAAATACAAAGAAAACATACTAAAGGCAGCAAGGGAAAAACAACAAATAACACACAAGGGAATCCCTGTAAGGTTAACAGCTGATCTTTCAGCAGAAACTCTGCAAGCCAAAAGGGACTGGCAGGACATATTTAAAGTGATGAAGGAGAAAAACCTACAACCAAGATTACTGTACCCAGCAAGGATTTCATATAGATTTGAGAGAGAGAGAGAGAGTTCAGCACCACCAAACCACCTTTACAACAAATGCTAAAGGATCTTTTCTAGGCAAGAAACACAAGAAAAAGAAAAGACCTATAATAACATACCCAACACAATTTTTCTTAATTGTTTCTTCCCATTTTCTCATGGGAATAGGAAAATACATATCGATAATTACCTTAAATGTAAATGGATTAAATGCTCCCACCAAAAGACACAGACTGGCTGAATGGATACAAAAACAAGACCTATATATGCTGTCTACAGGACACACACTTCAGACCTAGGGACACATACAGACTGAAAGTGAGGGGATGGAAAAAGATATTCCATGCAAATGGAAACCAAAAGAAAGCTGGAGTAACAATTCTCATATCAGACAAAATAGACTTTAAAATAAAGAATATTACAAGAGACAAAGAAGGACACTACATAATGATCAAGGGATCCATCCAAGGAGAAGATATAACAATTGTAAATACTTATGCACCCAACATAGGAGCACCTCAATACATAAGGCAAATACTAACAGCCATAAAAGGGGAAATCGACAGTAACACATTCATAGTAGGGGACTTTAACACCTCACTTTCACCAATAGACAGATCATCCAAAATGAAAATAAATAGGGAAACACAAGCTTTAAATGATACATTAAACAAGATGGACTTAATTGATATTTATAGGACATTCTGCCCCAAAACAAGAGAATGAACATTTTTCTCAAGTGCTCATGGAAAGTTCTCCAGGATAGATCATATCGTGGGTCACAAATCTAGCCTTGGTAAATTTAAGAAAATTGAAAGTGTATCAAGTATCTTTTCTGACCACAATGCTATGAGACTAGATATCAATTACAGGAAAAGACCTGTAAAAAATACAAACACATGGAGGCAAAACAATACACTACTTAATAACGAAGTGATCACTGAGGAAATCAAAGTGGAAATCAAAAAATACCTAGAAACAAATGACAATGGAGGCACAACGACCCAAAACCTATGGGATGCAGCAAAACCAGTTCTAAGAGGGAAGTTTATAGCAATACAATCCTACCTTATAAACAGGAAATATCTCGAATAAACAACCTAACCTTGCACCTAAAGCAATTAGAGAAAGAAGAACAAAAAAACCCCAAAGTTAGAAGAAGGAAAGTAATCATAAAGATCAGATCAAAAATAAATGAAAAAGAAATGAAGGAAATGATACCAAAGATCAATAAAAGTAAAAGCTGGTTCTCTGAGAAGAAAAACAAAATTGATAAACAATTAGCCAGACTCATCAAGAAAAAAAGGGAGAAGACTCAAATCAACAGAATTAGAAATGAAAAAGGAGATGTTAACAACTGACACAGCAGAAATACAAAAGATCATGAGAGATTACTACAAGCAACTGTATACCAGTAAAATGGACAACCTGGAAGAAATGGACAAATTCTTAAAAATGCAAAACCTGCCAAGACTGAATCAGGAAGAAAGAGAAAATATGAACAGGCCAATCACAAGCACTGAAATTGAAACTGTGATTAAAAATCATCCAACAAACAAAAGTCCAGGACCACACGGCTTCACAGGCGAATTCTATCAAACATTTAGAGAAGAGCTAACGCCTATCCTTATCAAACTGTTCCAAAATATAGCAGAGGGAGGAACACTCCCAAACTCATTCTACAAAGGCACCATCACCCTGATACCAAAACCAGACAAGGATGTCACCAAGAAAGAAAACTACAGGCCAATATCACTGATGAGCATAGATGCAAAAATCCTCAACAAAATACTAGCAAACAGAATGCAACAGCACATTAAAAGGATCATACACCATGATCAAGTGGGGTTTATTCCAGGAATGCAAGGATTCTTCAATACATGCAAATCAATCAATGTGATACACCATATTAACAAATTGAAGAGAAAAACCATATGGTCATCTCAATAGATGCAGAGAAAGTTTTCGACAAAATTCAAAACCCATTTATGATAAAATCCCTGCAGAAAGTAGGCATAGAGGGAAGTTTCCTCAACAGTAAAGGCCATATATGAAAAACCCACAGCCAACATCGTCCTCAATGGTGAAAAACTGAAAGCATTTCCACTAACATTAGGAACAAGACAAAGTTGCCCACTCTCACCACTCTTATACAACATAGTTTTGGAAGCTTTCCACAGCCATCAGAGAAGGAAAGGAAATAAAAGGAACCCAAATCCGAAAAGAAGAAGTAAAGCTGTCACTGTTTGCAGATGACATGATACTATACATAGAGAATCCTAAAAAAGCTACCAGAAAACTACTAGAGCTAATCAATGAATTTGGTAAAGTAGCAGGATACAAAATTAATGCACAGAAATCTCTTGCATTCCTATACACTAATGCTGAAAAATCTGAAAGTGAAATCAAGAAAACACTCCCATTTACCACTGCAACAGAAAGAATAAAATATCTACGAACAAACCTACCTAAGGAGACAAAAGAGCTGTATGCAGAAAATTATAACACTGATGAAAGAAATTAAGGATGACACAAATAGATGGAGAGATATACCATGTTCCTGGATTGGAAGAATCAACACTGTGAAAATGACTATACTACCCAAAGGAATCTACAGATTGAATGCAATCCCTATCAAACTACCAATGGCATTTCTCACAGAACTACAACAAAAAATTTCACAATTTGTATGGAAACACAAAAGACCGCGAATAGCCAAAACAATCTTGAAAACGAAAAACGGAGCGGGAGGAATCAGGCTCCCTGACTTCAGATTATACAACAAAGCTACAGTAATCAAGACAGTATGATACCAGCACAGAAACAGAAATATAGATCAATGGAACAGGATAGAAAGCCCAGAGATAAATCCACGCACATATGGTCACCTTATCTTTGATAAAGGAGGCAGGAATGTACAGTGGAGAAAGGACAGCCTCTTCAATAAGTGGTGCTGGGAAAACGGGACAGGTACATCTAGAAGTATGAGATTAGATCACTCCCTAACACCATACAGAAAAATAAGCTCAAAATGGATTAAAGACCTAAATGTAAGGCCAGAAACTATCAAACTCTTAGAGGAAAACAGGCAGAACACTCTATGACATAAATCACAGCAAGATCCTTTTTGACCCACCTCCTACAGAAATGGAAATAAAAACAAAAATAAACAAATGGGACCTAATGAAACTTCAAAGCTCTTGCACAGCAAAGGAAACCATAAACAAGACCAAGAGACAACCCTCAGAATGGGAGAAAATATTTGCAAATGAAGAATCTGACAAAGGATTAATCTCCAAAATTTACAAGCAGCTCATGCAGCTCAATAACAAAAAAACAAACAACCCAATCCAAAAATGGGCAGAGACCTAAATAGACATTTCTCCAAAGAAGATATGCAGACTGCCAACAAACACTTGAAAGAATGCTCAACATCATTAATCATTAGAGAAATGCAAATCAAAGCTACAATGAGATATCATCTCACACCAGTCAGAATGGCTATCATCAAAAAATCTACAAACAATAATGCTGGAGAGGGTGTGGAGAAAAGGGAACACTCTTTCACTGCTGGTGGGAATGTGAATTGGTACAGCCACTATGGAGAACAGTATGGAGGTTCCTTAAAAAAACTGCAAATAGAACTACCATATGACCCAGCAATCCCACTACTAGGCATATACCCTGAGAAAACCATAATTCAAAAAGAGTCATGTACCAAAATGTTCATTGCAGCTCTATTTACAATAGCCAGGAGATGGAAACAACCTAAGTGTCCATTATCGGATGAATGGATAAAGAAGATGTGGCACATGCATACAATGGAATATTACTCAGCCATAAAAAGAAACGAAATTGAGCTATTTATAAGGCGGTGGATGGACCTACAGTTTGTCATACAGAATGAAGTAAGTCAGAAAGAGAAAGACAAATACCGTGTGCTGACACATATATATGGAATAAGAAAAAAAAAATTCATGAAGAACCTAGCGGTAAGACGGGAATAAAGACACAGACCTACTAGAGAATGGACTTGATGATATGGGGAGAGGGAAGGGTAAGCTGTGACAAAGTGAGAGAGTGGCATGGACATATATACACTACCAAACATAAAATAGATAGCTAGTGGGAAGCAGCTGCACAGCACAGGGAGATCAGCTTGGTGCTTTGTGACCATCTAGAGGGGTGGGATAGGGAGGTTGGGAGGGAGGGAGATGCAAGAGGAAAGAGATATGGGAACGTATGTGTATGTATAACTGATTCACTTTGTTATAAAGCAGAAACTAATACACCATTGTAAAGCAATTATATTCCAATAAAGATGTAAAAAAAAAAAAAAAGAACATGGTGTATCACTCCATCAGTTTTTATCATCTTTAATTTTTTTCATCAGTGTCTTATAGTTTTCCACATACAGGTCTTTTGTCTCCTTAGATAGGTTTATTCCTAGGTATTTTATTCTTCTTGTTGCAATGGCAAATGGGAGTGTTTCCTTAATTTCTCTTTCAGATATTTCATCATTAGTGTATAGGAATGCAAGAGATTTCTGTGCATTAATTTTGTATCCTGCTACTTTACCAAATTCATTGATTAGCTCTAGTAGATTACTGGTAGAATCTTTAGGATTCTCTGTGTATGGTATCATGTCATCTGCAAACAGTGACAGGTTTACTTCTTCTTTTCCAATTAGGATTTCTTTTATTTCTTTTTCTTCTCTGATGGCTGTGGCTAAAACTTCCAAAACTATGTTGAATAATAGTGGTGAGAGTGGGCACCCTTGTCTTATTCCTGATCTTAGTGGAAATGCTTTCAGTTTTTCACTATTGAGAACAATGTTGGCTGTGGGTTTGTCATATATGGCCTTTATTATGTTGAGTTAAGTTCCCTCTATGTCTACTTTCTGGAGCGTTTTTAACATACACTGATGTTGAATTCTGTCAAAAGCTTTTTCTGAATCTATTGAGATGATAATGTTTTTCTCCTTCAATTTGTTAATATGGTGTAACACATTGATTGATTTGTGTATATTGAAGAATCCTTGCATTCCTGGGATAAACCCCACTTGATCATGGTGTATGATCCTTTTAATGTGCTGTTGCATTCTGTTTGCTAGTATTTTGTTGAGGATTTTTGCATCTATGTTCATCAGTGATATTGGCCTAGAGTTTTCCCTCTGTGTGACAACTTTGTCTGGTTTTGGTATCAGGGTGATGGTGGCCTCATAGAATGAGTTTGGGAGTGTTCCTCCCTCTGCGATATTTTGGAAGAGTTTGATAAGGATAGGTGTTAGCTCTTCTCTAAATATTTGATAGAATTCACCTGTGAAGCCATCTGGTCCTGGGCTTTTGTGTGTTGGAAGATTTTTAATCACTGTCTCAATTTCAGTGCTTGTGATTGGTCTGTTTATATTTTACTTCTTCCTGGTTTAGTCTCGGAAGGCTGTTTTTCTAAACCTTTGTCCACTTCCTCCAGGTTGTCCATTTTATTGGCATACAGTTGCTTGTAGTAATCTCTCATGATCGTTTTGTATTTCTAGTTTCAGTTGTTACTTCTCATTTTTCATTTCTAATTCTATTCATTTGAATCTTCTCCCTTTATTTCTTGATGGGTCTGGCTAATGGTTTATCAATTTTATCTTCTGAAAGAACCAGCTTTAGATTTATTGATCTTTGCTATTGCTTGCTTCTTTTCCTTTTCATTTATTTCTGATCTGATCTTTATGATTTCTTTCCTTCTGGTAACTTTGGGGTTTTTTTGGTTCTTCTTTTAGTGCTTTAGGTGTAAGGTTAGGTTGTTTATTTGAGATGCTTCTTGTTTGTTGAGGTAGGAATGTATCACTATAAACTTCCCTCTTAGAACTGCTTTTGTTGCATCCCATAGGATTTGGGTCATCATGTTTTCATTGTCATTTGTTTCTAGGTATTTTTTGATTTTCTCTTTGAGTTCTTCAGTGATCTCTTGGTTATTTAGTAGTGTATTGTTTACCCTCCACGTGTTTGTATTTTTTACAGATTTTTTCCTGTAATTGATATCTAGTCTCATAGCGTTGTGGTCTGAAGATATACTTGATATGATGTCACTTTTCTTCAACTTAGCAAGGCTTGATTTGTGTGTGACCCAAGATATGATCTATCCTGGAGCATGTTCCATGAGCACCTGAGAAGAAAGTGTATTTTGTTGGTTTTGGATGGAATGTCCTGTAAATATCAATTAAGTCCATCTTGTTTAATGTATCATTTAGAGCTTGTGTTTCATTATTTTCATTTTGGATGATGTATCCATTGGTGAAAGTGGGGTGTTAAAGTACCCTTCTATTATTGTGTTCCTGTCAATTTCCCCTTTTATGGCTGTTAGCATTTGCCTTATGTATTGAGGTGCTCCTATGTTTGGGTGCATAAATATTTACAATTGTTATTTCTTCTTCTTGGATTGATCCCTTGATCATTATGTGGCATCTGTCTTAGTCTCTTGTAATAGTCTTTATTTTAAAGTCTATTTTGTCTGATATGAGAATTGCTACTCCAGCTTTCTTTTGATTTCCATTTGCATTGAATATCTTTTTCCATCTCCTCACTTTCAGTCTGTATGTGTCCCTAGGTCTGAAGTGTGTCTCTTGTAGACAGAATATATACGGGTCTTGTTTTATTATCCTCTTGGGCAGTCTGTGTTTTGATTGGAGCACTTAATCCATTTACATTTAAGGTAGTCTTCGATATGTATGTTCCCATTACCATTTTCTTAATTGTTTTGAGTTTGTTATTGTAGGTGTTTTCCTTGTCTTCTTTTTCCTGCCTAGAGAAGTTCCTTTAGCATTTGTTGTAAAGCTGGTTTGCTGGTGCTGAACTCTCTTAAATTTTGTTTGGCTGTAAAGGTTTTAATTTCTCCGTCAAATCTGAATGAGGTCCTTGCTGGGTAGTGTAATCTTGGTTGTAGGTTTTTCCCTTTCATCATTTTAAATATGTCCTGCCACTCCCTTCTAGCTTGCAGAGTTTTGGCTGAAAGATCAGCTGTTCACCTCATGGAGATTCCCTTGTATGTTATTTGTTGATTTTCCCTTGCTTCTTTTAGTATTTTTTTCTTTGTATTTAATTTTTGCTAGTTTGATTAATATGTGTCTTGGCGTGTTTCGCCTTGGATTTATCCTGTGTGGAACTCTGTGCTTCCTGGACTTGATTAACTATTTCCTTTACCATATTAGGAAAGCTTTCAACTATAATCACTTCAAATATTTTCTTAGTCTCTTTATTTTTCTCTTCTTCTTCTGGGACCTCTACAATTCGAATGTTCGTGCATTTACTGTTGTCCCAGATGTCTGTGATACTGTCCTCAATTCTTTGTTTTCTTTTTTCTTTAGTTTGTTCTGCAGTAGTTATTTCCAGTCTTTTATCTTTCAAGTCACTTATCCGTTCTTCTGCCTCAGTTATTGTGCTATTGATTCCTTCCAGAGAATTTTTAATTTCATTTATTGTGTTGTTCCCATTGTCTGTTTGCTGTTTAGTTCTTCTAGGTCCTTGTTAAACGTTTATTGTATTTTCTCCATTCTATTTTGAAGATTTTGGATCATCTTTACTATCATTACTCTGAATTCTTTTTCAGGTAGACTGCCTATTTTCTCTTCATTTGTTTGGTCTGGTGGATTTTTACGTTGCTCCTTCATCTGCTGTGAATTTCTCTGTCTTCTCATTTTGCTTAACTTACTGCGTTTGGGGTCTCCTTTTCACAGGCTGCAGGTTTGTAGTTCCCATTGTTTTTGGTGTCTGCTCCCAGTGGGTAAGTTTGGTTCAGTGGCTTGTGTAGGCTTTCTGGTGGAGGGGACTGGTGCCTGTGTTCTGGTGGATGAGCCTGGATGTTGCATTTCTCATGGGCAGGACCATGTCTATTGGTATGTTTTGGGGTTTCTTTGAACTCATGATTTTAGGCAGCCTCCCTGCTAATGTGTGGGGTTGTGTTCCTCTCTTGCAAGTTTTTTGGCATAGGGTGACTAGCACTGTATCTTGCTGGTCCTTGAGTGGAGCTGGGTCTTACGTTGAGGTGGAGATCTCTGGGAGAGCTTTCACCATTTGATATTACGTGGGGCTGGGAGGTCTCTGGTGGTCCAATGTCCTGACCTCAGCTCTCCCACGTCAGAGGCTCAGGCCTGACACCCAGCCTGAACACCAAGACCCTGTCAGCTACAGGGCTCAGAAGAAAAGGGAGAACAAAAGGAAGAAAAAAATAAAATAAAATAAAGCTATTAAAATAAAAGATAAGGAAAATATTTTTTAAAACAAAAAAATAAAAAATAAAAGAAAAAGAAAGAAAAGAACCAATCCAAAAAACAAATCCACCAATGATAACAAGCGCTAAAAACTATACTAAAAAAACCCAAAAAAACGGACAGATAGAACTCTAGGACAAATGGTAAAAGCAAAGCTGTACAGAGAAAATCACACCAAGAAGCATGCACCTACACATTCATAGAAAGAGAAAAAGGAAAATACACACACACACACACACACACACACACACACATAAAGGAAGAGAGCAACCAAATCAATAAACAAATCTAGCAATGATAATAAGCTCTAAATGCTAAACTAAGATAAACATAAAACTAGAGACAAATTAGATGCAGAAAGCAAACCCCAAGTCTACAATTGCTCCCAAAGTCCACTGCCTCAATTTTGGGATGATTCGATGTCTATTCAGGTATTCCACAGATGCAGGCACATAAAGTTGATTGTGGAGATTTAATCCGCTGCTCCTGAGGCTGCTGGGAGAAAGTTCCCTTTCTCTTCTTTGTTCGCACAGCTCCTGATGTTCAGGTTTGGGTCTGGCCCCGCCTCTGCATGTAGGTCGCCCTCTGACATCTGTTTTTCGCCCAGATAGGATGGGCTTAAAGTAGCAGCTGATTCGGGGGCTCTGACTCACTCAGGCCAGGAGCAGGGAGGGATATGGAATGTGGGGTGAGCCTGTGGTGGTAGAGGCCCTTGTGATGTTGCAACAGTCTGAGGTGTGCCGTTTGTTCTCCCAGGGAGGTTGTCCCTGGATCACGGGATCCTGGCAGTGGCGGGCTGCACAGGCTTCTGGGAGGGGAGGTGTGGATAGTGACCTGTGCTTGCACACAGGATTCTTGGTGGCTGCAGTAGCAGCCTTAGCGTATCATGCCTGTCTCTGGTGTCTGCACTGATAGCCGCGGCTTGCATCCATCTCTGGAGCTCGTTTAGGCGGTGATCTGAAGCCCCTCTCCCCGCACACCTTGAAACAATGGTCTCTTGCCTCTTAGGCAGGTCCAGACTTTTTCCTGGACTCCCTCCCGGCTAGCTGTGATGCACTAGCCCCCTTCAGGCTGTGTTCACACAGCCAACCCCAGTCCTCTCCCTGGTATCTGACCTCTGAAGCCCGAGCCTCAGCTCCCAGCCTCCACCCGCCCCGGCATGTGAGCAGACAATCCTGTCAGGCTGGTCATTGCTGGTTGGCAGGGTTTCTCTGTGTGGGAATCTCTCCGCTTTGTCCTCTGCATCCCTGTTGCTGCGCTGTCCTCTGTGGCTCCGAAGCTTCCCCACTGCCTACTCCCCGTCTCCACCACTGAGGGGGCTTCCTAGTGTGTGGAAACTTTTCCTCCTTCACAGCTCCCTCCCAGAGGTGCAGGTACTGTCCGTATTCTTTTGACTCTGTTTTTTCTTCTTTTTTTGCCCTACCCAGGTACGTTGGGAGTTTCTTGCTTTTGGGGAAGTCTGAGGTCTTCTGCCAGGGTTCAGTAGGTGTTCTGTATGAGTTGTTCCACATGTAGGTGTATTTTTGATGTATTTGTGGGGAGGAAGGTGATCTCCATGCCTTACTCCTCCACCATCTTGAAGGTCCCTCCAAGAAATATAACTTTAATGTTCTATATATGTTCATACAATAAGTTGCTAATCTATGAAAAGGTAATTTTCTGGTGTGAAATTTGGGATTTCTCCTATGTTCATAACTCACCTCATGTAATTTTTTAATAGACTATTTTTTTTATTTTTTTTATTTTTTTTTAAGACTATTTTTTAAGAGCAGTTTAGGTTCACAGCAACTGAGGGGAAGTTACAGACTTCTCCTATACTTCCTGCCCCCATACATACATTGCCTTCCCCATTATCAACATCCCACGATGGAGTGGTACACTTGTTAAAACTTATGTACCTACATCACACAATATTATCACCTAGAGGTGATAGTTTTCATTAGAGTTCACTCTTGGTGTTGCACATTTTATGGGTTTGGATAAATTTATAATGATATATATCCACCATTATAGTATCATATAAAGTAGTTTCACTGTTCTAAAAATTTTCTATGCTTTGCCTATACTTATTCATCTCTCTCTCCTCCTTAAGCCCTTGTAACTACTGATCTTTTTACTGTCTCCATAGTTTGCCTTTTCCAGAATGTCATATAGCTGGAATCAAATATTATGTAACCTTTTCAGACTGGCTTCTTTAATTTAGTGATATGCATTTAAGTTTCCCCCATGTCTTTTCATGGTGACGTAGCTCATTTCTTTTAAGTGCTGAAAAATATTCTATTGTTTGGATGTACCAGTTTATTTACCCATCACCAACTGAGGGACATCTTGGTTGCTTCCAAGTTTTGGCAATTATGACAAAGCCTGCTATAATATAAACATCCATGTGCAGGTTTTTTGTGAACATAAGTTTTCAACTCCTTTGGCTAAATACAGAGGAATGCAATTGTTGGATCCTATGGTAAGAGTATATTTACTTTTGTAAGACAACAGCAAACTCCCTTCAAAAGTGGCTGTACCATTTTGCATTCCTACCAGCAATGAATGAGAGTTCCTATTGCTCTTTGTCAGCATATGGTGGTGTCAGTGTTCTGGATTTTGGTCATTGTAATAGGTATATCTGGCACTTATTTGGTGTAACGAGTGGTATCTCACTGTTGTTTTAATTTGCATTTTTACATAGGATTTGGAGTATCTTTTCATTTACTTATTTGTCATCTGTAAATCTTTGGTGAGGTGTCTGTTAAGGTCTTTGGCTCAATTTTTTAAATCAAGTTGTTTTCTTACTGTTGAGTTTTAAGGATTCTTTGTATATTTTGGGTAATAGTCCTTTATTAGATATGGGTTTTTTTGGTAAATATTTTCTCCCAATATATGATTTCAATTTTCATTTTCTTTATAATTTTTTTTTTTTTTTTTTTTGCGGTACGTGGGCCTCTCACTGTTGTGGCCTCTCCCGTTGCGAAGCACAGGCTCCAGACGCTCTGGCTCAGCGGCCATGGCTCATGGGCCCAGCCGCTCCGCGGCATGTGGGATCTTCCCGGACCAGGGCACGAACCCGTGTCCCCTGCATCGGCAGGCGGACTCTCAACCACTGCGCCACCAGGGAAGCCCCAATTTTCATTTTCTTGATAGTGTGTTTCACAGAGCAGAAAAATTTAATTTTAATGAAGTCCAACACACCAGTTGTTTCTCTCATGGATCATACCTTTGGTGTTGTATCTAAAAGCTCATTGCCAAACCCAAGATTATCTAGATTTTTCTCCTATGTTATCTTCTAGGAGTTTTATAGTTTTGCATTTTACATTTAGATCTGTGACCCATTTTGAATTAATTTTTATGTAAGTTCTCTATCCAGATTCATTCATGTGAATACCTAATTGTTCTAGCACCATTTGTTAAAAAAAGACTATCTTTGCTCCATTGTATTACCTCTGCTCCTTTGTCAAAGATCAGCTAACTGCATTCATGTGGGTCTATTTCTGGGTTCTGTTCCATTGATCTATTTGTCTGTTGTTTCACTGATATCACCCTGTCTTGGTTACTGCAGGTTTCAAGTAAGTCTTGAAGTGCAGTACAGTGTCAGTCCTCCGACTTTGTTCTTCTTCTTCAATGTTGTATTGACTACTCTAGGTCTTTTGCCTCTCCATTCAAACTTTAGGGTCAGTTTGCTAATATCCACAAAATAACCTGGTGGGATTTCAATTGGAATTGCACTAAATCTATAGATCAAGTTGGGAAGAAAAGACATCTTGACAATATTGAGTCTTTTTATCCATGAACATGGGCTATCCTCATTTATTTAGTTCTTCTTTGCTGTTTTTCATCACAGTTTTGTAGTTTTCCTCATATATATTTGGTTAGATTTACACCTAACTATTTAATTTTGGGGGTGCTAATGCAAATGACAATGTGTAAATGACACTGTGTTTTCAATTTCAAATTCCACTCGTTTATTGCTGGTATATAGGAAAGCAATTGACTTTTGTATATTAACCTTGTATCCTACAACCTTGTTATAATCACTTCTTTGTTCCAGGGTTTTTAGTTTTTTATTCTTTTGGACTTTTTACATAGATAATCATGTTATCTGAAAACAAATTCTTCTTTCCCAACCTGCATACCTTTTACTTCCTTTTTTTTGGGGGTGGGTCAAACTGCATTAGCTAGTACTTCCAGTATGATCTTGAAAAGCAGTGGTGAGAGGGGACACCCTTGCCTTGTTCCTGATCTTAGTGGGAAAGCTTTCAGTTCCACAGCTGTAGATTTTTTATAGACATTCTTTACAAAACTGAGGAAGTTTCCCTTTGTTCCTAGTTTACTGAGAGATTTTTTTTATCATGAATGGGTGCTGTATTTTGTCAAATGCTTTTTCTGCATCTATGATATGATTCCCAAATGATTTTTAATGTAGATATTAATAATAAGGTTAGATCACACTTCTGGGTCTGGTGAGTAGCATATAAAGAAAGATATGTTATAAATGTGTTATGCATCTCTCTTTATCTAACCCACCATATAACTGCCAAACGACAATGGTTGAATATTTACTTAACCTGAGATAACAAAGTTAAAATGAGACAGAAAAGTAGAAACCTTTAAGGAGAAATATAAGAATTCTATCAGAAATACACTAAAAACTAAAGCAAACATTTAAAATTACTATTAAAAGCTTTTCAGATATTAATCACCACCAATATTCCTACCTTTTGGACAAGAAATGACCAAATGATACTAGAAATTTTTTCAAGAACTCATGGAGTGCTTCTAAAATCATATCCTCATAGTGTACCATAAAGAAAGTCTCAACAAATATTAAGAATCAATATCATATAGACATGATCTGTGGTCTCTATTTAACCAGATTAGAAATTAGTAATAAAAAGGAGTCTAAATACCCATGTATTGGGGAATTTGAAATTAGACTTCTAAAAAATTCATGGATCAAAAAAAAGATCATAATGAATGTTTCATTTTACATGTATAAATTTGGGCATTTGTAACCAATCCTCTCCCTCATTTGCTATAGATTAGCAAAAAACCTCTGCTACTTGGCAGAAGTAAAACCTTGAGTATTTGAAGAGAAACATATGCTGCATACGTTGCTCTCCAAAGCGAGGTATGTGGCTTTAGACAGACTCCCTCTGGCCTTTTCTTAAACCTATCCAAAAAATCTACACATTAACCTAAAATACAAGACTTCATCCTTCCTGCAAGCACAGCTTAGCTTTGGGTTAGCTAAAGTATGCTTAACTTCCCTCCCTGACTTCATGTTTAGTGCATAGGTGGTAAAATTGGTAATGAAGAATAGAAATAAATAGTCAACATTAGGTTATTATGCCTCAAACTGTAGTCTGAGTTTCCTGAGAAAATCTGCTTTTTAAAGTAGCTGAACATGTCTTTCTTCAAATATACCTCTAAATCCTTAATATTTCAAACACTTCAATTAGTACAGTTTTTTTCACCAAACCAACATGACATCAGATGATATTTAATATCTTTAGAAAAATCCACTTAGCTATGAGTTACAAATGTTTTACTATAAATCCTAAGAAGCACATTCTGTAATAATCTGAAATTATGTCTTCTTTTTACTCTAAAGTGAGTTTACATAGCTCTGGTTGTTACACAGCTAAGAGTTATTTTTAAAATCCCTGCAGGTCTTACCTAGTACACATTCCTAAATAGAAATAAATAATGTTCTTGTCCCTCCAGAGTTTATAATTTATTAAATAATCCTAGACTGGGGTAAAACCCCTCTTCTTCAAAGTTGTAAATCTTTTGATAGTTAAATCAGTCCATGTAAGAGAACAAGCGAAATAGCAAGCTGACAGAAGAGGAAGTAAAACTGAAAAACAACAAACAATTAGACATGACTAATTGGCCACACTGCACCCCATTAATTTTACTTAATGTTCCTATAGTGTTAGAACAAATGACATTAAACAACCAAAAAGTAACACTGTTTCTTGTTCTAAAACTCTCAGGACCCACATACAATAACTAAGGTCTCATCATGTACACTGGTTTGTAGAATGTGGAAAAGATGTGATCATTCTTTCAGAGGTGTTTAAATATCAATAAGTCAATAAGGATTTATTGAAAACATACTGTGCAAAATAGTGTATTAGGCAATGGGGAAAATAAAGGAAAACATAAGACTCTTCTACCTTGAAGTGCTTACAATCTACTTGGGAAGATAAGATTTTCATGAAGAAAGACAGAGGGGGAGGGAGGGACTGAGAAGGAATACAAGGAGACAGAGAAAGAGAGGCGTAATACAATGTATAAGATTTATGACAAGATATAATTCATTGCTAAATTTTGTAAGAAAGATTAAAAGTGATATGGAAATTCAGGAAAGATGAGAGTTTGTAAAGTTGAAAATATCTTCCCAATCTCTGGAAATTCTTGTACTTTTTATGCCCCTGTGAGCAAGGTTATTAAATTCCATTTCATCAGATCTTCAAGTTAAATTTACATATTTAATTCCACCTCTAGTCACACAAGCACTCTTTCCTCTCCCTTCTTTGCCTACTCATCCTTGAGTACTCATTTCTTTTGGAAAGACTGTCTTTCCTTTCCCACCATCATGTATACTTTTTCTTTCTTCCTGGTCTCTCAGATGAACTTCAGCATATGGTATCAGCTACAGATGGATGCTTCAACAGCACCCTGTGCATTCTTTGTCCCAAAAAGGTAATCATAGTAAAACGTGATAAATGCCATGCATCTTTCCTACTAGACCATAAGTTCCAAGACTGCAGATAACACGTTTACCTTTGATTTTTATTCTTTTCCTAGCATCTATTACAGTTCCTGGCTTAATAAGTATCTTCTGAATAAATGAATGTGCAATAATATGTATCCTGTAAAGAGGATGTGGCATATATATACAATGGAATATTAGCCATAAAAAGGAACGAAATTGAGTTATTTGTAGTGAGGTGGATGGACCTAGAGACTGTCATACAGAGTGAAGTAAGTCAGAAAGAGAAAAACAAATACCGTATGCTAACACATATATATGGAATCTAAAAAAAAATAAATGGTTCTGAAGAACCGAAGGGTGGGACAGGAATAAAGAGGCAGACATAGAGAATGGACTTGACATGGGGAGGGGAAAGGGTAAGCTGGGACGAAGTGAGAGAGTGGCATGGACTTATATATACTACCACATGTAAAATAGATAGCTAGTGGGAAGCAGCCGCATAGCACAGGGAGATCAGCTCGGTGCTTTGTGACCACCTAGAGGGGTGGGATAGGGAGGATGGGAGGGAGACACAAGAGGGAGGGGATATAGGGATATATGTATAGCTGATTCACTTTGTTATACAGCAGAAACTAACACAACATTGTAAAGCAATTAAACTCTAATAAAGATGTTAAAAAAAATGTTTCCTGGCCTTTAAAGTAAACAATATTCAGAAGAAAATAGCAGTATAGTTTTCTAACATACCATCTGAAGGGCTGAAAGTTCTTCTGTTAGTCGAGAAATCTGTACATTATATTGTTTTCTTGTGTTTGCAACCTGTAAATTAAGATATCTATGAATTATTTAGGTCTACAGTAAAAATAATTAACATCCAATAAAAACATTTAGAATAATAATTTTGATAAAATATAACTTTTAGGGCATAAAGGATAAGCACACGATGTATTAAAGAGTCAAGAATTTATCATAACAGTGGAAGTAAGTGAACAGGATGATGTCTCCTAAAGTGTTTGTCAAATTTTGGTCTTTATAATGGGTTCTCTTTCAATTAAAATTTACCATATTAGAAATGAAAACAGAAAATTTCAAAATATTTACTTATTAATCCCTTTATAAATAATAACTAAAGTCATTACAGGTTAACATAAAAAATACACTTTTGTGAAAATATGTGTATTTCCCAAAAATTAAAAAAATTTTAGAAAAGTGTTATTAGTTTACATTTTTGCAAATTTCCTTAATGTCTATGGCTTAATAGAAGATAGCTAGACTCTCATATCTATTTCCATGTTCAAGCTGTTGTGTTGTTGCATACCATCAACTTCTGGAAGACAACCCTGCAAAGTCATGAGAGAATGACTGTGAAAAAAGCAAACTGTTTTACTATAATTATGAAAGTAGGTATGATTCTGCAGACCACCTGAACAATACTTTGAGATCTGCTACCACAGAGCAAGCCAGGAGAAAAACTGAAATATACACTAAAAATGTAATTAATAACTTTTAAGGCACTTTTGTTTTATAAACAGAAGAATATTTTTATAGTACACATCATATTTCAGTGCCACATTACTTTATAAGAAAAACCCTTATTTTAATTAGCAGTTAAATATCTTCAGAAATAGCAGAATTTATGTGTACAGAGTAATTTCAAGAATTAGTCACATCTCCTCAGGGTGGCTCCTAAGACAATATTTTTTTCTAATATCTACTCATGTTTTTAATAAATTTATTTATTTATCTTTGGCTGTGTTGGGTCTTTGTTGCTGTGCGCGGGCTTTCTCTAGTTGTGGTGAGCGGGGGCTACTCTTCGTTGCAGTGTGCGTTCTTCTCATTGTGGTGGCTTCTCTTGTTGTGGAGCACAGGCTCTAGGCGTGTGGGCTTCAGTAGTTGTAGCTCGTGGGCTCTAGAGCTCAGGCTCAGTAGTTGTGGCACACGTACTTAGTTGCTCCGTGGCATGTGGGATCTTCCCAGACCAAGGTTCGAACCTGTGTCCCCAGCATTGGCAGGCAGATTCTTAACCACCGCCACTGGGGAAGTCCCTACTCATGTTTTTAAAAAGACCATGAAGAATATTGATCCTGATGATATATCATCAGTACACATTTATGACCCAAAGGTTTTTGGAAATTTTATAGCATCTTATAAAATGGATTATTTCTCAAACATGATGTAAACCTTCTGTAGAACATTTACAACACTGCTATATATTTTAGTTAATTAAACTAGAGTTATCTTTTGGAAGGCCTGTCGAGCATATTATATGTGGGTCCATTTCCGTTCCATTTTAGGTTATAATTTAATGTAGCTTTTCCTATGAAAAATTATATTAAAAATCAACCCACCCTATTTACAGGTCAGTGACAATCACAGTTAGCATTTATTGAGATTTAATGTGTTATGAACTGTCCAGAGTGCTTTATGTGTTATTATCTCATTAATTCTCACAACAACATGATGAAGCAGTTATTATCCCCATTACAGATAAGGAATATTCAAGCTGAAACTAAGTCATGAAGGTTCCTAGAATAAAATAATTTTGGTTCTTATAAGCCCAATCATGTCTGTCTGTCTCTCACATAGTTTTTTAAAAGTGTTCTTTTTAGTATCTAGAAATGATGCAGGTAACATGAGGGCTTATGATCATAATAGTATATATATTTTGAAATCACTTATGTTAATAATTTCATAGATAGTCTTTATGAATATGTAGGAAAGCATATTAATGTATAAATATTACAGTAAAAATGAAAACAGGAATTTCTACTTTTGCTAATTCATCTATCTGACAAAATATCAAATTAAAAATTACAACCAAGGCTTTTTGAAGAAGTGGCTGGCTGATTCTAGGTCTGAGGCAAGGAAAGTACAAGATGAGAAATATCATTTATCCAGGAAAACTAGAGAGACAAATTGAGAATAAAAATGAAGACTGATGGCAATGAATCATGAAATAAAAAAATAAAAATGAATCCATCATAACAAACAAAGGGGGCAGGACTCTAGCCCTAGCCAAAAAATAACAACTAATAAATGTATAGAAAGATTGACAGAATTAGAATTTCTAATTACCCAATATATTTATTTATTTTAGACAAGGATTATCAATGGATGACAAAACCACTGGATGAAAGATTTTGGTGGAAAAGGATAGCTGCATGGTCTTCAAGTATCTTCCCCAATTATTCATAAAGTATAAAATGGAAAGATCTGGTCTTAACACCTTAATCACGTGGTCAAGCTTAGCATCACCAATGTACAACTGACATTACAGCTTCCTGATGTGATGAAGTGGGATGTAGGTATACATATCACTCTGCCAGAAATGACCGGAATCTAATCAAAACGAAACAGTCACATGAATCCAAACGTGGAATATTTTGAAGGATTCTACAAAGGATTCTTTGTCATATACAAAGGAAGGCAGGGGACTGGGTTAAATTGAGGGAGACTACAGAGACGTGGTAGTCAAATACAATGATGCATAAACATGGATTGGATCCTGAATTTTAAAGACCAAACAGCTATAAACAATATTTTAGGGAAATTCGAGTGTGAATTGAAGTAATGTTGATTTTTTTTAAGACATGGTAATTGTGGTGTGGTTGTGTAGCAAAATGTCCTTTTTCTGGGGAAACAGATGACAAGATGAAGTGTCATGAGGCCTGCAGCCTATGTCTGAATGTTTGGCACAAGGGCAGAGTGTGTATGTAACATAAAGAGAGGTGGAATGGGTGTAGCAAGACACTAAGAGTTTTCTGGGTGAGAGGTAAATAAGTGTTCATTATACAGCTCTTTCCTTTCTATGGGTTTGAAAATTTCTAAAAATAAAAAAACTACAAAATTCACGAGAAACAATTTCTCATAGTGATTGAGAGTAGAGCTCATCGGCAACCCAGTTCTGCTACTTCCTAGAGGTGGAACCCTAAGCAAGTTAGTTAACTACTCTGTTTTTCAGTTTTTTCATCTTTAAAATGGGTTTTTGTGGTTTCTTCCTCCTAAACTCACTTTACACTTTTTAACTTTACCACACCACTTATGAATTAATTCATATCCATACCAGAGGAAAAGGCAAATAAATGTATGTCTTCCCTCTCTCTTTATATGAAAGCAAACTTATATTTCCAAGACAGTTTTAACTTTCATAAGGCTTGCAATTCAAACTAAGAAACAACTCATTGCTTTAACACAAAAAAATAAGATTTAGTCTTGATAATCGAATTGCAAACAACAACACAATTCACAAATCATATAGGTATCTGCATGATGCGATTGAAACAACGCTAGGCTCAGTATAGCAAGGAGAAGGTGTGAGTCTAAGTTCTGGCTTTAATTAGTGTACAATCTTGAGCTAGCCAATACCTCTCATGGGTTTCAGCTTCATTACAAATAAAATAAGAGGTTAAAGCAGATTTCTCTTGTACTCCAGTCCTAAGATACTGCAAGTAACAGTAGGTTTTCTTCTCTTGCTTCTTGTATGTTCTAAGTTTCTTTTTGACCCTTCTTCTTTACATCATACTTCAGGTGTGTTAATCTTCACTATATTCCTAGCCTAAATCTCTCTCCTTCCCACTTGCCCTACCCCCTACCTCTACCTCACCCTGGCACCAATGTTAGGGGCTACTATCATGAGATGATTTTTATTTGAAATTTAGCACAATTGATACAATCAGCTGACAAATAATTACCTAGGTCCACAAGGCAAAAACTCAGGTAGTATCTACTCTTAAGCTGTGAAATTCTGTAAAATTTTGAATTTTAAATATAATTAAAACCCCCTTACTTCCTTCCTGGTTCTTATGGCAGCATCTTGCACAAGCCGAGAAACTGTTTCTTTCATTTTCTCTATATCTTCTTCTTTTTGCTTCTCCTCAAGCAGAGCCTTCAGAAAATAATAATTTGATGTTATTATAGGTCACATCGTTATTAATAGAGATTATGTAATAAATGGGTAAACACCTATCCACTAATCACTTTCTTGAAAGCATACCTCTTATGCGAAACTTCTGAGACATCTCCACTTTGAGATGTTGCCTAAGTTATGAATGATATTTATTTTCCTTAACCTCCTCACTGACCTTGTCCTAACTAAAAATTTATTCTTTTCCTTTGATATTTGTTTCAGCCAGTACCATCACTCTTCTAATCTCTACGGCTGGGAATTTAGGGTTATTTTTAAATTTTCTTTCTCCTTTATTCCCTATGTAAAATAAATAATCAAATCTAAATATTATATTCTTGGAAAAATCTCTTAGATTTCCCTTTCTTTCCATTATTTGGTTTTATTCAAATTATGTCCCTTGTCACCTCATACCTCCATCACTGTAGACACCACCTACTTCCTCTCCATGAAATTTCTAACCAACCAATCACTTTCACCTAAAAAACCAACCAATCATTTTCACCTAAAAAATACTCTTATAAGCCTAGTTCTGTTGTCAGTCACATCCCATTTCTTTGCTTCCCTGTGGAGCAAAACTCCTCTAAAGTCTGCACTTGCTCGTTTCCAAACCTTTCTGTTATGTTCACTCTAATCAGGCTTTCACCGTCCATGATCTCTATACTGCTAACCCATGAGAGTCAATTTTGCATAATTATCTTATTGATCTGTCAAACAGCACTTGAGATAATGGATTACTTTCTTTTCTTCGTTTTACTTTCTATACTTGGCTTTTAGCACACCCTAGTATTGGTTTTCCTCTTAACTCACTGATTATTCCTTTTGAGTCTGCAATGCCGTTTCTTCCTCTTCTCCTGAACCTCTCTATTATTGAACTATCCAAGTCTTAGTCCTTGGTCCTTTTCTCTATCCACATCCACCCCTTGGTGGTCTAATCCAATCTCGCAGTTTTAAATACCATTTATATGCTGAAAAGTCCCAAGTTTACATGTCTAGTTCAAATATCTTCCTGAGCGTGGAACTCCTCCAATTTTAGGTTTGAATGAATCTTTTCTTCTTTTTTTTAATAAATATCATTATAGAGTAAGCAGCTCCGTGTTCTGATCCCACTATCTTGCAAAGATACCATACACATTCCTATCTCTGTTTTTGTTGTTTAATAAATTTCCTCCTACTTAAATAGGTAAGCTAGGGAGAAGTAATAGCTGTTTTGATATAACAATCTTGTCATGGAGAATGGGACAACAGGGAAAAGGGAAGTTTCATAAGAAACTATGGTAAGGTTGTGCTTCCTACCTGTTTGTATGATTGGTTAAGAGAACTTCTTGGAACAAGCAACTGAAGGTGGGAACCCTCTGGCAATTAAGCAATAAGTCAAGAGGGAACTTAATACTGTAGCCATAAACAGGCAATTTACGGTTCAAGTCCAATTTGTGGACTTGAGACTTGGATGAGAAGACTTAAGGGACAGGAATAAGTATTATTACTACTACCTTCTCTGTCCATTGTGCTCCACACAAAATATTCATCTTTATGACCTGATGTTAAGAATGCTCATAGGCTTTGGAGGAGAGAGAGAAACAATTCTGCCCTGTTCTTAATTTTTCTACTTAACTTAGGAGTTTAGACGAATTCCCAAGCATATTATGTATTTTGTGCCTTTCATCCATTCTACAAGATCACAGAAGGGAATAGTATCTGAAAGGTATAAAAAGCACCTTAGCATTCCCCAGAGCTTAGATTTGGATAATTGTTTCTTTTTTATTTCTGAGTAGCTTCTTACCATGCAACTTATAGCTTGTTTTATTTTTAATAGTTCTCTTGGAAAACCATCTATCATGTAAAAAAGAAAACATAAATAAAACAAAGTATTTCCTTTGTAATCCCCATATGTCCCAGTGGAGTACAATGTATACACTATGAATTCAATAAATATTGATTAAATGAAATAATAATTTAATGATTGCTTCGTAAGGGAGCCAGCAACATTAAAAACATCACTAATCATTACAGAAATGCAAATCAAAACTACAATGAGGTGTCACCTCACACCGGTCAGAATGGCCATCATCAAAAAATCTACAAACAATAAATGCTGGAGAGGGTGTGGAGAAAAGGGAACCCTCTTGCACTGCTGGTGGGAATGTGAATTGGTACAGCCACTATGGAAAACAGTATGGAGGTTCCTTAAAAAACTGCAAATAGAACTACCATACGACCCAGCAATCCCCCTACTGGGCATATACCCTGAGAAAACCATAATTCAAAAAGAGTCATGTACCAAAATGTTCATTGCAGCTCTATTTCCAATAGCCAGGAGATGGAAACAACCTAAGTGTCCATCATCGGATGAATGGATAAAGAAGATGTGGCACATATATACAATGGAATATTACTCAGCAATAAAAAGAAACGAAATTGAGCTATTTGTAATGAGGTGGATTGACCTAGAGTCTGTCATACAGAGTGACGTAAGTCAGAAAGAGAAAG
Organism: Monodon monoceros; assembly: GCF_005190385.1. Taxonomy (NCBI): domain Eukaryota; kingdom Metazoa; phylum Chordata; class Mammalia; order Artiodactyla; family Monodontidae; genus Monodon; species Monodon monoceros. The sequence continues at coordinate 124,080,078 of NW_021703777.1, forward strand.
ACAAATACTGTATACTAACACATATATATGGAATTTTAAAAAAAAATGTCATGAAGAACCTAGGGGTAAGACAGGAATAAAGACAAAGACCTACTAGAGAATGGACTTGAGGATATGGGGAGGGGGAATGGTAAGCTGTGACAAAGTGAGAGAGTGGCATGGACATATATACACTACCAAACACAAAACAGATAGCTAGTGGGAAGCAGCCGCACAGCACAGGGAGATCAGCTCGGTGCTTTGTGACCTCCTAGAGGGGTGGGATAGGGAGGGTGGGAGACACAAGAGGGAAGAGATATGGGAACATATGTATATGTATAACTGATTCACTTTGTTATAAAGCAGAAACTAACACACCATTGTAAAGCAATTATACTCCAATAAAGATGTAAAAAAAACCCACAAAACTATTTTGTGACTTCTATAAACTAAATACCATTAAATGAAAGTGGTAAAAGATGTGATATGTGGTAGCATAGTAATCTCAATTATTAGAGGGTTAAAAAAAAAGGAGCAGTGACATGAAGGCTCCTGTTAATAAATCTTTATAGTTAATTTAATTCCTGTCAATTAAGCTTCTGCTCTATTAGAGTAATTGTGTAAGTAATGAAGGCGAAATAAAGATTAATAAGATTCATCTGATTCAAGTGACTAAAATATAGAGTATACATACTGCGGTAAGTACATTAACAGATTTTTTTTAAAAAAGTATAAGACTACAGGGGATGAAGATTAGTTACACAAGGATTGGCGACATAAAAAACATCTAATGAAAGTTTTAGGAGAGGGTTGACATTTTATCATATTTTATGATGTTAAGTCTTAACATCAAGAATGTATCAATAGTATGCCTATTAATGGTGAGCAATTTCATTTTTACGCATTAATTCTGTAGTTACTGAGTCCCTTACTATCAGGTCATATGGGGGAATGTTCAGTATTTCATTATTTTATTTACTATCTATTTATTATTATTTATAAACATGGTTACTAGTTTTCTTACCTGATTTTTTTGAAGGTTAGCTTCTTCTAGGAGTTGCATGCTATTTCTGGCTCTTACAATAGCTTCGTATTTCTCATTTTCTAATTCATAGCACTTTGCTTGTAAGTCTCTGGTCTGTTTTTCCAAATGTATTTTTTCTGCTCTTAATTGGGTAGCTTCTTGGATTGTCACACATAACCTAAAAATTAATAGTAATGTTGAGAAAGTTAAATATTTTTAAAAAGGAGGGAGATAGGAGATTTACAGAGTATCTATTACAGGACAGGCATTATTCCAGTTACTTTCACATGTATCTTCTCATTTGATTCACAGAAAAGTTCTGTAAAGTAGGTTTCATTATTTCCATTTAAAAGAATAACAAACAGAACCAGAGAGCTTAAACATTTAATTAAGGTCATATGAATAATGAGCAGTGGGACTTAGACTGAGCCTAGATATTATGACTCTGATTATGTTACATTTTCTACACTTTCCTACTTATGTTAACTCATACTGTCTTATACAGTTACATGACAGTGTTATAAAGCAAATCCTTAAAGAATAAGTTGTTCTTTCTATTTATATGGTCTTTTTGTCTTTTAGGTTTTTACTTGGCTCCCCTTTACTACTCTCTACCCAGGTAACCCTTGTTAACTTACTAATGTGTATCTTTGAATATTTTTCTCCATGTTCACAAAATCATATGATTTTTATATACACACACATATACACATAAATATACATACACAGTATATACACATCAATCCACAGGTTTTTAAACACAATTTTTCATGTTATAAAAATTAAGATCATAGTATATACCCTTTTCTGCACTTGCTTTTTTTATTCAATAACACCTTGTAAAAATCCCTTCAAGCAATACATCCAGAAACTCTTTCCTTTCCTAATCTGACGGATGCAACTTCTCCTCACTGTTAATTTGTATTCACTGTTAATTTGTATCTCCCTAATTACTGGAGAGTTTAGGCATATTTTAAAAGTTTGCTAGCTATGTGAATGGTCTTTCAATTTCCTCCTCATATCCTTTGCCTACTTTTTCCTGATGGCTTATTAACTTTGCTTGTTCTTTTATAAGAACTTTTTGAATATTAAGATACTTAACCCTCAGTCTGTTCTGTACACTGCAAATATTTTTTCCCAAATCTACTTTTTTGTTGTGGCCTATTGACTCTATTTAGGAAATCTTTATTACACTAAAAATGCTCACTTGAATACAGCTAAATTTGACTATTTTTTTCAACATCTGGGATTTCAGTTTTTATAAAGATGATCTCGTTTATCCATAGATGGTTAATGTAAGCTCCTAGATTTCCTCAAAAAAATGTTATGACTTTAATATTTTTACCTGTAAATCTTCAATCAATCTGGAATTTACTTCTGAATGTGCTATAAGACAGGAGTCCAATTTAACTTTCTTCCAGATTGATAGCCAGTTGTATGAGTACCATTAGTAACTGATGAATTGAAATAACCCCTTATATCTAAAATGTGCAAATGTCATGATTTACTTACCAATTGTCACGATTCACTGATCTATTTGTCTAGTCTAGGCCCAAGTCATATTAACTTGATTATAGTGGCTTTATAATATGTTCTGGTAAGACAGTTCTTCCCTTGCATTACACGTTTGTTTTTTTCCAGGCATTTCTTTTCTAAGTGGTGGCATGAGAAGCCATAATGAACGTAACTGTATTTTCATTGTCACCCTTGCATTTCCCAGCTTTTGCATCACACATTTAGCTCTCCTATTATTTGCCATATTTAGGTTTATTAATGTTGTACCTCTTTCAAAATGGTGATTTATTTTTTCATTACATAAGGTCCCTCTTTATTCTATTTACTGTTTTTCCCATTAAACCCTACCTTATGTAATATTAATATTGTCATTCCTGCTTTCCTTTTGTTTACAGTTGTTAATATTCTCCACTGACACCTTTATTTTAAATTGAAAACAAATCTTCATCTTTCCTTTCTTGATACCTTTGTTCTAGTTCATTTACTCTTTAAGGTATTTTCTAAAATAACACATTACTAGGCTTTAATCAAAATCTGCAGGTCTCTGCTTTCTAATGGAATACAGTCCTCTCATACTGTAATGATTTACGTCATGACATGCTCCACTCCATCTTACTTTGGTTAAAGCACTGTGGTAGAAGATGAAGCAATCTCTACCTCTCCCACAGAGGTACAGGACATCTGGCACTTTACTAGCACAGTTCACCCATTCACTTCACCATAGCCTCTTGGGGGCCAGGCAGAGGTGGACTCATGAAGGGTTTATGCCATCTTCATCTCCCAAGAGTCCATGTGTCTCAACAGGGCAAGCTTTGTTTAGGACTCTGTGAATTCCAATCTTCAGTCAAGGCACTCTGACACTCACCTCCAGGCTTCACACCCACACATGTCAGAAAAAGCCTTGCAACTAAAGGATTTACATGTATTTAACAGTCCATCAGCCACAGCAACCATGTGGCTCTGAAAAGTCACACTGGTGTTAGGGGTGGAGTTATAGGAAAGTAGATTCAGATCATCGCTTCATAATTTAAAGGTTTCCATAATTTTATAACATAAAAGACGTACTACGCCTGTTATTATTCTCATAAAGCACTTCTATATCCTCTACAGCCAAATCTTATATGAATCCTTTCTTTCAACTTACTAAAATTGGGCCAAATTCCCGCTCTATAATAATAGTAACAACAATGATAATAGCAAACACCTGTAAGAACATTCTTTGTGCTAGGTACTTTACATATGTTAAAGAAAACATAATCTTCAACATCTTCAATGATGCTATGAAATAGGTTATAGCATTAGCCTATGAGGTAGGATATGAGATTATATCATATAAATTATGAAGTAGGTTAAATCATTATATTTATTTTATAGATAGAGAAACGGAAGAACAAAAAGGGTAAGCAATGTGCTCAAGGTTATTGATCTAGTTACTGGTGAAGCTGGAGTTTGAACTTAGTCAGTTTGGGTCCAGAGTCAGTGTTCTTAACAAATATGCTATACTGCCAAATAGAAACTTCCACCTAAGGACGTCCACTCTCGCCACTATTATTCAATGCAGTCTTGGAACTCCTAGCCACGGCAATCAGAGAAGGAAAAGAAATAAAAGGAATCCAAATTGGAAAAGAAGAATTAAAAATGTCACTGTTTGCAGATGACATGATACTATAGATAGAAAATCCTAAAGATGCCACCAGAAAACTACTAGAGCTAATCAATGAATTTGGTAAAGTTGCAGGATACAAAATTAATGCACAGAAAACTCTTGCATTCCTATACACTAATGAAGAAAAATCTGAAAGAGAAATTAAGGCAATACTCCCATTTACCATTGCAACAACAAAAAAATAAAATACCTAGGAATAAACCTATCTAAGGAGGTAAAGGACATGTACTCAGAAAACTATAGGATACTGATGAAAGAAAGCAAAGATGACACAAACAGATGGAGAGATATACCATGTTCTTAGATTGGAAGAATCAACAGTGTGAAAATGACTATACCACCCAAAGCAATCTACAGATTCAATGCAATCCCTATCAAATTACCAACAGCGTTTTTCACCGAACTAGAACAAAAGATTTTACAATTTGTATGGAAACACAAAAGACCCCAAATAGCCAAAGCAATCTTGAGAAAGAAAAACGGAGCTGGAGGAATCAGGCTCCCTGACTTCAGGCTATACTGAAGCCAGAAGCTACACAAAGCTATACAAAGCCAAAGTAATCAAAACAGTATGGTACTGGCACAAAAACAGAAATATAGATCAATGGAACAGGATAGAAAGCCCAGAGATAAACCCACGCACCTATGGTCTCCTAATCTATGACAAAGGAGGCAAGAATATACAATGGAGAAAAGACAGTCTCTTCAATAAGTGGTGCTGGGAAACTGGACAGTTACATGTAAAAGAATAAAACTAGAACACTCCCTAACACCACACACAAAAATAAACTCAAAATGAAATAAAGACCTAAATGTAAGACCAGACACTATAAAACGCTCACAGGAAAACAGGGAAGAACATTCTTTGACATAAATCACAGCAAGATCTTTTTTCACCTACCTCCTAGAGAAATGAAAATGAAAACAAAAATAAACAAATGGGACCTAATGAAACTTAAAAGCTTTTGCACAACAAAGAAAACCATAAACGAGATGAAAAGACAACCCTCAGAATGGGAGACAATATTTGCAAATGAAGCAGCTGACAAGGGATTAATCTCCAAAGCATACAAACAACTCATGCAGCTCAATATCAAAAAAACAAACAACCCGATCAAAAAACGGGCAGAAGACCTAAATAGACATTTCTCCAAAGAAGACGTACAGGTAGCCAAGAGGCACATGAAAAAATGCTCAACATCACTAATTATTAGAGAAATGCAGATCAAAACTACAATGAGGTATCACCTCACACCGGTCAGAATGGCCATCATCAAAAAATCTACATACAATACAGGCTGGAGAGGGAGTGGAGAAAAGGGAAGGAGCCCTCTTGCACTGTTGGTGGGAATGTAAATTAATACAACCACTGTGGAAAACAGTATGGAGGTTCCTTAAAAAAACAAAACTAGAACTACCATATGACCCAGCAATCCCACTACTGGGCATATACCCTGAGAAAACCATAATTCAAAAAGGCACATGCACCCGAATGTTCACTGCAACACTATTTACAAAAGCCAGGTCATGGAAACAACCTAAATGTCCATTGATAGATGAATGGATAAAGAAGATGTGGTACATATATATACAATGGGATATTACTCAGTCATAAAAAGGAACAAAACTGGGTCATTTGGAGAGATGTGGATGGACCTAGAGTCTGTCATACAGAGTGAATTAAGTCAGAAAGAGAAAACACAAATATCATATATTAACTCATACATGTGGAATCTAGAAAATGGTACAGATGAACCTATTTGCAGGGCAGGAATAGAGACGCAGATGTAGAGAATGGACGTGTGGACATGGTGGGGGGAAGAGGGGGATGGATGAACTGGGAGATTGGGATTGACATATAAACACTACTATGTGTAAAACAGATAACTAGTGGGAACCTGCTGTATGGTGCAGGGAGCTCAGCTTAGTGCTCTGTGGTGACATAGATGGGTGGGATTGGGGGTGGGGTGGGAGGGAGGTCCAAGAGAGGGAATATATGTATACATATAGCTGATTCATACAGGAGAAACTAAAACAACATTGTAAAGTGACTATACCCCAATGAGGAAAAAAAAAAGAAACTTCCACTTAAATTACAATTCAGATCTATGTATCTATCTATAACTATATAGCAAGGCGCTGTCATTTCAAGTTAAGTTGGTGGTGAGAAAACATAACAAAACCCAGAGTACTGAAGGAAAGTTTGCATATTGAACATTATCACCTGCCAGACTCTTTCTTCAGGTTTTGGAATACACTCAGGCTTGTGCACTTCCATTCCCAGCCCACGTCAAAAGACTGATGGATCCTACTCTGGAGAAATTGGCTCAAGAAACAGCACCCTCAGATTCTGATGTCTGGGGACTGCCCAAGGAAAAAGCCAGCTCACTGCCTAAACATAATATAGTAAGTTTGCCAGACTATAAGCCCACCTATACATACCTACCTACCTGTCTACTTTTTGGTGTCTTACTTCTTAAAAAAATTGAGATATAATTGACATACAACATTACAGTCAACCCCCATATCTGTGGTTTCCACATTACAGGATTCAATCAACCAGAATGAAAATATTAAAAAAACATTTCCGAAAAGTAAAACTTAAATTTGCTGTGCACCGGCAATTATTTACATAGCATTTATATTGTATTAGTAAGTAATCTAGACATGATTTAAAGTATACAGGAGGAGGGGCTTCCCTGGAGGCGCAGTGGTTGAGAGTCCGCCTGCCGATGCAGGGGACATGGGTTCGTGCCCTGGTCTGGGAAGATCCCACATGCCGCGGAGCAGCTGGGCCCATGAGCCATGGCCGCTGAGCCTGCGGGTCCAGAGTCTGTGCTCCCCAACGGGAGAGGCCACAACAGTGAGAAGCCCGCATACCGCCAAAAAAAAAAAAAAAAAGTATACAGGAGGATGTGCATAGGTTATATACAAACACTGTATCATTTTATATAAGGGACTTGAACATCCACGGATTTTGGTATCCACAGGGGTCTTGGATCCAAAACCCAGTGGATACTGAGGGACAATTGTGTATTAGTTTCAGGTGTAAACATAATAATTCAGTATTTGCATATATTTTGAAATAATCACCACAATAAGTCAAGTTGATATCACCACATATATACAATTACAATTTTTTTTCTTGTGATGAGAACTTTTAAGATCTATTCTCTTAGCAACTTTCAAATATATAATACTGTATTATTAACTACTGTCACCATGCTGTATATTACATCCCCGTGATTCATTTCTTTTATAGCTGGAAGTATGCACCTTTTGACCACCTTCATCTATTTCACCCACCCCTCCCCACTCCCTGCCTCTGGCAACCATCAATCTGTTCTCTGTATCTGCGAATTTGATTTTTAAAAACATGGAATGTTTCATGGATTTGAGTGTGGGTCATGCTAATTTTCTTTGTATATTCCAGTTTTTAGTATATGTGCTGGTGAAGCAGGCACTTTAAAATGGTGTCTTATTTTTAAATATCAATGGGTAGAAAGGATCATCAAGCCTTTGGAAGGAAGACAGACAGGCACAAAGAAAAAAGGAATGTTAGAGAAATCAGAGACAATGCAGATGGCAGAATAAAACCTTAAAAATATTTTAATATATTTTACTAAGAGATGATATAACATTTATACTAAGATACTATAGAAAAAGAAACATTCAGAGGATAAGAAATAGCTCTTTAAAAAATTTATGATAGCTAAAATAAAATATTCAACAAATGGTTAGTTAGAAGAAAATTTAAAGGAACCCCCAAGAAAGGAGAAAATAAATGAAGAAATGGAAAATGGGAGAGAAAAAACAGGAAAATTAGGGAATCAATCCATTAGATCCAATATCCAGCTAATATTATGTTAAAAGAAAAAATGAAAAAACAGAGAAAAAAAATTATTCCACAGAAAATCCCGAAAATATTGCCAGAAGTGAAGAACATGAATTTCTATATTGAAATGTCCCCAGTAAAATGAGTGAAGATGAATTCTTACTAAATGTGCACATCTGCAATTGTAGAATATTAACTGTGGAGGTCGTGGGTGGATGATCCCACAAGTCTCTGGGACGGGGGTCCATGGGGGTGGGGTAACAGGTCAAACACACAAAGCAGGAATTTTGAATGACAAAGGAATTTTTTTTTCTGTAGCTGGAAGCTAGATAATATGAGGAAAATGTCAACGTTTTAAGGAAAAATGATTTAAAACCTAGGATTTCCAACCTAGGATTCATTACTCACCCAAACTATCACCTTTAAAGGTAGAATAAAGATATTTCTAAACAATGTCTTAAAAAAATGTACCTTCCATGTGTACTCAGGAAGCTGAGGGAGAACGGTATCCGTTAAAATGGGAGCGGGGAGGTGGAGACAACAAATCACAACAAGGAAAGAACAATGGTTCGAATTATTAGTCTTATTGGCATATTCTTACTTTGAAAGAAACACCAAATTAAAAAATATAAAGAGGTAGTTTAAAGCAATTCTATTCATTTCACTCTGACCTTATTCAACAGAGCATATACAAATCAGCAGTCTTTCCCAGAGAACTGGCGTTCCCTGGAGATAATTCCCAGTACCCGTGAATCATCTAAAAAGCAGGGAGGCAGAGGCCTTTTTCTGGAAGATGGGAGAAAATGATTTATGCTTCTTAGGTGTTTGTGGCATTGAAAGGATCACAAATAATAATTTTATAAATAAATAATAAATATAATTTTAATAACTCAAATAGTAAGTATTTACGGAGGCCAAAGTGTCTTTGAGTTTATGGAACAAAGATGACCATTAAAAACATAGCTTTTCCATAGCTGGTAGTTCCATTAAACAGGATATATTCACACTTAAAACACTGGCTGAACATTGCTTATAGACACATATCAACTACACTAATAGTTCTGCTTTCTCTTATATAAAAATACAAGAGTTTTTTTAACTTTAAAATATAACTTTTTTTAATCATAATAGAAACAACATTAATTTAATAGCTCCAAAAGACAGCCAATGTAAAAATTTTCTTCTCAAAGGCAGCTAGCTGAATACTGAACTTTAAAAAATATCCTTAGATTTTCTTACGTATGCAGTAATCTCTTTTTAGGAAGCTTTTAGTTAGGTTATATTATAACTTTATATTAAAAGCAGAAAAAAAACAACAAAAATCTCAGAGCCTTCAGTAGTAAAAAGACAACTTAAAGCATCTATGAACAACTTGATTCCTTATGAAATACTATCAGAATCAAAGGAACTGAAATTTACATATTCAGATTTCACTGTTTCAAGTCTCTAGCATTTATTTTCATAGCACATAATGCTACTAAAATAACAAATGAAAAAACTACAACCACAGACTTTTCTCTAAGGTTAACAAAAAAGTTCAAGAAAGCAGTCAAATAATCATTCAACTGTTGAAAAGTTTAGAAAAATGCAAAACAAAACCCAAAAAACCCTAGCACTTAAAAATTAGAACATCTTTCATCAGAATCTCAAGTTAGCAGTTAAAATCAATTAGTTCTGAACCCACTGTGAGCAAAGAAATTAGTTTTATTAGCATTTTGGAGAACAAGAAACAGAAGCTCAAAGACACTAATTTTTTTCTGAACAAACAGTATTAGCAGGACTAGAACTGAGATCTCAATTTTTGATGTCCTCAGATCAGTAGACTATTTCTGAGTGTAACAGATTCCAATCATACAGAGTAGATTTTTCAGCTATAAACCATAATATGATTTTATGTGCTGTAGTCACTGTATCTTTAATAGATTACAAATGACAATTTTCAAGTTCCTTAAGGGAATATCCAACAAGGACTAGAAAACAACAACAAAAAATTCTAGAATGAACATCTGCATTAAGACAGCAATTAAAGAAAAAGTTACAGAATATATTTAACAAGTAGCTCAGACCTTCAAAGGTAACTGAAAATTTTTGTTCTATAAGACTCCAGGAAAAACATCTATAATGATTTCTCAAGTATTTCTCAGTAAGAAATGATTTTTCTATATAATTTTTACCCAACTTCGCTATTTTTTTTTCTGCTTTAAGATGAAAAGAACATTTCTGACTTTGGGATTAACTAAACTTGACTATTACTGTTTTTGAGAAAAGGCAAAGACAAAAATGATCTTTCAGTATATGTTCAAAACACATGTTCAATCTTTTGAATATGATTTTTTTAATAAACAATGTCCAGCAAACCAGATTTTAAACCTATGATTATAGTTTGTTTAGCATTTATAAAATATATATTCTAGATGATATCATAAATCATAAACAAACTCTAATGTGGAATAACTTTTGAAGCTTATAGACAAAGCTAGATGTATTTAGCAGTTTACCTTGTTTCTGATTGTTTTATACTAGATTGTAATTGCTGTAAGCGCCTATCTGATGCTTCCTCTCTTCCTTGGGCAGACACCATATCCTCCTCCTAGAAAATAAAGAAACTGGATGCTTACTTTTAGTTTGTAAAAATTCAATACATCATTAAACAGCATAAAGAAAACAGCTCACTCTGTAAAGTTATTATATTGCTAGAATTTCTTATTTAAGTTTAAAGCAATATCACTTTGGAAACAAACCATGCATATTAAAAAAGGGGGAGGAGAACCTCACTATCAATTCTGTATTAGTAAAACAATAATCAAAACAGCCACTGCATATGGATTTCTATCAATATTCCAACTATTTCTATAGCACAAGTCTAAAAAAATGCAGGGATTTGTTGCAGATAATCTGCCCTCAGAATATGTTCTCTTAGCTAGGTTATGCTGCATTCCGTTATACTCATAGGATATTTCTACTTTAAATAGTGACGCTTTAAAATAAATTAATAGGTTTTATTTGTATCATCTCAAAAAAACCTTGCTACAGTGGATTTATTACCATGAAACATCCTAGGTTTTAGTGCCTTTGTTGTCATATAGTATATGTGCATACTTTATAAATCCAGTCAAGTCTTTTAAGGTATTGACAAGAGAAAAGAAAACATAAATTATGTACATGTATTATTTCATATTTACAACTCCTGTTGCTCTTAATTTCTTCCTATATCTGAGTTGTCACCTGGTGTCATTTCCTTTCAGTCTAAAGAATTTCCTTCAACAGTTTTTGAAGGACAGCTCTACTAAGCGACAAAATTTCCCAGTTTTTCTTTACCTGAAAATGCCTTTATTTTGCCCTCATTTTTGAAGTACAGTTCCACTGGACATACAATTATTTATTTATTTATCTATCTATCTATCTATCTTTGGCTGCGTTGGATCTTCGTTGCTGCACGCAGGCTTTCTCCAGTTGCAGAGAGCAGGGGCTACTCTTTGTTGCAGTGCATGGGCTTCTCATTGTGGTGGCTTCTCTTGTTGTGGAGCACAGGCTCTAGGCACGTGGGCTTCAGCAGTTGCAGAGCATGGGCTCAGCGGTTGTGGCTCTCAGGCCCTGGAGCATGCAGGCTTCAGCAGTGGTGGCGTGTGGGCTCAGTAGTTGTGGCGCGCGGGCTCCAGGGCGTGGGCTCAGTAGTTGTGGCTCGGGCTCTAGAGCACAGGCTCAGTAGTTGTGGCACACGGGCTGAGTTGCTCTGCAGCATGTGGGATCTTCCTGGACCAAAGATTGAACCTGTGTCCCCTCCACTGGCAGACGGGTTCTTGACCACTGTGCCACCAGGGAAGTCCCTGGACACAGAATTCTTAATGAGCATTTTTTTCTGTCAGCACTTCAAATATATTGCTTCAGTGTTTTCTGCTTCCACAATTTTTTGATGAGAGGTCAGCCTTTATTCTTATCTCTGTTCCCTGTTCATATCATTTTTCTGTTGGTGCTTTCAAGTTTTCTCTTTATAATTGGCTGTCAGTGTTGTCATGATGTGTTTAAAGTGATTTTCTTTGTGTTTATTGTACTAAGGGTTCACTGAGTTTCTTGGATTTGCTAATGTTTTCCACCAAATTTTGGAAGTTTTCAGTCATTATTTCTTTAAACATCTTTTCTGCCCCCTACTTCTGCAATTCCAATTACACTTTGATTGGCTTGCTTCATATTGTCCCACAGATTTCTGAGGTCCTGTTCATTTTTCTTTCATCTTTTAAACTCTATTCTTTGAACAGGAAAATTTCTATTGATCTGTTTTAAAGTTCATTGATTATTTCTTCTGCTCATTCCAATTAATTTTTGAGCCCATCTAATGAAATTTTTATTTGGGTTGCTGTACTTTTAAACTCTAGACTTTCTATTTTTAAAATTATTTTCTAGTTCTCAAACATTCTCTATCCATTCCTTCACTAAAATCTTATTTTACTCTAATTTAAAAATAGATTTTCTTTAATTCCGTGAACATGTTTATAATAGCTTATTTGAAGCCTTTCTTTGCCCGCTAAATCCAACAGCTAAATCCAAACTCAATGAAAATGAGTTTCTATCAACTTCTTCTTCCTCCCCCTCCCCCACCAATCATACTTTAGTGTCTAGTAAGTTTTGATTGAAAACTGGAAATAAAGATAACGAATCACAGTTTCTCTGGATTCTGTTTTGTTTTTTCGAAGATTATTAGCTTTTTTTGTTCAGTTAGGCAATTATCTTACCTAGACTCAAACTCTGAAGTGTGTCCCCTACAGTGTACAGCAGCTGGCATCTGTGATGAGTTCTTATTTCTTTCCACTGTTGCTCTTCTAACTAGGCTCCCAGGGAACTCACTGTGCCTGCATAATTTGAGGATCCGTCAAGATTTGGGCAGAGGTAGGGCTCATCCTCTTTGTGGCTTTGTTGCTCTTACAGATTCCCCTGTAATTTCCAGCTTTAATAATTAGATCCATCTAAATCTAAAGCCTGACCTTTCCTTGACACCCTCTTGAAACTTCCCCATTACATGTAAAAAGAACCAGTCTTTTATGCCAATAACACAAAATGTAGTATTAAACAAAACGTAGTATTAAATACTCCTTTTCCATCTACATATAACCAACTAACTAAAACTTGATCTTACATTAACATGCATTTCAGTAATGACGTGTTTAGGGATGATTATGATATTGTGATGTTTATTGACTTAGGGTACAGTGAATAGAAATAAAGTTATTTCCAATGTTACAATTTAGCTTCCTAATTTCATATTTCATATTTTGAGGACAATAAAATGATTAATTAATTTTCTAGCAATCCTCTTTAACACCTAATCCAAAACAGATCAACAATAAAATACATAGAAAACAAAGCTACAGACATCTGCATCCAGTTGTCTTAGAAAAAGGAAGATACCTTCTTTTGCATCTGTCCTTGAAGATCTTCCGTCACTTTAGTTAACTCTTCCACTTTTGCTGCTGCAACTCTCAGATCTAACTTGGCTTGCCTAAAGTACAAAGTAAATCAACAAACACTGTTTTCATAGACCATACAAATTTTTTAAATTAGAAATCTAAATTTAGCAAAATCAGTACCAACCACGATACACCTAAAAATGAATGTAAGGGATAAATACTGAAAGATCCCTTTATGTCGAAGAGTGTGAAGAAGAAAAAATATAGCTGCAGGGATGAGTACAAAGTGGGTATCATTAATACTTTATTTGGATAAATTATGCTTTATACTCAAATAATTCAATAGATTTCATGAAGAACTTTATCATCTTGATAAATTACCTAACAAGAATGTCAGTGCATTAAGTAGAATATAGTTATGTCTATAATTTCCTGAACAGAGTTAGTGAAATATCGCTGATTGGCCTTTCTATGAAAATGAACCTAAGTTTCAACACCTTGATCATTCCTTAAACACCAGAAGTATGTATTATATAATCACTTAACATAATGAACTGAAACATTTGTCACAAGATGGTCTAATATTTACTTTCTTCTGAGACTGAAGCTGCAAAGGACAAAAAGGACAAGTTTTTGAATGCTCTAATACTATCAAATAAGTTTCAATATCTTCTTGACTCCCCATAGAAAAAGATTTTAGAATAAAAATATAAGACTTTCTGAAACAGAAAAAAAGAGTTTTAATATTATACCAATTAAATACTACATGTAAATACAGAACATGTGGATTACGGGAAAAAAAACATACAGTTTTAGGAAGGAAGGTACTTTAGTGTAGGAACTGCCCATACTTGTTTCCTAATTATATTTTATGTATGTATTATAAATATAAATCATATTAGTGCTGTTGAACCTAAAGAAATTATTTGATGCAAAACTCACAGCAAATGTTACTTCACTACTTTTGACTCTAACAATATTTATAATTCCATAATTGGTTAGCATAAAAACAACAGGAAATAAAAATCTAATAGCTAAAATGTATCAGGTAGTTATTAGGTTCCAGGAACTGTCCTAAATGCTTTGTAGACATCGTTTCACTTAACACAATACCTGTAAATAAGTACTATTATTATATCAAACTGAAGTCAAGAGAGTGAGGGTGACAGGTTTGCCAACTTGCCCAAGGATTCACAAACAAGAATGAAATTGGTATTTAAACCAAATCCTCTATGATATACTGTCTACCAGAAAAAGTGATACCAATAATATTTCATAAGATTAAGCACTTAAGAATATGCTTTGCTTTAAATGAATCCAATTTATAAAAACCTGAGTTTATTAGACATTAATTTTTTCTACTTGCAAAATGATTCACCAAATGACAAAACAAAAACAAAAACAACTCCAAAACCACCTTACACGAATGCATGTAAAATCTAAGCTTAGAGACAATTTCAGGAGTGCATCTACTACATGAATCAATCAACAAATCTACCAGTTACAAAATTCCATATATTCTAAAAAGAAAAACTTAAGGAGTAAGATTTTATATAGTAATGACAAAACTGAGCAACTTCTGAATAAGCGTAGCACCCACTCTGACTTGGCTTTCTTGCCTTGAGAAAAAGGATAATAATGCTTATTCTACTTATGTCATGGGGTTGCTGAAAACCCCAAAATAGATAATGTACATTAAAGTGCACTGTTAAGTGTAAACAAATGTAAGATCAGAGCATGACTAAAGAAAAAAATTGTTAGAGCCACAGTGGGAATGAGGTGCAATATGGGAGAATCCTAGGGTCAGGAACCCAGTTCTGTCACTAACCAGTGATATAGCTTAATGCAATTCACTTGACCACAAGACTGTCTCAGTGGTCTCATCTCAAACAACAGGGAAGTGGAGAAGATAATCTGCCCAAACAAAAACTCTATAGTAGATGGTTTTCTGATTTCTATCTAATCTGCCTAACGATTCTACTTCTAAATTGTCCCTCAGTTGTGTAATCCATTTCCACTTCCATGGCCCAACCACTGGCCTCATCATTATTTCCCAGGATTATTCCAATAGATTCCAAACTAATCTCTTTACTGCTGGTATCCTCTTTAATTCATCCTCTATAATACATCCTATCTGCAAAAAAAAAAAAAAAAAAAGTTATCTGATGATAAAAAAATTCTTGTTTTAAAAAAAATTTATTTATTTTTTGGCTGCGATGGGACTTCACTGCTACACGTGGGCTTTCTCTAGTTGCAGTGAATGGAGGCTACTCTTCGTTGCAGTGCGCAGGCTTCTCATTGCGGTGGCTTCTCTTGTTGCGGAGCATGGGCTCTAGGTGCACGGGCTCCGTAGTTGTGGCTCACGGGCTCTAGAGTGCAGGCTGAGCAGCTGTAGCTCATGGGCTTAGTTGCTCCACAGCATGTGGGATCTTCTTGGACAAGGGCTCAAACCTGTGTCCCCTGCATTGGAAGGTGGATTCTTAACCACTGTGCCACCAGGGAAGCCCACTGGTGATAAAAATTCTTGTTTATTAATGATTTCTGGATTCCCCACTTCTTTGGGAATATAATCAACACTCCTCAGTGTGGCATATAGTTAGTCATCATCTGGTTTCAAAGAGTCTCATCTCTTGCTAATTCCCCTCATGTAATTTATATTCCTGGTATCACAGACGACTAACTCCCTGTTTCTGAAACACAGCCTTGCCTATTTTTTTCACATGTTTGACTTGACTAGCCTCCTTCTGCTTTTTCTGATAAATTCCTCAACAATCTTAAAGACTAACCTCAAAAATCTCATTTGAAGTCTTCTCTAACTTCTCTTAGGCAAAAGACCTTATAATACCAGCCCCCATGATTAATAACACTTTATACATTTTTAACAGATACTCCTCTTATGGAACTGTGAGTTTATGAAAAATAATATGGAATGTAAGATCATTAAAGGCAAGGATCACATTTTATTAAATTTTAAATCCTCAGGGATAGCACAGTACCTGGCATATAGTAGACAAGTAAATACATCATAAGTGAATGAAAGAAAGCACAAGAGGAAAAGAGAGAGACAGGAGAGTCATGGGTATAACTATGTCTTCATACTTTGCTTAGATCTTACATATCCAATTTTTTATTCATGTGCGGAAATCCTAAAATAATAATTTTGTGAACAATTCTTCAAAATATATCTTGTTTGAAACAGAATCTTTCATTTGAAACAGAATCTCTCTCTTACATAAGAAATAAGAAATTCAGGCACTGGCCTTAAGACTTGTTTTTTATAAGTTATTAAAAAGAAAAATATTCTGAAAGCACTTAAGTTATTATATTACATTCCCTAAAACACACAAAGAACTATGTTTTGGGGGAAAATAAGCAGTAGTTTTATATATACTTTTTTATTCCTACATTGTTCCACAAGATAGAAAAGAAATAAATAGTTCCTTATATCTACTTCTAGCATGAAATACTGAAACATATTCTAGAATAAAAGCTGTATCCTCCTATACCTGGCTCTACCACCACAGAAGGCCATGTGAACTGAGCCAATCGCTTAACTTCTCTAAGGCTCAGAATTGCAGCCATAAACTGGAGATAAAAACAATTTTCCTGTACAGCTCACAGAATTATCATAAAGTTCAAATAAACTAATGCATATTACATTACTTTATAAACTTTATCATAGTTTTCACAAATGTAAGCTATCATCATAATCTTGCTTCTTTTTAGATTTTGAGTTGTCAGGAATGGTGTGGTATTGCATAAATTTACAGCTGGATTGAGAAAGCTTGGGAGATGCCTGAATATCTGGCCTTGACTCTGGGCCAAAAAATGAAAAGTGAGATTTATGGTGTGCTGCTTAGAGTCTGAATCTTCTCTGGTAATGCTCACACAGGATCTGCTTACTGATGGCTTTCACCTGGTATAACTGGTTAGACAGCCAGGCTGGACTATGTGAACAGAGGGGCACAAAACCTTCTCTAAGCTTTCCTGAAGCCAAGATTCATTGTACACATCTTGGTGTTTCAACCAGGAGACAAATAATGTCTTTGTATGCAGAAAGACCATAGAGTACTTGTGTCTGGATGTCCTCCTATGCTTCCCTATGCTCTTTTTCTTACTGCACAACATACTTTGCCTGTAAATAGAAGCCTTATGGGAGTATGCTCTGTGAAGTCTTGTGAGTCATTTCAAATATTCAAACTTGTAAAATTTTTAAAGTTGTCAACAAAAATAATTCTAATTTTATTTTATGAAGGAACTTTAATAACTATATATTTATACTATCTTATGTGGAAATGTTTTAGACATATGTGTGCTTATGTATATACTGTTATAAAGGTCAAAACCTGTTTTCATTAAAAAAATTTGATAGATAGCCTCATACACCAGAGGGCAGACAGCAGAAGCAAGAAGAACTACAATTCTGCAGCCTGTGGAAGGAAAACCACATTCACCAAAAGACAGACAAAATGAAAAGGCAGAGGACTATGTACCAGATGAAGGAATAAGATTAAACCCCAGAAAAACAACTAAATGAAGTGGAGATAGGCAACCTTCCTGCAAAAGAATTCAGAATAATGATAGTGAAGATGATCCAGGACCTCGGAAAAAGAATGGAGGCAAAGATCGAGAAGATGCAAGAAATGTTTAACAAAGACCTAGAAGAATTAAAGAACAAGCACTTAAAAGAACTAAAAGACAAACAAACAGAGATGAACAATACAATAACTGAAATGAAATGTATACTAGAAGGAATCAATAGCAGAATAACTGAGGCAGAAGAATGGATAAGTGACCTAGAAGACAGATTGGTGGAATTCACTACCATGGAACAGAATAAAGAAAAAAGAATGAAAAGAAATGAAGACAGCCTAAGAGACCTCTGGGACAACATTAAATGCAACAACATTTGCATTACAGGGGTCCCAGAAGGAGAAGAGAGAGAGAAAGGACCTGAGAAAATATTTGAACAGATTATAGTTGAAAACTTCCCTAACATGGGAAAGGAAACAGTCACCCAAGCCCAGGAAGCACAGAGAATCCCAGGCAATATAAACCCAAACAGAAACACGCTGAGACACATAGTAATCAAACTGACAAAAATTAAAGACAAAGAAAAATTACTGAAAGCAATAATGGAAAAATGACAACATACAAGGGAACTCCCATAAGGTTAACAGCTGATTTCTCAGCAGAAACTCTACAAGCCAGAAGGGAGTGGCACAATGTATTTAAAGTGATGAAAGGGAAGAACCTACAACCAAGATTACTCTACCCGGCAAGGATCTCTTTCAGATTTGACGGAGAAATCAAAAGCTTTACAGAGAAGCAAAGGCTTAAGAGAATTCAGCCACACCAAACCAGCTCTACAACAAATGCTAAAGGAAATTCTCTAAGTGGGAAACACAAGAGAAGAAAAGACCGTACAAAAACAAACCCATAACAGTTAAGAAAATGGTAATAGGAACATACATATTGAAAATTACCTTAAACATGAATGGATTAAATGCTCCAACCAAAAGACACAGGCTTGCTGAATGGATACGAAAACAAGACCCATATATATGCTGTCTACAAAAGACCCACTTCAGACCTAGGGACACATACAGACTGAAAGTGAGGGGATGGAAAAAGATATTCCATGCTAATGGAAATCAAAAGAAAGCTGGAGTAGCAATACTCATCTCAGATAAAATAGACTTTAAAATAAAGAATGTTACAAGAGACAAGGAAGGACACTACATAATGATCAGAGGATCAATTCAAGAAGAAGATATAACAATTATAAATATATATGCACCCAACATAGGAGCACCTCAATATATAAGGCCACTGCTAACAGCTATAAAAAAGGAAATTGACAGTAACACAATAAAAGTGGGGGACTTTAACACCTCACTTACACCAGTGGACAGATCATCCAGACAGAAAATTAACTAGAGACACAAGCTTTAAATGACATAATAGAGCAGACAGATTTAATTGACATCTATATGACATTCCATCCAAAAACAGATTACACTTTCTTCTCAACTGCACATGGAACATTCTCCAGGATAGATTACATCTTGGGTCACAAATCAAGCCTCAGTAAATTTAAGAAACCCGAAATCATATCAAGCATCTTTTGTGACCACAACGCTATGAGATTAGAATTACAGGGAAAAAAAGTAAAAAACACAAACACACTGAGGCTAAACAATACGTTACTGAATAACCAAGAGATCACTGAAGAAATCAAAGAGGAAATCAAAAAATACCTAGAGACAAATAACAAAGAAAGCACGACCATCAAAACCTATGGGATACAGCAAAAGGAGTTCTAAAAGGAAAGTTTATAGCAATATAATCCTACCTCACGAAACAAGAAAAGTCTCAAATAAACAACCTAACCTTACACCTAAAGGAACTAGAGAAAGAAGAACAAACAAAACCCAAAGTTAGTAGAAGGAAAGAAATCATTAAGATCAGAGCAGAAATAAATGAAATAGAAATAAAGTAAACAATAGCGAAGATCAATAAAGTTAAAATCTGTTTTTTTGAGAAGATAAACAAAATCGATAAACCTTTAGTTAGACTCATAAGAAAAAGAGAGAGAGGACTCAAATCAATAAAATTAGAAATGAAAAGGAGAAGTAACAGTGGACACCGCAGAAAACAGATCATCATAAGAGACTACTGCAAGCAACTCTATGCCAATAAAATGGACAACCTGGAAGAAATGGACAAATTCTTAGCAAGGTATAATCTTCCAAGACTGAACCAGGAGGAAATAGAAAATATGAACAGACTAATCACTAGTAATGAAATTGAAACTGTGATTAAAAATCTTCCAACAAACAAAAGTCCAGGACCAGACGGCTTCACAGGTGAATTCTATCAAACATTAAGAGAAGAGCTAACACTTATGCTCCTCAAACTCTTCCGAAAAATTGTAGACGAAAGAACACTCCCAAACTCATTCTGAGGCCACCATCACCCTGATACCAAAACCAGACAGAGATATTACAAAAAAAGAAAATTACAGACCCAAAACACTGATGAATATAGATGCAAAAATACTCAACAAAACACTAGCAAACAGAATCCAACAACACATTAAAAGGCTCATACACCATGATCAAGTGGGATTTATTCCAGGGATGCAAGGATTCTTCAATATATACAAATCAATCAATGTGATACACCATATTAACAAATTGAAGGATAAAAACCATATGATCATCTCAATAGATGCAGAAAAAGCTTTTGACAAAATTCAACACCCATTTATGATAAAAACTCTCCAGAAAGTGGGCATAGAGGGAAACTACCTCACCATAATAAAGGCAAATCCACAGCAAGCATCATTCTCAATGGTGAAAAACTGAAAGCATTTCCTCTAAGATCAGGAAAAAGACAAGGATGTCCACTCTCACTGCTATTATTCAACATAGTTTTGGAAGTCCTAGCAATCAGAAAAGAAAAAGAAATAAAAGGAATACAAATTGGAAAAGAAGAAGTAAAACTGTCACTCTTTGCAGACGACATGATACGATACAGACAGAATCCTAAAGATGGCAACAGAAAACTACTAGAGCTAATCAATGAATTCTGTAAAGCTGCAGGATACAAAATTAATGCACAGAAATCTCTTGCATTCCTATACACTAAAAACGAAAGATCAGCAAGAGAAATTAAGGAAACAATCCCATTCACCATTGTAACAAAAAGAATAAAATACCTAGGAATAAACCTACCTAAGGAGTTAAAAGACCTGTACTCAGAAAACTGTAAGACACTGATGAAAGAAATCAAAGATGAGACAAACAGATGGAGAGACATACCATGTTCTTAATTTGGAAGAAGCAACATTGTGAAAATGACTATACTACCCAAGGCAATCTACAGATTCAACACAATCGCTATCAAATTACAAGTAGCAGTTTTTACAGAACTAGAACAAAATATCTTAAAATTTGTATGGAGACACAAAAGACCCCAAATAGCCAAAGCAGTCTTGAGGGAAAAAAACAGAGCTGGAGGAATCAGACTCCCTGACTTCAGACTATACTACAAAGCTACAGTAATCAAGACAATATGGTACTGGCACAAAAACAGAAATATAGATCAATGGAACAGGACAGAAAGCCCAGAGATAAACCCACGCACCTATGGTCAACTAATCTATGACAAAGGAGGCAAGGATATACAATGGAGAAAAGTCACTCTTTTCAATAGTGGTGCTAGGAAAACTGGGCAGCTATATGTAAAAGAATGAAACTAGAACACTCCCTAACATCATACACAAAAATAAACTCAAAATGGATTAAAGACCTAAATGTAAGACCAGACAATATAAAACTCTTAGAGGAAAACACAGGAAGAACACTCTTTGACATAAATCACAGCAAGTTCTTTTTTGATCCACCTCCTAGAGAAATGGAAATAAAAATAAAAATAAACAAATGGGATCTAATGAAACTTTAAAGCTTTTGCACAGCAAAGGAAACTACAAACAAGACGAACAGACAACCCTCAGTATGGGAGTAAATATTTGCAAACGAATCAACAGACAAAGCATTAATCTCCAAAACATATAAACAGCTCATGCAGCTCAGTATTAAAAAACAAACAACTCAATCAAAAAATGGGCAGAAGACCTAAATAGACATTTCTCCAAAGAACACATACAGATTGCCAAGAAGCACGTGAAAAGCTTCTCAACAGCACTAATTATTAGAGAAATGCAAATCAAAACTACATTGAGTTTATCACCTCACACCAGTTAGAATGGGCATCATCAGAAAATCTACAAACAGCAAATGCTGGAGAGGGTGTGGAGAAAAGGGAACCCTCTTGCAGTGTTGGTGGGAATGTAAATTGATACAGCCACTAGGGAGAACAGTATGAAGGTTCCTTAAAAAACTAAAAATAGAATTACCATATGACCCAGCAATCCCACCACTGGGCATATACCCAGAGAAAACCATAATTCAAAAGGACACATGCACCCCAATGTTCATTGCAGCACTATTTACAGTAGCCAGGTCATGGAAGCAACCCAAATGCCCACTGACAGACGAATGGATAAAGAAGATGTGGTACATATATATACAATGGACTATTACTCAACCATAAAAAGGAATGAAATTGGGTCATTTGTAGATACGTGGATGGATATAGAGACTGTCTACATCCATCTGTCACTCATACAGAGTGAAGTAAGTCAGAAAAAGAAAAACAAATATCGTCTATTAACATATATATGTGGAATCTAGAAAAATGGTAGAGATGAACCAGTTTGCAAGGCAGAAATAGAGACACAGATGTAGAGCAAAATGTATTGGACACCAAGAGGGGAAAGTGGCCGGGGAGGGGTGGTGGTGCTGGGATGAATTGGGAGATTGGGACTGACATATATACACTAATATGTATAAAGTAGATGACTAATAAGAACCTGCTGTTTAAAAAATAAATAAAATTAAATTTAAAAAACTTGATAAATAATAAGAATACTTATATTCCTACAAATGAATATTTTAAAAAACACATTTTTCATTTCCAGGTATGCTTCCATGTCAAAGAATTTAATATTTCTGAGATTTTTCTTTAATGTAATTTTCATCACTTATAATATTAAAGAGATTTGATCTTTAAAAAGCAAAGATTTGCTCTGTTAAGCAAAGTATAACCAGATATAACATAAAACAGAGGATATAATTAAATGTAGTTTATATAATACATATTTAAATTATAGCATTAACTTGTACAGAAATTAAACTGCTTTAATTATTAATACCTTTTTTTTGAGATCTGAGTCCATTTTAAGTAAAGTTTTGTCTGTTTTTGCAGGCTCATATCAAGAGAACTCTAGAAATGTGTACAATATTTCTTTCATACAATGAAAAGTGATAATATTTTGAGAGAAATAAAACTAGTTTTTATGGATTTGATACATATTCTAAATTTTAAAATTCAAAATAAAAGAAAAATGCATACACTAGCTACTTTAGTAAGTTCTTCTGTAAGTATCCAGTAAAGTAAAGCCAATCATTTGTGCTTAAAAAGTTTAGAAAATCTCCAAACAATTTTAGACAAAGTTCTGAATTTTTAAGATCACTTCTGCTTTTAGGAAACTGATAGTAAGTAGGAAAACTGGAAAAAAGCTTATTTTAATTTTTTCTCCTTCCAATTTTTAGTAGCAGTCTAATTAAAATTATTCAAAGGACAGAAGCCTACAAAGAAACTCTTAAAAGCAATAGATACTAATAATCCATGTACTGAGTTTTCAAAACTTTACAACAGAGGCTACTCAGTCGTGAAAGTTCATTTGTGTATAATTTTTACATAATTCAAAATTATATACAATTCAAAGTAGTTCAAAATTCTAAGTTCTATGTTGGAACATAATTTTTCATCATACTAGCAGTAGTTCTCTATTCTCTCTTTGTATGAAAGCAAGCTTTGTCTCTATCTGAGTCTTATTCATTCAGAATGTCTGGGGATGGTACCTGCTCATCTCTGTTTTTCAGAATCTCTATAGATGATTCTGGTATACAGCTACTGCCTTAGATTTGACAGAATAACTGCACAATCAATATGTTTATCTTTAAAAAAAGATTTTAAATCATTATTCCAAATACAATTTTAGAGTTATATAACTTTGGGTACCACTGACAAAGAACAAAAGATCTAGTAGAAAAATGTTCAAGAAGGACAGAAAAATCATCAATCAAAAAGAATCAATAACCAAGGAGAATGAAGTATTTTGTTTTAAGGCAAAAAAGGTACCAGTCATCTTGAGGAGAAGAACAGAGATATGGGACCAAATCCAAATTGAAAGAAATTCTGAAGAGTGACTATAGCAAATACAGCCTCTTCTTCCAAGCAATTTCAAAGAATGAGAAGAAGAAAATATAGTAATCTGAGGAATCATCAGGGGAGGTATATATACTTGAGGTCTTGGAAGAAACACACAAGAGACTAAGATTTTTAAAAAGAATGAATATAACTGATGGAACATACCAGAAGAAACAGAGTTTAGGGTTGTACAGTTGGCAAAGACATGGGGATATAACAATAGAAAGGAGGGAAAAAGAAAGGAATACTTCATCTGGCTCCTAGAAATTATAGCAGCAACAACAAAGGTAAGGCTCATTTCCAGAGCAAGGGAGGGAAATATCTGCTGTCTACTTATTAATACTAACTCGTAAATCTATTAACAACTAATTTGTAAATATCATACAAGCCTACCTACACAGGTTGGATACTAAAGTAGAATAGAGAAGAGCAAAGACAATAAGAATTATAATACACTGCAACACTCAAAGAAGCTCATTTTATTTCTATTGCAGAGATTAAGAAATTGTGAGATTAAGATTGACATATACACACTACTATATATAAAATAACTAATAAGAACCTACTGTACAGCACAGGATACTCTACTCAATACTCTGTAATTGCCTATATGGGAAAAGAATCTAAAAAAAGTGGATACATGTATATGTATCACTGATTCACTTTCCTGTACACCTGAAACTAACACAACATTGTAAATCAAATATACTCCAATAAAAAAGTTTTTTAAAATAAAACTAAAAAAAACCTAAAATTCATTCAGTTAGGCAACCTGCCCAAGTCAATAGAAAATTAAAAATAAGAATACTAACCTAGAGCTGTCTGACTTCAAAACCTATGCTCTTTATACTTCACACTGCACAGAAGCGCACTTTTAGGTTAGGTATGCAAATATGGAGTGTTTGCAAAATAAAATTATAATTATCAGTAAAATACATATTTTGAAATAAACCAGTAATCACCTATTAGAGGCAAAAGTTCCAAACAATGAAGTTATGAATTTGTTTCTGCTCTTGACCAGTAGGTTCTAGAAGTAAAGTCTCATATTCTTCTTTACGCCCCTGAAAGATTAAGTGGGAAAGATACAGTTTTGAATAGTGGGTGACCAACATTAAAGTAAAACAGTGTGAAGAGACAGGAAACTGACAGCAAAAACCTATTTTTTATCTTCAAACATGTTTTCTATGCTCAGAAAACTAGCTGCCAACACATAAGGGACTGTCTGGCAATTCTTATGACTAAGCACGTCTGCTCAGGGCCATTTCTCACATGGGATAGTTTCCAAGAGACACTATGAATCAAAACTAGTGATCCATGAATTCCAGATTTCCATAGCATTTTTATAATAAAAGACGCAATATTATTCAAATTGGAACATGAAACATCTGAGAAAAATCTGTTATCTCAGCTAAAATAAAACTATTACCTCGCAAAGGTACATATACAGTAGTCCCCATACGTTCCAAGACTCTCAGGGGATGCCTGAAACTGTACAGCGTACTGAGCCTTATGTATACCATGTTTTTTCCTATATGTACGCATCTATGGTAAAGTTAAAATTGGGCACAAGAAGAGATTACTGACAATAACTAATAAAACAATTATAACAATATACTGTAATAAAAGTTATGTGAATGTGGTCTTTTTCTCTCTCTCTCATTGTACAAATTTAATGCCTTTTTCATCTTAACTAACACTTATCATGTACTATGGCTGTAACTTTTGCAGTCTGAGGTGCAACAGCAAAATCAGCATGAATTTCTTTCTCCTTCTTCACAATTTTACGGATAGAAGATTCGTTTTTACCATTGATCTTAGCAACCTCAGCAGAAGATATTTTTCTTTCTGTATTAAATAGAGAGATTTCACCTCTTCATTAAAGGAAGCACTTTAAAGTTTCTCTTTGGCATATCTGAATTGCCAGCATCACTACTTGTGTGCTTTGGGGCCATTATTAAGTAAAGTAAGGGTTACTTGAACACAAGCACTGCAGTACCCTGAGTGTCAACCTGATAGCCGAGACCCCATAAGTGATGGGATATGGCCGGATACAGTGGACAAAATGATTCACGACTGGGCAAGATAAAGCAGGATGGCACGAGACTTCATCACACAGGACTACTAACTGGACACATATTACTGCATGGGTGAAGAATATAAAATATAATTTTCTAAATAATGACAGTTGTGCCCCAAAAGATCAATGGCAAAATACACAAATAGAAAACCCACGTAAATTAGTTCAGCTTTGCCCCTCTGGTGAAGTGCAATTTAATTAATTAACTGACTTTATGACTCAAAAAGGTTTTTTTGAGCACTTGCCATGTATCTAGCACTGTCTTAGATGATGGCAAGGTAAAAGGGCTAAATTATGATCCACGCCTTTAAGGAGCTTAAAAACTAGCAAAGAAAGATTGATTTGCAAAGAATTAAGTACATTAAAGTGTTAAAAATACTGTGAAAGATACATGTGCAGTCTACAGCTGAGGCACAAAGGAAGGCATGTTTGGTTCTACCTGGGGAGGAAGAAACACAGATTCAGAAAATGATTTCTAGAAGATAGCACACTTGTGAACCTTGAAAGTCGAGAAGATATTTATCAGGAAAGGGTATTTTAGGCAGCCTGAACAATGTGAGCAAAGGTAGGGATTTGTGAAATAGCATGGCTTGTTTGGGAAACCAACAATAGTTCAGGAAATTGAGATGCGGGGTGGCAACATATAGAGTTGTCGCCAGGGGTCAGGTCGTAAAAGACTTCATGTCATGCTAGAAAATTTGGATTATATCCCATAGGCATTTTGTAGCCACTGAAGGAGACTGACATGTTCAGATTCTATTTTTGAAAGATCACTTTGATGATAGTACAAAAAAGAAGGAAGATGGAGAAGAGGTAAGCCAAATTGGAGGTTACTGCAGTAGCTCAGATGAGATGACGGATTGAGCAAAGGCAATAACAATATAATGATGCAGAGGTGAAGGATCTGAGAGACATTTAGAAAGTAGAGTTGGGACAGAAAAGATTTTAGGATACCTCCTAGTTTTCTGAAGCAGAAACTGGATGATGCCATTTATAAATACAAAGGGAAGATTCAGGAGATATAATAACAAGCTTAGTTTAGTGCTATGGGCCTATCTGGGTGGAGATAACCAGGAGAACCTCAAGCTACAAAAATTTAATGGGCTCTTACTTTTAGAGATTATTGAAGCCACAAAAGTGTACATGAGATGAAACAGGTTAAATTTCAACAATTTTGAGGCTGTCACATCATACATAAACTTATTAAAGACTATTTCTAAACTCAGAGCACATATATCTATAAGTTCTCAATAAATACAAAATAAATAGATTGATAAGTTATAGACTGTTTATATGAAAACAGTTATCTATGGCTGCTAATGAGATCATTCCTTAGTGGCTAAAAGTTTTTTCTAATAAATATTCTGATAATGCCACTCTGATGAGAGGATAATATGAACCCCTGTGCAAATGCTTTAGAGTCAATCTTTACAGTACATTCTTTTACAAAGGTAATATTGGTTATTCCTGAAAGATATACACAAATGAAATCCTTTCCTTCAAAGATTTTACAAGGCAGATATGAAATCTGAGCACATATGGCTTGAAAAATATTTCCATAACTCAGCTAGATACACATTATAAACAAATATATATGACAAAAAAATCACCTGAAGAAAAACAGCATACAATCTCAGTTAAAATGAATAAATGCTCAGTATATCCACAAGAAAAGAAGAGTAAAAATCTGGCGGAATGAACCAGAGACGTCTTCCTGGAGAAGGCAAGTTTTAACCAGATTTATAAAATTATAAATTTTCTACAAAACAGAATAATGATCAAAGGCAAACAGGAAGGAACCAAAAGTTCTTCCATGAGAAACAGCAAAATGACTATTATACATAACTAGAGGGTTGGGAAGGACCAGGTGAATGAAGATTCTTTGAAACTAGGCTGACAAGTTTTCTCTGCTATGATAGGGTATCAGCAGAAACTCTCAAAAAGGAAGACGATAAAAGCTTTAATTATAAATTCACATGATTCTCATTTTTTTTTTGCACCATAACATCAGACAACAAATGAAACTAATATGTTTTCAGTTTAAGTACAAACTTAAACAAAGCTAGTGTTTAAAGAGTTTCTAATGTAGTTATTCTTGGCATGGATATATAGGGCATCTCAAAACTTAAATTCTGGTAATATCAATATGCCCATCATTCAGAATCTGTCAAACTTGAAAGCAACATCCTTTTCCCTAAAAGAAGCATCTGCTTATCCTTATGTTCCTTCAAATCTGTGGCAGGAAAAGCAAGCATAGTTTTATGTATACAACTCTGAACTGCTTAGTGTTAAGCTATGGAATATTGTCAGTAAATATTATGGCAAAGTTGCTCATGGACAATTAAACACTTAAGACATTTTAGGCTTTAGAAAACCCAAACTATCTTTGTTAATCTCCAACTTATAATCTTT
This sequence comes from Monodon monoceros, assembly GCF_005190385.1. Taxonomy (NCBI): domain Eukaryota; kingdom Metazoa; phylum Chordata; class Mammalia; order Artiodactyla; family Monodontidae; genus Monodon; species Monodon monoceros. Next base: position 124,108,830 of record NW_021703777.1, read on the forward strand.
AGGCCCAAATGTCCAAAAGCCAAATGACACAGTTGTCAAAAAACAATGTATCCACTCATCATTCTTTCTTTAACAGTCAACCTTACTGCTGTGAATACTGTCAGAAAGTCCAGCTTAGAAACTCACTAGATGAGCAATTACAAGATGCAAGTTCTAATTTGGCTCCTCTTTGAATTTGTGGTGCAACCCTGGACAAGACAATTTCTGAGACTTTGGTTCAGTTTGGTTTTCTTCCATAAATTTAGGAACTTGAACTAAATGATTAAGACAACTTTAGCCACAAAATTTCATGATTTTTCCCGTCCTTTAGCCCAATATCACCATTTTCTCTATATATAGCCTTTTATTTGCATTTTTATTTTCTATTTTCATTATCATCATATCATAGAGGTCGTTATGAACCAGTTTCCTTACTCATTTTCCTTCCAAAATCTCCACACCCAGACTTATCCCACATATACCATAACTCTCAGATTCTCTTTTTTCTTCTACTCTTTTTTGAACCTTGAGTGCAGAGTTGAGTTAATCACAGTATTCTTTTCATAACCCCATTATCTACCCATGACCATTAGCTGTGAAAGACCTGCTCTTATTTGTTTATTTTCGTTGTTTTCCTCTTCATTCCCAATCGCTCTCTCATTCCCCTTCATTTTGTAGGTTCACATTAAAATATGATATATCCATGGATATATACATATACTGGTAAAACATACATTGTTATTTGCATGTATGTGTTTTTGTACTATAGATCCATACCTCTTTTTACTTTCTTAATATAAACCTTGTTTTCTAGATCTACCTATGCTGCTGTTTCTACATCTTTACATGTAAATACATGTTTCTAAATGATGCACAGTATTCCATGGGATGCAATTACCACATTTTACTATCCATTTCCTTAGTGACAGACACCTAGGCCACCTATAATTCCCTACTTCTACAAATAGTCTACTTGTAGACAATCACTAGACATAATCACTAACTTGAAATTAGGGCATACTACTTCTGGAAATGTTTTTATTTAATTCTTTAATAGCATATGCACGTGCACACACACACTATATATACGAATATGTGTATATATATATGTACACACACATACTTTTAAATTATTTTACTATATATGACAATATGAATATATAACTAAATATATATATATAACTAAAACATACATATACATAATCAATACACATTATTGATTAAAACATTTGAAATGTATATGAATTGCATAATACTGCAGTCTTCTTTTGTACCTTGATATTACACTCCACATTATATTTTTGACATTGATAACTGGGTCTGATGTAGTATCTCATTATTTAACTTGCATTTTCCTGACTGCTATGACTTCTGAAATGTTTGTTCATATCCTTTGCCCAATAGTCTATGGATTTTTATTTTTATTGATGCTTAGGTAATGTATCCTCAACACTAATACTCTGTCAGTTATGTGCATTGCAAATGTCTTCTCACAGACTGTGGGTTGCCTTTTCATTTGACTTATATTAATTTTTGTAACAGAAGTTTTACATTTTAACATACTCAAATATATCAATCTTTTCCTTTTTGGCTTGCATTTAAATTTTGATTAAGAAGTACTTCCCTAGCAAAATTTATTAAAGGGAGATTTTCAGATATTTAAAAATCTGCAAAGCTTTTGATTTTTACATTTACTTATTTAATCCATAAAACCATGTAAATGCCTAAATGTGAAAAGCAAAACTTCACACTTTTTTTTTCCATAGATAGCAACAATTCCTAACATGATTGTTTCCCTACTGATTTATAATGCCACCTCTGTCATGTACTAAACTATACATATATTCTTCCTTCTGTTCTATGTTGCCAAACTCAAGTTCTTGTAAATAACATTGCATTTTATTCTTCTATAGAATTGTTTTCATAAATGACACTTTACCATTTCATGATGTTAGGATTAGATTATCAAGTTTCTCTCTCTCACACACACACTATAGGGGTTTTAATATGAACTCTATTAAGACTGATTTTAAAAATGTGGGAAGACTTATTCTCATTAGAGAATTTAATGTTCCCAACAAACTAAATTTTCCGTTTAGTTCATCTGTATATCTTGTATTTCCTTGCTGAGACTTTCCATTTCCTTGTCGGGAATGTTTTTCATTTGTTTCAAGCTTATTCATAATTTCTCATTAATGCATTTTATGATGGCTGTTTAAAATTTTTGTCACATAATTTTAACATCTCTGTCATCTAAGTGTTGGGTCTACTGATTGTCTTTTTCATTTGAATTGAGATTTTCCTGATTCTTGGCATGAAGAGTGACTTTGATAGAAACCTAACAAATAAGTTTTAGATTATTTTAGTTTATCTCCTCTGATACCTTTCTTTTGGGGGAATAAGGTGCTGTCTTTTACTGCGAAGTAGAGGTAGAAGTCCAAACTCCCTACTAGGCCTTTCTAGGATGGGTACAGGTGGGTCCATAGTTTTTTTCCTTTGGTACCTGGCTAGAGTAGAGAGATTGTTCAAAGTTTTTTGTCATGCTTGGCTTCTCCTTTCCTGGTCCTTTGGCTAGAGGGAGAAAGTCTCTGTTGGTACTTTTCTTTTTCGGTCTGTGCCTTGTTGGTATTGTCAGATTGCTGGCTTCTTCTGTTCCAACTCTGGGATATATGGGGCAAAAAAGCAAAAACAAAACTCAAATCAAAAAGTCAAGGGAACTGACCACAGTGTCATTCCTTGGATCCTGAGGCACCTAGCCAATCTGCTTTCTTCTCTCCACCTTTCGGTCTTCCTATGTTTGTTTTGTATTTATGTCCTGGGGTTTTAGTTTTCTTAGCAGGAGGAACAGGCGAAAGCACTGATCCATCTGCTCACCATTGATTTTTAATAATAATGTTTACTATAACTCAACACCTAGTTAAACCTTTTTTTTCTCTTTAGTTACTAAGGTTATTATTTCTAACATTTTTCAGAACATGTACACTCATAAACTACTTTGGGTATTTAACTGATATCCAGCTGGAACGAGTCTCCCTGCTTCCATGTTTTGCCTCTCTACAAGTCTATTTTCAATACGGCAGTCAGAGTGATCAATCCCATTAAAATATAAATCAGATCATGTCAATCTTCTGTTAAAACCTATTTCTATTTCATCCATAGTAAAAAATCAAAGTCCTCACAATGGCCTACAAGGCCCCATATCACCTTGTTTCCTACCGTCTGTAACATTTCTGACCTTATCTCCTACTACCCTCTTCCTACTTTACTGTGTTCCAGATATACTAGCGTGAGAAACTGTAAAAGTGGTCCAAAATTCTTCCCTCTCTTATTCACATCTTTGCAACATGATGCTGAAAATCTTCCCATCAAAAGGGGTATCTTTTTCCCTATCCTTTGAATTTGGGTTGACCATGTGACTTGCTTTGCCATGAGAAATTACCAAAAATCGGGTTGGCTAAAAGGTTCGTTCAGTTTTTTCCATAAGATGGCTCTAGTAACACTTAGTTGTCTTTAACTTCATTTGAAACAATTTTATTAGATTGTATGTGACAGCTGTCGTATCAGTGTGCATTTAAAAAAAGACATCAAAATTGGTGATTTTTTGTGTAGCTGTTTTAATATTGAAGATGGAAGGAAAAAAGCAACATTTTTGGCATATTATGCTTTATTTATTTCATAAAAGGTAAAAATGGAACACAAAGATTTGTGCAGTGTATGGAGAAGGTGCTGTGACTAACTGAACATGTCAAATGTGGTTTGCGAAGTTTCGTGCTGGAGATTTCTTGCTGGGCGATCCTCCACGGTCAGGTAGACCAGTTGAAGTTGATAGCGATCAAATCGAGACATTAAGTGAGAACAATCAATGTTATACCACGCAGGAGATAGCCAAAATACTCAAAATATCCAAGTCAAGCGTTGAAAATCATTTGCACCAGCTTGGTTATGTTCATCGCTTTGATGTTTGGGTTCCACATAAGTGAAAAAAACCTTGACCATATTTCCACAGGCAATTCTCTACTTAAAAGTAATGAAAACGTTCCGTTTTTAAAACAAATTGTGACGGGTGATAAAAATTGGATACTGCACAATAATGTGGAATGGAAGAGATCATGGGGCAAGTGAAATGAACCACCATCAACCACACCAAAGGCCGGTCTTCATCCAAAGAAGGTGATGTTGTGTATATGGTAGGATTGGAAGGGAGTCCTCTATTATGAGCTCCTTCCGGAAAACCAAATGATTAATTCCAATAAGTACTGCTCCCAGTTAGACCAACTGAAAGCATTACTCGATGAAAAGCGTCCAGAATTAGTCAACAGAAAATGTATAATCTTCCATCAACATAATGCAAGACTGCATGTTTCTTTGATGACCAGGCAAAAAACAGTTACGGCTTGGCTGGGAAGTTCTGATTCATCCGCCATATTCGCCAGACATTGCATCTTCAGATTTCCATTTATTTCAGTCTTTACAAAATTCTCTTAATGGAATGAATTTCAATTCCCTGGAAGACTGTAAAAGACATCTGGAATAGTTCTTTGCTCAAAAAGATAAAAAGTTTTGGGAAGATGGAATTATGAAGCTGCCTGAAAAACGGCAGAAGGTAGTGGAACAAAAGGGTGAATACGTTGTTCAATAAAGTTTTGGTGAAAATGAAAAATGTGTCTTTTATTCTTATTTAAAAACCAAAGGCACTTTTTGGTCATCCCCATATGATCCAAGAGAGACTTGGAAAGTATTTGTACGTTGGGATTTGCTCTCTTGCTATTCTGGGGAATGGCCAAGTGAAGAAGTAAGATGTGCCTTGTTGACCTGGTGAAGAAACTGCCAATTGCCAGACGGGTTTATCATCTGCTGCCAACTACCAGACCATGCTGCTAGCAGACCGACCAGCTGGCTAGAGACAAATAGACAAGCTCAGTAGATATCAGCCCTGCAGGCCCAGACCAGAAAACCTGTTCTCTTCTCTCCCAAATCATAATCTAAATAAGTTATTGTTTTGAGTCGCCAAGTTTTGCAATGGTTTGTTACTCAGCAATAGATGAGAGGCACCTAGCTTCCTCGCTGTTCCCCAAGCACATTTCCACCTCTGCAACGGCAAGTTCTTTACTCTAGACACTTTCCCTGTGTTGCATGGATTATTTGTTCACATCCTTCAAGTCTTTGTTCAAATCTCAAGGGAGGCTTATTTTGAATACTCTACTAAAAATAAACTGCAACTTCACCACTGCCCCTAGCACTCCAGATCTCTCATCCTGATCTTTTGTTTTGTTTTGTTCTTCTCTGGCACTAATTGTCTCCTAACCTACTGAGACATTGTGTTTATTGTCTGCTTGCTCCTGCTGGATGTAAGTTCCAAAAGGACAGAAGTCTTCAACTGTATTATACATTGATATACCCCAGGTGTAGAGCCTGGCAATAGTAGATGCTTGCTAGATATTTATTAAATAAATGGATTCAATGTTTCAGAGATGTCTGTTAGATCAAGTTGTTAATCACATAAATCACATCTTCTATATCTATCAGTCACTTAAAGAGTTAAAATCCTTACTATGATTATGGACTTGTTCTGCCATGCCTTATATTTCTGTCAGTTTATGCTTTAGGGTCTAGTGTTTTTATCATAAAACAATTTTAAAAGGAAGTTTAAAAAAATGTATAACAAAACATTCAACCAAGTTGGCCTTTCTTTTAAATGTCTTAATTAGATAAGATTCACTTTAATTTCTTTAGTAGTACTAAAATTTTATTTAATAATAACAATAAATAATAATAACATCCAAGACTAACTTACGGCTATTATGTATTTACTGTTCTAAAACTGCTCTAATTGTAATGTTCAATGAACAAGTAGCCTTTTTCACAGTGGAAAGTGAATAAGAATTTAACAAATAAATATAGCACATCCATATAATAGTATACTATATAATGTTATGGTTGATAATATTGATATGATATTCATATAATCTATAAGAAAAAACAATTAGGCTATTAGTATGTATATCATCCCCCCCTTTTTTAAACTAAAATACTTAAATACACAAACCTAAGTTATACATTTAAAAAGTTAATAATAGTTAACTCTAAATAATGGAATTATGAGATTTTTATTTTCCACTTAAAATGAGTTGTATAATAAAGAATTTGTCTGGTCTTTGTCTAAGTTTCTAGGATGGAGAATATAAACCCTTGGAATTTCCCAAGTAATAGCAGTATCTTTGTTATTCATGGTAGGCACTTGGGACTACCCCTAAGTTTATGCTAATGAAATGACTCACGGTAGGCCCCATGTAATTAGAGGGTTGGAGCTTTGAGCCACGTGATATAGGCCCAACCTCCTGACTCTCAAGGAGGGAAGGAGGTCTGGAGACTAAGTTCAATCAAGTGATCAATGATTCATTCGATTAGTCATAATACTTAAAATTCAGCTTATTCATATAAGGCTTTTGCTCTATGATGCAGTCATTATAAATACCATTTAATTGTAATATAAATTTATTTACATTGAATATAAGTCAAATGCACATAATGAAACCCCAATAAAAACTCAGGACACTGAGGCTTAGGCGAGATTCCTGGCTAGCGAACACACTGCTGTGCCAGGATGTTGACATACCCTGATTCCATGGGCAGAGGACACAGAAGCTCTGCTTTTGGGACCTTCCTAGATCTCACCCAGTTACGTCTCTTCTTTTGGCTGGTTTTGATTTATGTCCTTTATAATAAAATTTTAATCGTAAGTATGGTGCTTTCCTGAGTTTTCTGAGCCATTTTCAAGAACTATTAAGCCTGGGGGTTAGTGAGAACACCCACATTTGTATTCAATTGGTCAGAGGTATGAGTGGCCTGGGGACCCCTGAACTTGTGGCTGGCATCTGAGTGAGTGTAGTCACATTGGGGATTGTGCTCTTAACCTGTGGAGTCTGTAATAACTTACTGTCAGAATTGTACTGCAATTTGATATATTTTCATACTATCTAAAGTATTTTTATAATGAACTTCCATTACTATTATAATTTAAAAAGCCACTTCTATTTTGAAAAAAAGAGGAAGAAGATCTTGCAATTATATAAATCATTAGTATTTTAAATTGCAAAATCAATAACTTTGAAAGAAATAAGAAGAACTAAATAAGAGCCAACAAGTAAAAATGTCTAGGGGAAAAGAAGGTAAATTTATTAAATTAAATTTAAAAGTTCATGAAGGTAATAAGATAATAATATGAAAACTGGTATATAAAATTTTGTAAAATAAAAAATAATTTCGTGAAATAAGTTTTCCTTCAAAACAAAACCAATATAATGCATTTGCAGGGCAAAATACATGATGGTGGGAAAAATAAATAGCAAGCTTCATTTAACAAACAGTAACTTACAATTTTTGTAAAATATAAATTTACATTACAATTTAAAGATATTTCTACATGACAGAATCACAGCAAAAAACCTTATATGACTAAGCTTCTGAATTTTAAGTATTATGACTAAGGGGAATGAAATGTGAAAAAATGTTTTTTTTTGTCATTTAGAGTTTTTCCTGTGAAGTCTATTGACGCAATGATTTTTAAACCACTGGACCATAATATAGACATACGGTATTAAGTTGCCTGGTTTTTAAAAACCCCTTATTGGCTGCCTTCTCCTCCCCTTCCCTATCTCACTTCCCCACTCCTCTCCTGGTATTACCTCTACTGGTATTACCTCTAAATAAACTACGTGCTTTCAAACTCTTAGGGTCTGCTTATGGGAGAATACAAAGAAAGATATGTGTAGAAAAAATTTTTAAGAGGACTGATTTTCTTTCTTTCTTTCTTTTTTTTTTTTTTGAGCTCTAAAATCCATATAAACATTTATTCTGCCCCTGCCTGGGGGTGGGGAAGAGGGGATCCGGGAATTGGGGATCTGCGGGCCATTACAGACAGCCCCCGGAGGTGGGCGGGGCTCTGGTGGGAAGACAGTGTCCAGAGGCCAATGGGCCCTGGGGTGTTCAGAAGGCAAGGCCCTGGGGGCTGATGGAGGGGCTGGCTTGGTTCCCAGAAGTCCCAGGAAGAGGACTGACTTTCTTCCATAAGCACTAGTTTTGCCATCATGGAACAGCCCTTCACATATATGTATTATAGTTGTTGCCTGACTGATAGTCTTGATTTCAGTTTCTTCTTGTCCCAAAAGATCATGCACACAAGAAGCTACTGACAGCAGCTTAAAAGGGAGCAAAAAATAAAAACACTCACGGGAAAAATTATGACACCAGTGCTTCCCCTGAAGAAAAGTAATTATTAATAAAATAACAAAAATCATTTTTGAAAATACCTAAGTTGTTTTCGGAGTTGCTCAATTTCCACATTTTGTTCAGTTACTGTTTTCAAAAAGTGTTGATTAGTCTGCCAAAAGAAAAAAAATAGAAACATTCAGTATCAGAACATTTAAAACTGTATCTTTAAAGACTAACTACAGGGTATATGAGTAGAAAAAAATGAAATGAAGTCATGATAATAATTAGATGTTTTTAATGATAAAATATAACCCTGGCCATCTTTCCGTGCCTTCACTACTTCAGTGGACACCTGCTTCACTTCAAACTACCTGCATTTGCATTTCTGTGTCCTCTGGCTTTTTCTGGCCTTCTGAGCCTCCTTTGCTCACCAAACTATGCAGAAGGCTATATAGGTGGTGTAGAATTCATGCCCCCAGCGTGTTCTGTAAGAGCCCCAAAACAATGACCGAATGGAATTGGTGGGTAAAAATCCCCAACTCCCATGCCCCGTGGTGGAATAACTGAGGCTGTTTCTCTACTGGCTTCCACAGTTCAGCAGTGGGATTAAGTTTCAGTTACCCACAGTGTTAATTTGCTTGATTGTTAAAAACCCCTTATTGGCTACCTTCTCTTCCCTTCCTAGTCTTGTTTCTCCACTCCCCTACTGGTTTTTCATGGTATTATCTCCCAAATAAATGACATGCTCTGGAACCCTTTCCTCAGGGTCTGCTAATGCTAAAGTAAGTTATGAAGCAGTCATCCAACTGTAGAATAAAATTTTCTAAAGGAATTGATTATCTTCTCTAAGTGCTGGTTTTACCCCAACTTCATATTTTTAATACACTTTTCTATTTCCCTCTACTTGGGATGTCTTCATTCAGCCAGCATTCATCCCTGCATAACCTGTGTGGTCACTCTAAGGCAAAACTGATTGCTTCCTTTCTGCATTTTGATAAAACTTTACATATACTTTTACAATGCACATTGCACCGTACTTAAGTACTATGTTTAAAGTCTACGTATATTCCTGGCTACAACATGTGCCTGTTTTCGAAGACCAGCTGCACCCAGAACTCCCAGCATCTAGCACATGATTCAGTACATTCTAAGCACTTATACCTTTGAGGAATGAATGAGTGAATGAATGAATGCCTTAACTGAGACATGAAAGAGAGTCTGAGGACTGCATCTTTATCTTTATCTCGGGAAGTAAACTACTCCAGAACAGAATTTAGTATTCAATTCACAGACCACAATTTAAGAGACCAATTATGGCATGCAGAGAAACAGGGATACAATAATGAAAGGTAGGTAAATTACACCACACCAGAAAAGTTAAAACAAAACAAAAAACTGTAACACTGGGCATGAGTTACAACAGACATATGATTATATGCAAATAATTGAAGGGTTGACTTAAAAAAGAATTGAGCTTGTTCTATGTTACTCCCAAAGATAAAACCATATGTCAGTGGGAGGAAGCCTGGTAAGAGAGATTTTAGCTTTCTAATAATCAGAGTTCAAAGGAACAGGCTCTTTGGGGAAATGACAAGATCTCTTACAGGAGATATTCAAAGCAGAGGCTAGAGGATCATCTAAACTGTAAAGCATTTAATAGAAGGATGCCTATATCACTTGAGGGAAAGGATGATCTTTAATATCATTTCAAATTCTCCTGTAAAGCTATCTCAACGACTTCAGACCAAATTGATTCCCTTTTATAATGTTTATAATGTACCATTCATGTTTTACTATATATAGTCTTGGAACTGGCATAATTAATGCTTGTGTTTTTTATTATTTGGGAGCACCTTAAAGGTAGATTATGTAGAGTAATTAGCAGAAGTATAAATTAGAATCGTGAATTTTAAGAAGCTGGTGTTGGGAACAAACACACATAACTTGCTAGCAAGCCTAGTAAGAGCTCAACAACTGCATCTGAATATGGCTTTATGATGCTCTGTATTTACGATCACAAAAAAATTATATACTATACACCTATACTATAGAATCTGGAGATTCATAAAGGTTCGGAGAACCCCTTTCAATCATCTGCCTTAGCGCCTTATTCACCGATTATTTCATATGTCATTTCTGTTTTTCCAACTAGACAGGGGCTTTGTGGATAGATGCACATTTCTTTTGCAACTAGAGAAACTATAGCAGTAGAAGGAACTTAGTATGCAATTAACAAATATTTTTGAGTTACTTTATAGAGATGAGTAAGTCTCAAGAAAAATATGATTTCAGTAAAGAGAATTTCTAGGAAATGTAAACTCTTATTGCATCTACAGTAAAAATAAATAAATATAAACTTGTATTTTTAGGTGCCATTCGGGTCAGGGCATTTTACCTTCTGCATGTCACTAAAGTACATTGGTTATAAAAGATTTTATTTGTTATATACTCATCAATTTATTGTACATCTATAGGAGCCTATTCATTTCATGAGTTTATTCATGTAATCAGAAAACTTTTTAATGGAAATTATTTGATTTTGACTCAAACTTGCTCCTATGACCATGCTCTGAATGCTCTCTGAGACTTTACAAAATCTTTACTATCACTTAATCCTCCTTTACACTTAGTATGAGTCATGTTTAATACCTTAACGATTGATACATAAGAAAAACTCAAGTCTTAAAAATTTCTCTTAGCCAATTTCCTCTATTTTAACAACCAGGGTAGTCTTTTCTTTGCTCTTTATAACACAATGCTTAATCCAACTTGTCACTTTCTTAGCACCTTTATTGTATCCATAGCTTATTATTCTTAGTTTTGGCCTAAAACTATGAATGCCTTAGAAATTTTTAAAGTATGTCCTGTAAATATTCAAATATGTTTTTCTATGACTTACATCAGAATGATTTGGGGCTGTATATAATAAAATATGGGCCCTGTGGTACAAAATACCAAAGGATTATGTAATCTGCACAATTCTAGGAAATACTGAAAAAAAGAATAAACAAATGTTATGGTAGGTTAAACTACTAATGTCATGTAGAAACAGGATTTCTTTTTTTTTTTTTTTTTTTGCGGTACACGGGCCTCTCACTGTTGTGGCCTCTCCCGTTGCAGAGCACAGGCTCCGGACGCGCAGGCTCAGCGGCCATGGCTCACGGGCCTAGCCGCTCCGTGGCATGTGGGATCTTCCCAGACCGGGGCACGAACCCGCGTCCCCTGCATCAGCAGGTGGACTCTCAACCACTGTGCCACCAGGGAAGCCCAGGATTTCTTAATTATGGAAATCAGTCATCATTTTATTTTGGAGTAGTTTAATACTATTTTAAAACTCTAAGAAGTATATTATCAAAAATTATAAGTGATTAGAAATTCCAAATGTTAACATAAGTAAAATAAGGAGAAATTTATTTAATAATTTTTTACATGGTTAAAGGAGTAAGTTTTTTTAAGTACAATAAAATTGGATAAACTTACTTTTGATGGCACAACTCCACTCTTAAAGACATTTTTATTAGGTACTACCCTGCTAATTCTGAATTAGCAGGGAAACTAAGCAAAATGAAGAAAGGAAAGAGAGGAAATTACCTGGGATGTCATAATCCTATTATTCAACAATGAGGTGAAATAAAATTCCAAGAAGGAAAAGAAGAGAATAAGAAAATAAAAGTGAGAGGTGGGGAGAAAGATAAAGAGCAGAGCTGGGAAGGCTAATTTTATTTCTTTTGGGAAAAAATTAAAGGGAAATTTAGGTGTAGCAATTTAGGTGAGTGGTGGTCAATCAACTAACAAATGATTCTTAGTGTTTTATTGTTTTTAAGGATTTGGGTTACCATTTGTCTAAAAGTTCCACCATTCTTACTGTATACCTAACTATGTTCTAGATGAAATACTAAGAACAAAGCATGAGTCCTACCCTTGAGGAGCTCACAGTCGAGATTACTCTCAGGAAATGTTACCAAGGACTCTTAAGAGTATTTTCAGATTAGGATATATTTCAGATAGATGTTAGCTTTAAATCTCTGGAAACCAGCGTGAACCCTCATGTCATGCTGCTGAATGTGAAAGAAAAAGACAGATAAAAAGAAAAGAATACTGCTTACCTATTTTAATTTCAAGTATTTTTTTCTTGTTGATTTGCCTTAGCAAAAATAAACATTATTACTTATAGTGACAATTTCTAGTTTATATAACAAGTGCATTAAATGGATATTTTCGCTTACCATTTCTGTGGTCTCATTAGTTACATGAAGTTGCTTGGTCAGTTGTTGAAAATTGGTCAGCTGATCCTGTAGTAGGAAGAGGGAATACATAAATAGCATTTTGTTTGCAACCCATATTTAAAATTAAACTAAAATCAAGGCTAAAATCATTATGCCTAAATCTAGATGACATCAATTGTATTTCTTCTCACAAGTACTGTGTGAATTAACAGTTGAAGAAATAAAAAGATAAAAATTTTTTAATGATTACAAAATTAAATAAGGTGGCAATGTGGAAACTAATGTAGCTATTTATGTTTTATGTGAAATCATTATTTCTAGAAATCAATCCATTAGTAGATAGATATGCTAGAGACACATTACCCAATATTGACAAACAATATTCAAACCTATTCAAAACCTACAGTACAAACCACAGCACAGGAGTTATTGTGCCTTTCCTCCTTCTTTAAAATTCTCATGGCTTGAATGCCCCACAAGTTTTAAATTTTTTGATTATCTGTTATGATCGGATTAAACATCATATGTCAGATGACAGAATTCAAGATTGATGGATAACTAGGGAAATAAGGACAGAGTATTATTTGTTAAGTCGTATACAAAAACAAACAAACACAAAAAAACCCTAACTGCAGGGACTTCCCTGGTGGTCCAGGGGTTAAGAATCCACCTTCCAATACAGGGGACATGGGTTCAATCCCTGGTCGGGGAACTAAGACCCCACTTGCTGAGAGGTGCAGCCAAAGAAAAAAGAGGAAAGAAAAAAACACTAATTGCAAAGCTATAGCATAAGAATGATCTTATTCAAGCGGAAAAAAATTCCCTAAACCTAATGGCTTAGTTGATTAACCTAATAAAAAAACAGCCTTAAAAGAACAAACTTATATTAGAAACGGTTTCCAGATATCAGAGGTAAGTGTTATGGCGCAGACTACATGTGAATTATTTTCAAACCAGGGCATGTATAGAAAAATCATTTTGTAAACTGTAAAGCATCATTAAGTATTATTATGACTTCTTTAGGTAGAAATTCCTAGTTATAGTGATAATAATAGAAACAGTCATAAACTGGAATTTGAAAAGTCTATAAATGAGAGTTGAAGAGAGGCATGATAACCAGTATATTTAGACAGCTGCCTTCTCAAAAATCCACAGGAAAGGAATCAGAATTGGAATTTCTCCATAGATTTCAATGTACCTAGCAGAAAAAGAATCAATGGAAAGATAAGGGAGGTAGATTTTCCAATGGAATGGATGGTCTTGTGAGATAGTACGTTCTTGTCAACAGAGGTATAAAGCAAAAGCTATATGTTCACTTTAAAAGAATATAAAATCATTCTTGCTTTGGATAGAAAGAAGTCCTTAATAACCATTAAGAGCCTTCCTATTGTAAAATCCTATTCCGCTTAATTTATGTTAGACAAACTTCACATTTTAGTAAAAGTTCACATTTAAGGTTGTTAACATTTTCATTTCACAAGTGTTGTCATCACATTTGAGCAGGCTTCTTCACTGTCCATGGTCTAATGATCAGTCTTTGTCTTTTTTAACCAGGTAAAAAAATCAAGAATATAAAAGTTTTGGAGATCCGTTTACACATAATAATCTTAGAGCTGCTTATTAGCACTAAATACAGCTACCGTTGCTAATCACATTATAAAACCCTATGTACACTAGGCACAGTTTTGATTATCTTATGTGTTCAAAAGATTTCTAACCACTGAAGATCAATTTACTGCCAACATAAATAACGCGGTAGAGACTTAGGCATTCTTCTCCAAAACTGAGTTTCTCCAGAATGCAACTTCTTACTGATATACAAGAAAATCATGAAATCCAAGATTACCTTTTGTTTTTGACTTTCAACTACATGAATCTGGGCCTCAGTCATATGTTCCTGGTAAAGTTTCTGTAGTCTGTCCAGCTCCTGAGAAACAGTCTGCCAGAGTTCTACAGCCTGAGTTTTTTCCTATAAAAGAAACACATTTCAGAACTCATTAAATTATTAGCAGGCTACAAATAAATTAGCATAGTACAAATAAATCATATTCTTTTACAGAATGAGTTCTTGTATATAAAGCCACAAAATAAAAATAGAACTTGTCTAAGATCGTATAGTTGTAATATTTTTGATGATATAAAGTTGTAAATAAAATTATTTAGAGGGACTTCCCTGGTGGCACAGTGGTTAAGAATCTGCCTGCCAATGCAGGTGACGCGGGTTTGAGACCTGGTCCGGGGAGTTCCCACATGCCACGGAGCAACTAAGCCCACGCGCCACAACTACTGAGCCTGCGCTCTAGAGCCCACGAGCCAAAACTACTGAAGCCCGTGCACCTGGAGCCCGTGCTCCGCAATGGGAGAGGCCACTGCAATGAGAAGCCCATGCACCACAACAATGAGTAGCCCCCGCTCGCTGCAACTAGAGAAAGCCCGTGTGCAGCAATGAAGACCCAACGCAGACAAAAATAAATTAATTAATTAATTTAAAAAATTATTTAGAGAATAAACCTAAAGATGAAAACTCCTTACTTTGAAATTTTCTTTTTATTTAGATTTAATAGCTAAAATTAAAACCCTTCAATCACTTTCTTGTTCCAGAAAGTGTAAGCCATAGAAATTACTGATGAAAACTGTCCCTGGTAAAGTACAAGAGGTTTTTTTCTGACTGCTAAAGTAATAAATGTTTATCATAGAAAATTAGGAAAGTACAGAAAAACAGAGAAGAAAATAAAATTACCTAATATTTTTTAGCACCTGATAATAAATACTGCTAACATCTGGATATAAACATCTTTATGAATGTTAGATGTAGTCTTGTTTATAAATGTGATTTGGGGGGGAGAATTCTGTATTTTTTTTCTTTAAAAAAACTGGGAAACACATAGTGTGCTGTTTGCATTGTCTATTTTTCACCTGGAATTTTATAATGAGAATTTTTTCAGGTCATTAACTATTCTTTCAATATAGTAATTCTCAAAAGTGATATGGGGACCCTTGAAGAAAAAATTTTGTTCATAATAATATGAAGACATTATTTGCCTTTTTCACTCTCATCCTCTCATGAGTGTACAGTACAGTTTTCCAAAGTTTATATGATGTACTGTGTAATGTTGTCATTGCTCTGATGGCTACCAAAATGCACTCTTATGCTCCCATTTGTTTCTAAAAATGTCTTAGTTTTAATTAGTAATATGATAAATACCCCACACAAAAAAAACCTCTTTGGAGTCCTCAATAATTTTTAAGCATACTGAAGAGGGGTCCTGAAACCAAAACGGTTGAGAAACTTTAAGCTAGCATATAAAAAGCATTATTCTCTTTTTTTCTTTTTTGCATGTACTTTTTAAAAATTGAAGTATAGTTACCTCAGCAAGCTGTTGACAGAATCAAGAAGAAACTTTCATCTCTTTGTCCCTAAAGCCCAAGCTTTTAAATCCCAGGTCAGAGCTAATTCTCTCAGTTTTAGTAAGTAGGTAAGAAGGTGTAGTGAAAAGATATGCATTTTTGGAACAAAATGAGTATACATTTCAAATAAATATACACTTATAAGCTTTAAGGAAACTATTTCTGAGGCATAACATGCATTCAGAAACACACAAATCATAAATTTGTACAGTGAGTGCACCCATGTAACCAGCACCCAGTTCAAGAAAGAGAACATGATTACCAGCAGCTAGAAGCCAGTTGCCCCTTTCTTACAGATACTACAATCCTCCCAAAATAACCTTTATCCTGACTTTTAAAATTATTGATTAGTTTTGCCTAAAATGTATGTAGTTTAAAAATATGTAGACAAAAGCAGAATCTGGAGCCAGAATTTGGGTTGGATTTCTAATTCTGGCTGAATGACCCTGTACAATTCATTTTATTTCCTTAAGACTGCTTTCCTTTCAATAGAATAGTCATAAAAATGCCTCGTAACTCAAAAGACTGCAGTTTCCCAAACGTGCCTGATGGTAAGAGTCATCTGGACTACGAAGAAAGCCCAGATTCTCCTAAGCCAGTGGTTCTCAAAGGACTAGCATCAATACCTTAGAACCTGTTAGAAATGTAAATTACTGAGCCATATCCTAGACTTCTTGAATCAAAAACTTGGGGGAGGGGGTGACAATCTTTATTTCAGTAAGCCCTCGGGTGATTACGATACACACCAAAATTTGAGAACCACTGTACTAATGTATAACGCATCATTTGGAAAAAACACAATTTAAGTGATTCCACATTTTTAGGTTTTTAAACTACTTCCAATTTTTCACTATCAAAACATTACTATAATGAATATATTTATTCATATATTTTTATATACTGTTTCTTAAGACAGATTCCTAGAATCTATGTGATGTCACCATCTAATTAATTGGTTAAAGGATATGAACATTTCTAAGGCTCTTACTGCCAAACTGCCCTCCAGAAAGATTTTTACAAATCACACTATTATAGGAGAGCAAAATACTCCAAACTAAAAATATTTAGTTAGGTACTTGATATTGTACTAGTGCTACTGGCTCCCAAAGCAACTATACTTGAGATACACAGAACCTTTTGCACCTAATTTTAATTCTGCTTAGTAATAATAATGATAAAGATGATAAAAATAATAGGTAGATTTATGAACTCACACATGTGCTAGGCACTACCCTATGTGCTTAATGGGGATTCAAAATTTTAATTACCATAAGAACTCCATAAAATAAGAATTATTATAATCTCCATTTATAAATGAAGAAGGTGAAGCACAAAGAAGTTTCCCAAGATCATAGAGCTACAAAGTAGAATGGGGACCAAACTCAAGAAGTTTGGCCAAACTTTTCTTCCAAAAGCTTGTGTGTTTCACAAAAGTAGGAGCCAACATTCTGCACTGTATATGATAAATACTAAGCACAGTGCCTCATATATAATAGACACCGAATAATATCTGTGGAATGGATGAAGGTATTTGAATCTTCTGTTAAATTATCTAGACTTATTACTTTAATAAAGCATAATATAATAAAGAATTCTCCCTCTTTCTCTCAATTTTCTACTATAAATTGTATTTTATTGAGTTTTAAATTTATTCAGTTTGGATTCACCTAATCTTCACGCATGACACAAAGGGCTTTCAATCTAGTGATGGATACCAAAACAATTGTATGTGTTTTACTAGAACTTAATAATAAATTTAATAAACATGTATGTATAAGTAATAAGCAGAATTAACATCTGACATTACTATTTTATGGATTTATTAACATTTTTCTATTATTCATACTTTATAAAATTGCCAAAACTCTCACTCAGTTAAAATTCCACACTTAATACACAAAATACACTGCAGATATTGTGGCAAAATTTGTTTTTAACAAATCTCCTTTTTCATTTTTGACTGGTCAAACTTGTACCTCATCAAAGCTTCTGTGAAGTAATGATCCAAAATGTAGCAAAAAGATAGGACCCCATCTTCAGAAAAATAATATGTACCAAGTAAGATGGAGATGGAGAAAGGCAAAGACAGGAGAAGATAGGAGGAGAAAGAGGTGAGAAAAGAGAGAGCAAGTGTGGCTTAAAAAAACAAAGAACAAAATTTAGCAATACAAATTATAGCAACAACAACAACAAAAAGAAATTATAGCAACAAAATTACTACAGGGAGATGTTTTTAAGACATAAGATTTGTAGTTTCAAAAAAAGAAAACAAAACAAAAAATGAATCCTATCTAGTTTTGCACTCTTTTTTCTTTTTATAAATTAAAAAAAAGTTTGGATTTATTGAGGTATGACTGACAAATAATCATTGTCTATATTGAAGGTGTACTTTTACATATGGTCTGTCACAATATTTTTAAAGAGTAATAAGAAATGCACATTCTGCCACAACTTTCAAAGGACATATTTAATACCTTGTTAGAAAGCATTTATAAGTTTACATTAATTTTCATTTATTTATATGTCAACATTAATAAATCCTTTCTGAAATACTAGTCTAGAACAGAGTAAAGAACATGCTTTTCTCATTATTTTTGCCTCTATTATTTTTCAAATTCCTTCCCTTTACACATTAAAAAGAGTTCAGTGCTACATAATGCTCCTTATCAAGGTAGATACAACCTATCCGATTAACTTAAAATATCACTTTCAAAAGCAAAGAATTCCAAAACCAAATTTACAAGGAATAAAAAAATATGACTTTTCATAGATAACTATAAAATCAAAATTGTAATAAAGTATTTCTAATCCCCATTTATAAAATGAAGAAACTGAGGCACACAGGAAGGTAGAAGAATGGGATTAAAATCCATAAAAGATATGAGATACCTAGGATGCAAAATTGTAAATTAAAATAAAATCCCCTTACATATAACCAAAAAAAATTGTGGTGCTGAAAACAGGATATATACAATATAGCTTCCCAAATATTTCAATTACCATGAAGGAGGAAAAAAGGAGAAAAAGTATAATTCTAAAAGAAGCATAACTTTAGAAAAATATAATCTTTGAAAATTGAAGAAAACAGTATCAAAAGAAAACACAGGAAAATGAAAAATGTAAATTTAGGCAAGTGGATAATTGATTCTTTAAAAATTTTCTTTGGCATTAAAATATTTTATAACACTTAAAAAATCATGCCAAAAGAATTATGATTCAGTTAAAATATATACATGGCAACTACATTTATAACATACAGGGAGGGCACATATTATAAGCTTTGTTACCTGTTAACTATTTTGCAAACTGTAGAAAATCATTATGCTAACAATTTCAATATTCTGTTATTATCATTCATAAATAATGATTGACTATAGATTTTTTAGAAACTGTTTATTTAGGATATAATTCAATACATATATCACTCACTTGATTGGCCAGTTGTAGTTGTTCTTGAAGATTCCTGACTGTTTCATCATCTGTACATATCTCATTTCCCATCTCTGTGCCAAAGGGAATGGCTTCCAATTGCTTTTCAACAGCATCTTTTAATTCACTGTGCAACCTTTGGAACAAACAGTTAACAATAATCTAATTTTGGTAATAGTAATTACTGTTTCAGGTCAACTAAATAAACATTTGGGTCAAAAAATCACTATTTACACAAAAATCACTTTTAAGTCAACCTCTAAATTTAGAAGTGTTTTAAAACCATTAAATAATGTGCTATAAGAAAAAATATATCACGATTGTGAATGAATTAAATTTGTCATAATTAATTCAAACATACATAATTCAGTTTGTCCTAGGAAGATTTTAATTTTTTAAAGAGGTAAAATTCTGAAATTATACCTTATTAATTGATAAGTCATTCATAAAAAATTTTAAATATGATAATTTCATCTAGTTACTTAAATAGAAAGGGAATTTTAAATCTTGTAGAATTGTTAATTTCTTCATTGTGTTTCACAAAACTCATCTGATTTCTCACTCATTCCAGTTTATAAAGCATAGAATAAAATTCTTGATGGCTATGAAATCAAGACTATTTACTTGCCAGCACTTTCTTACATAAGCTTGACCATAACTCTGAAAGCCTTAAATTCAACTTGAACCTTACATTAAAGTAAATTACAAGTATTTCATGCTTTGAAATTACACCAAAAAAAAAAAAAAAAGCATAGAAAGGTTCAACTTAAAAGACTGATTAGGTGTTTATGTCAAAATGATGTACTCCTAGAAGGAAAAATGTTTTTTAATATCAGAAAAACTTAGAAACACTGAATTTATATAATTATAACCAGAAAACATTATTTATAATAAACACATCTCAAAGTAAAAATTTCCCAAAGGAATTGCATCCATCTCTCTAAAATAATTTAAACAGAATTATCTACTAATACTACAATCTCCATTGAAACTAGAAAAATGCAATCTTAAATCTTAAAACATATTTATTGAAAACGAAGTTCATCAAATAAGTCACAAGACAATAACCTCAGGTACCAGTGGGGCAAGGGGAGAGGGGAAAGGCAGTATAGGGATACTGGATTAAGAAGTACAAATTATTAGATATAAAATAAGCTAAGAATATATGTTGTACAACACAGGGAATATAGGCAATATTTTATCATAACTATAAATGGAGTATAACCTTTAAATATTGTGAAACA
This sequence comes from Monodon monoceros, assembly GCF_005190385.1. NCBI lineage: Eukaryota > Metazoa > Chordata > Mammalia > Artiodactyla > Monodontidae > Monodon > Monodon monoceros. The sequence continues at coordinate 124,129,327 of NW_021703777.1, forward strand.
CTATATTGTACATCTGTAACTTATATAATAATGTACAGCAACTATACTTCAATTAAAAAAACACAAAAACTAAACAAAAAAAAAAGAACCCTTAATAGTTACAGGCATATTGCCTATACCCAAACTGCCTGAATTTGAAACCAGTATCTCATTTCATTAGCTATGTGACTTTGGACAAGTTCCTTAACCTCTTTTGGCCTCAGTTTCCCAATCTGTAAAATGTAAATGTCACCTATTGCTTATTCTCTTCTGGAATTTTTTTTTTAACTATTCTGTACAGTATTTCTCTCTTTCTCAGTCTCAGTGGAATTTTCATCTCTCCAAACTTTAACTTTTGGAATTTAGTCCTTGGATGGCTTTCATCAATGTCTTATAGTTTTTGGCACATAGGTCTTGTGCCTCTTTAGGTAGGTTTATTCCTAGCTATTTTATTCTCTTTGATGTGAAGGTAAATTGGGGTTGTTTCCTTAATTTATCTTTCTGATACTTCATTGTTAGTGTATAGAAATGCAACAGATTTCTGTATGTTAACTTTGTATCCTAAAACTTTACTGAATTCATTAATGAGCTCTAGTAGCTTTCTGGTGGCATCTTTAGGATTTTCTATGTATAGTAGACATTTTACCTCTTCCCTTCTGATTTGGATACCTTTCATTTCTTTTTCTTGTCTGATAGCTGCGGCTAGGTCTTCCAATACTATGTTGAATAAAAGTGGTAAGAGTGGGCATCCTTGTCTTGTACCTAGACTGTACATCTCTAGGTATTTATCCGTTTCTTCTTGGTTCTCTTTATTGGTGTATAACTGTTCACAGTAATGTCTTATGATCTTTCATATTTCTGTATTGTCAGTATAGAAATATGAATCTGTAACTTCTCTTTCATTTCTGATTTTCTTTGGGTCCTTTATTTTTCTTAATGACTCTGGCTAAAGGTTTATCAATTTTGTTTATCTTTTCAAGGAACCAGAGCTTAGTTTCACTGATTTTCTCTATTTTTTGAAAGTCTCTATTACATTTATTTCTGCTCTGATCCTTTTCTTCTACTAACTTTGGGGGTTTTATTAGTTCTTTTTCTAGTTCCTCTAGGTGTAAGGTTAGATTGCTTATTTGAGATTTTTCTTACTTCCTTAGGTAGGCCTATATTGCTAGAAACTTCCCTCTGAGAACAGCTTTTCCTGCTTCCCAAAGCTTTTCCACCATTCTATTTCTATTTTAATTTGACTCCAGTTATTTTTTGACTTCCTGTTTGATTTCTTCAGTGACCCAATGGTTGTTTAGTAGCATACTGCTTAGCCTCCATTGTTTTTTGGTTTTTTTTGGTAGTTTTTTCATTGTAGTTTATTTCTAGTCTTAAGCATTGTGATTGTAAAAGATGTTTAATATAATTTCAATATTCTTAAATTTACTGAGACTTATTTTGTGGCCTAGTATGTGCTCTATCCTGGAAAATGTTCTATATGTAGTTGAATGTTTATTCTGTTGCTTTTGGGATGGAATGTTTTATACATACATATATATACATAGATGTACATATAAATAAAGTCTATCTGATGTAAGGCTAGTGTTTCCTTATTGATTTTCTGTCTGGATGCATGATCTTCCATTGATGTAAGTTGGGTGTTAAAGTCCCATATTATTATTGTGTAACTCAACACAATTTCTCTCTTTACGTCTACTTATATTTGATTTACATATTTAGGTGCTCCTAAGTTGGGACATAAATATTTACAATTATTATATATTGTTGGATTGATCCCATTATCATTATGTAATGTCCTTCTCTGTCTCTTATAACAGTTTTTGTTTTAAACTCTATTCTGTCTGATATAAGAATTGCTACCCCAGCTTTCTTTTTGTTTCCATTTGCATGGAAAACTTCTTTCCATACTCTCACTTTCCATCTCTGTGTCTTTAGATCTAAAATGAGTTTCTTCTAGGAAGCATATATATAGTTCTTCTTTCTGTATCCATTCAGTCACTCTAAGTCTTCTGATTGGAGCATTTAGTCCAATACATCTAAAATAATTATTGATATGTATGTACTTACTGTCATTTTGTTCATTGTTTTCTGGTTCTTTCTGTGGTTCTCTCTTCTTCCTTTCTTGTTTTTGCTCTGTATCCTTGTGATCTAATGGATGACTATCTTTAGTACTAGAGTTTATAATTTGGTGTTTAGATTCCTTTTTCTTTTTTGCATATCTATTACAGATTTTTGGTTTGTGGTTACAATGAGGTTCATATATAACAATATTTATAAAGATATATATATAATAAATAATATATATTTTAAATTTATTCATATATGATTTTAAGTTGATGATCCCTTAAGATCAAACCATTCTGACAACCCTGCATTTTTAAAATCCCCTGCCATGTTTAATGTTTTTGATACATTTTATATCTTTTTGCGGGGTGTATCCCTTAAATACTTGTGGAAATAGATGTTTTTACTACTTTTGTCTTTTAACCTTCCTACTAGCTTTATAAGTGGATGATCTATTTTACTGTATGTTTGTCTTTACCAATCAGATTTTTCTTTGCACAGTTTTCCTATTTCTAGTTGTAGTCCTTTCCACTTAGAAAAGTCCCTTTAATATCTCTTGTAAAGCTGGTTAGTGGTGATGAATTCTGTAGCTTTTGCTTGTCTGTAAAACTCTTTATCTCTCCTTCAAATTTGAATGATAGCCTTGCTGAGTAGAGTATTTTTGGTTGGTATGTTCATCAATTTGAATCAATTGTGCCAATCCCTTCTGCTCACAAAGTTGCTGCTGAAAAGTCAATTGATAGCCTTATGGGAGTTCCCCTGTATGCTACTAGTTGCTTTTCCCTTGCTTCTTTTAAGATTCTTTCTTTATCTTTAATTTTTGCCATTTTAATTACAATGTGTCTTGGTGTGGACTTCTTTGGATTCATTTTCTTTGGGACTCTCTGTGCTGCCTGGAACTGCATGTCTACTTCCTTTCCGTGGTCAGGAAAGTTTTCAGCTATTATTTCTCCAAATAACTCCTCTGCCCTTTTCTCTCTATTTTCTCCTTCTGGGACTCCTATATTTTGAATGTTATGATGCTTGATGTTGTCCCAGAGGTCTCTTAAACTGTCCTCTTTTTAAAAAACTCTTTTTTTCTTTTTTTGTTCAGTTCGGGTGATTTCTTCTACTTTGTCATCCAGTTCACTCATCTGTTCCTCTGTATCATATACTCTACTGTTAATTCCTTCTAGTGTACTTTTTATTTCAGCTATTATCTTCTTCAGCTCTGTTTACTTCTTTATATTTTTTAACTATTTGTTAGAAACTTCTAACTTCTCACTGTGTTCATTCATTCTTCTCCTGAGTTCACTGAGCACCTTTTTATTTCATAGAAAATTGTTTATTTCACTTATAGTGTCACATTTATCAGCACAGAGTTACACAGTTTACTCTAAACATTTTCAAGTGTCTGTATTTCTCATTTTGTGATTACTTTACAAACTCAAATGTATGTATTTAGTTTATAATAAAGATAACATCAGATCAGTGGAGAAAGGAAAGATGATTAGAAAATAAAACTCTGACAGATATTTATAAGAGAAAGCAAATATCTTGAATATAAGGTGAATATGTACTTACATGTTTGGTTTTTTTACAACACAGGCTTTATTAATTGTGATTTATCTGTATTAAATGTAATCCTATCAAATTTTAGCTTCTGTCAGAGTAAATTTTCTTTTTTTTTTAAAACATCTTTATTGGAGTTTAATTGCTTTACAATGGTGTGTTAGTTTCTGCTGTATAACGAAGTGTATCAGCTATACATATACATATATCCCCATATCTCCTCCCTCTTGCATCTCCCTCCCACCCTCCCTATCCCATCCCTCTAGGTGGACACAAAGCACTGAGCTGCACTGAGCATCTTTATTATCATTCTTTTGAACTCTTTATCAGGTAGATTGCTTATCTCCACTTGGCTTAGTTCTTCTGGGGTTTTGTCTTCATTTGGAAAATATTCCTTCCCTCCTCGTTCTGCCTAATTTTCCATGTTTATTTCTAAGTATTAAGTAGGTCAGTTATGTTTCCAGATGTTGGAGAAGTGGTCTTAAGTAAGAGACATCCTATGGAGCCCAGCAGCACTTGACCCCATATGTGGGCTGTGTGGGCCCTTCTGTGTGATGAGGCTGACTACTCTCGGCACACTGGTAGACAAGGCTCATCCCTAGGCTGGTTGGCTGCTATGCCCTGCCTTGCATGGTGGCTGCTGGCCTGCTGGTGGGCAGACCAGATTTCAGCATGGTTGGATGCACAGGCTGGGAGGTCCTTGGGTAGATGCTGGCCCACTAGTGGGCAGTACTGGGTTCTGGTACAGCTGGTCGCATGACCTGGCAGGGGGGTGGGTCTCAGCCCAGTGGTATACAGATCTGGTTCCCTGGGTGCTGGCTGTGGGACCCAGGGGGTCCAGTGCTGGTGTCAGCCTACTGGTGGGTGGGGCCACATCCAAATGAAGCTGGCTCTGGGACTCTGGAGATTCTGGGGCTGGTCCTGGTTAGCTGATGGGCAGCGCTGGGTCCTGTTGTGGCTGGCGGCAAGGCCAGGGGTGTTCCAAGGCTTGTTCTGACCTGATGGTGGGTAGAGTTGAGCCCCAGGGTACCTGGGTGTGGCTGATGGGGAGGCCTGGGGTTGGTTCTGGTCCACTGGTGGGTGGAGCCAGGTCCCTGCAAGGCTGGCTGCTCACCTGGGAGGTCCTGGAACTGGAGCTTATCTGCTGTTGGGCAGGCAGGCCCCCAGTGCTAGTAGGCTAGAGGGAGGACTCCAAAATGGCACTTGCCAGCACCAGTGTCCTCATGGTAGAATGAACTCCCCAAAATGGCTGTTGCCAATGTCATCAGGAAGAGTCCCAGTTGCCCCGCCTCTCCAGGAGACTCTACGAGATCAGCAAGTGGGTCTTATCAGGCTCCTTCAAATTGCTGTCTCAGTTCTGGGACTCAGAGCATGTGAGATTTTGTGTGTGTGCTTTAACAGTGGAGTTTCTGCTTCCTACAGTCCTCTGGCTCCCCATATGCAAGTCCTGCAGGCTTTCAAAGCCGCACGTTTTGAGGGCCTGTCTTTCTAGTGCAGGACCCTCAGCTTGGGAGCCTGATGTGGGGCTTGGACCCCTCGCTCCTTAGGGAGAACTTCTGTGATTGTGATTATCCTCCCATTTGTGGGTCACCTACATGAAAGTGCAGGTCTTGACTACATTATGTCTCTGGCCCCTCCTACCCATCTTGTTTTGGTTCTTTCCTTATATCTTAAGCTGTGAAAAATCTTTTCTGCTAGTCTTCAAGTTATTCTCATTGATAGCTGCTCTGTAAATAGTTGTAATTTTGGTGTGCCTAGAGGAGGAGGTGAGTTCAGGGTCTTTGTACTCCATCACCTTGGACACACCTTGCAAGGTCATTTTTATAGTCCTGCACTGTCATGCAAAGCAAGGACCACCTATATGCATCAGTAGTTTATTTTTGTTTTAGTATCTGAAGTATTTGGGGTAGCGGTGTTTAATTTTGCAATTTGCAATCCTGCTGTCTCTTGCCTGATGTACCCTAATTCTCCAAATGTTTCATAATTTTGGGTTTAGTTTGCTGTTCTTTTCCTAACCTGTTCAGCAAATTCTTAGAGTCCACTGATTTTCAGACTTCTTTTCTAATATATGCACTTAAGAGTATGGATTTCCCTCTAAGAATGGCCTTAACTGCAACCCACAGTTTTTATGCTGTATTTTCACTATCTATCAGTTGAAAATATTCTCCAGCTTTCATGGTTAATTCTTTGACCTATGAGTAATATTTAAAAGCATATTGCTTAATTAGAAACAGCTGGGAATTTTCTGATTCCTTTTTTCTTTTCTTTCTTTTTTTTTTTTTTTAAACTGATTTCTAGGGGCTTCCCTGGTGGTGCAGTGGTTGGGAATCCGCCTGCCAATGCAGGGGACACGGGTTCGAGCCCTGGTCTGGGAAGATCCCACATGCCACGGAGCAACTGGGCCCGTGAGCCACAACTACTGAGCCTGCACGTCTGGAGCCTGTGCTCCGCAACGGGAGAGGCCGTGACAGTGAGAGGCCCGCGCACAGCGATGAAGAGTGGCCCCTGCTCGCCGCAACTAGAGAAAACCCACGCACAGAAATGAAGACCCAATACAGCCAAAAATAAATAAATAAATTTATTAAAAAAAAACACACTGATTTCTAATACAATTTTCACTGTTATTAAGGAACAGAATCTGAGTACTTAAAAAATCTGAGAGTTGTTTTCTTTTTTTCCTTTAAATATTTATTTATTTTGGCTGTGCCAGGTCTTAGTTACGGCACACAGGATCTTCGTCGTGGAAGACTGCAGCAGGTAGACTTCTTGGTTGCAGCACGCAGACTTCTTAGTTGCAGCACGCCAACTCTTAGTTGCGGCACGCATGTGGGATCTAGTTCCCCGACCAGGGATTGAACCAGGGCCCCCTGCATTGGGAGTCCAGAGTCTTACCCACTGGACCACCAGGGAAGTCCCGAGAGCTACTTTCTGGATTTGTCAATTTTGGAAATGTTTTACGTGTACTTAAAAAGAATATGTATTTTGAAGGTATTAGGTATTTGTCTGTTAAGTAGGTTTGTTAATTGCATGGTTCAAATATTATTTTTTTAGTTTTTATTTCAATTACTGAGGAGCAAGATGTTTATATTTCCTGCTATCTAGTGGATTTGTCTATTTTGCCATTCAATGCTATCACTGAATTTTTATAATCTAGAAAAACAGAAAAATTGAAATTTTCTATTCTGAGGCTTTGTTACTGGGTACTTGCAAATTATTTTTAAATAAATAAATTTATTTATTTATTTGTTTATTTATTTTTGGCTGCATTGGGTCTTCATTGCTGTGTGCAGGCTTTCTCTAGTTGCGGCAAGCGGGGGCTACTCTTTGTTGTGGTGCACAGGCTTCTCATTGCGGTGGCTTCTCCTGTTGCAGAGCATGGGCTCTAGGCGTGCGGGCTTCAGTAGTTGTGGCACGCAGGCTCAGCAGTTGTGGTGCACAGGCTTAGTTGCTCCACAGCATGTGGGATCTTCCCAGACCAGGGCTTGAACCCACGTCCCCTGCGTTGGCAAGTGGATTCTTAACCACTGTGCAACCAGGCAAGTCTCTGGGTACTTGCAAATTTAAAACTGTTATATCTTTTATCATTATGAAATACCCCTATTTATAATATTCTCTTCTTGCATTAAAGTCTACTATGTCTGATATTACCAGCTTTCTTTTGGTTAGCACTGCATGGTTTATCTATTTTCCATCCTCTTATTTGCAATCATTCAATATTCTTATATTTTAAAAATCTGTCTGATAAGAAATACACACTATAACCGGTTTCTTTTTTAATCTCCTCTGATAAATCACTGTCTTTCAACTGCAGCATTTAGTACATTGAAGTTTAATGTAATTACTAATGTATTTGAGTTTATATCTACTATCTTAGTATTTACTTTCTATTTGCCCTGTCCATTATGATTTTTCTCTCCTTTCATGCTTTCTTTTGGTTTTTTTTTTTTCATTACTTCATTTTTCTACTCTATTATCTTGGTTGGCAGTTACATGGTTGGCAGTTATATTATCTTGGTTGGCAGTTACATGGTTGGCAGTTACATTACCATGGTTGGCAGCTGGCTTTACTTTTAAAGATTAAAACATGCATCACTGAGTTATCAAACTCTAAAATAAATTAGTATTATATTTCTTCTGGGTAATGCTAGAACCTGAGAATATTTTAACTCCAAATGCCCTTTCCCTAAATTTATGATATTGCTGTCTTATATTTAATTCTCTACAGATATTTTAGAGACATTATTATTGTTTTAGAATAGCTGATGTTCATTAGACGTTCTCCCATGGGCAGCATTTCCTATAATTCTAAGCTTTCATCTGGGATTATTTTCTTTTTGTAGAATATCTTTTTGATTTTCTTTAATTTTGCTAATGATAATGCTCTCAATTTCTTTTCATCTGACCTTTCTTCTGATGGATGTTTCACTGGGTAAAGAATTCTACATTGACAGTTTTTCTTTAAGCACTTTAAAAATATTCCACTGTCTCCTGGTTTCCAGTATCTCTGTTGAGAAGTCAGTTAATATCTTACTGCGGCTAGATAATAAGACTAGCTCTTTCTGCTGTTAAGTTTTTTCTTTTTCTTTGGTTTTCTTTGATTTTATAATAATGTACCTAGGTACAGTACTTTTGTATTATCCTGCTTATCATGCATGGTGTGTTCTTAATCTGTGGATTGATGTCTCTCTGTCGTCTCTTTCTGGGACTCAAGCTATATGACTTTTAGCTGTTTTCACTATTTCCCATATGTCTCTTAGTTTTTATTTATTTATTTTGTTCTGCATTTTCTATCCCCTTCTCTCTCTGACCTTCATTCTGAATATTTTCTTCTGACTTGGGTTGCATTCCATTAATTCTCTCTTCAGTTATGTCTCATTTCCATTATTACTGCAATTTTCAGTTCTAGAATTTCTATTTGGTTCTTTAAAGACTTTTTAGTTCTCTTATAGAAATTCTCAAAATTGTGTCTTATTTCATTGAACATAGTGCATAGTTATTTTAAAGACCAAACTGTGGATCTATTTCTATTGTATACTATTATTTTATGATTTTTAAACCATGCTGTCTTCAATCTTCCCATTACCAGTTCTTTTTACACCAGATATGAGCCAGATATCACAAGTAAAAAAGTACAGAGATATTCTGAGGTCTAGAAATGATGTTATCTTCCTCTAAAAGTCTTCCTTTTCTTTTTTCAGATGGGGAGGGGTATTATCAATCCCTGATCATGTCATTTATAACATCATGTTGTATCAAACATCAGAGTCATGTTTTAGATCTTTTCAGGACTAGTCTATTTTGGGGGAGTCACTCTTACTTCAAAGCCTGGATGTTCCTGAGCCACCTACCCTCAAGTCTGATGGGCTCTGAATTCCAATTTTTATTTCTCTAACTCCATGAATTTGTTTCGAGCTCTGCTCAGTTTTCAACCACTCTTCACCTCTTCTGACATCGGGAGATATGTTTAAGGGAAAGTAACCCCAAATGGAGGCTCATATCCCTGGATTTCTTTCTTTTCCTGGTGTTTACCCTACAATTCTACACTGACTCCAATTCACTTTAAACAAATTTGATTTTTGTCAAATTTTTGTCAAGATTTTCTAGTTTTTGTCCAGATTCTCTAGTTTTCTCAGAAGGAGTCTCTTGCCATCACTCTAAACAAAACTATCTAACTTATTTTCAGTTAATTAAAAATGTTCTGAGTACCAGTTTGGCTGCATCTCACTAGTTTGATATGCTATTTATTTTATGCAGTTTTTAATTTTAGTTTTCCTCTTTATCTCAGTAGTTGAAAATGTAGTTAAAAGAAATTCTTTACACTCACTTCTTGTTATTTCTAATTTATTGTAGGTGTGATTTATGTTTAATTTGTTTGTATGTATGTATGTGGTGGGGAGGGTCTGCAGCCCATGTCTATGTAAATGTTTCATGGGTCTTGAAAAACACAGTATATTCCTATTGGTTTATATATGAGTAGTATAAACAGAAAAATATACACACATATACTCAAACTTGTTCTTTACTCTTTATATCTTTTACCTTCCTGTTTATTTTTGCCCTTGTTTTCTTTGAAGTATTATCTAGTTGCAATAATATATTTATAAATACCAAGTAAATACATATTATCTAATTCTCTAAAGATCTTAGCAGTATAATTGAGAAAATAAAGCCATTTAAGTACTGCAAAGGTTTAAGGAATTAGTCTTTTTCAAAGCATTATTTTTTATGTATGGCTAACAAATCTTGAAAATTAGATATCAATAATTGTAGTAAGTTCAACAAACATTTGAAGAGATATTATGTACAGGATAGTAAGATAGTTGTGGTCCTAGCTGTATTTATTCAAATATATAATCAAGTCAAAACATAAGAACTGTAAGAAAATAAAGAGGAGAAAGTTCCATCATATTTGGTTGGCTTCACAGTAAGAGGAGAAATGAAGAGAAATCATACAAAGCTTTGTAGAAGTAAACAGTGTTACCCTTATTAATAACACTAGTGACACCACATTTCTCTGCATAGTTGCTTTATCTAAAGTCACCATCAACTAGCTGATCTCTATTTTCTAGTGCAAATGCTAAAAAAAAAGTCAATCTTATTGGTTTAGTTAACTGTAGAACTGTTGTGCTGAGAGAAATTATATGTAGACCACAATTAGGAAGCTGGACAATCAGGAAGTGGCCACACCAACCGCGGGTTCTAGGAGCACACCTCTTTAGCCGAGATCCTGGGGTCAGGAAGTAAGTGCCAGAGCTGTTGCCTGCAGGAACACCCTGACTTAGCTCTGACAGAAGCGGCTGCCAGAACTACTGGCTCTAGAGACACTCTACACTTGTTAGAGTCTCATCCACAAAAACAGATTCTCATACACAGCTTCTCCTATTTACCTCCTAATTTAGGTCTCTTACATGTGTTTATCATTAGCAGAACCTAATTCCTACCCTGAACTAGTTCTTAGTTTTCCAGCCTTTGCAGTACAAGGTATACAAAAGGGAGGTTGGAACAGATGTTAAGCCAATCTACTATACCTGCCATAAACTATTATTATAATTGTATAATTTAATTAAATGTGAACCAAAGTGAAAAAAATAAAAATACAAGAGAGTTGGAGTTTTTTTCTATGAAACCTAAACTGAATATGAAAGGTTCAGCAAAGATGAGTTGTTAAATAGCTGCTGCTGAATTAGGGGTATAGGCAAAATAACTACAATAGTCAGAAAATGTATAAAATCACAGAGGACCAAAAGGAGATCAAAAGGATCCCTAAGTTCTCACTCTTCTTCAAAGAAACTGAAACTGGAAATTATAAAGAATGAATTGACAACTAGGAAGATGGCGGAAGAGTAAGATGTGGAGATCACCTTCCTCCCCACAGATACATCAGAAATACATCTACACGTGGAACAACTCCTACAGAACACCTACTGAACACTGGCAGAAGACCTCAGACCTCCCAAAAGGCAAGAAACTCCCCCATGCACCTGGATAGGGCAAAAGAAAAAAGAATAAACAGAGACAAAAGAATAGGGACGGGACCTGCACCAGTGGGAGGGAACCATGAAGGAGGAAAGGTTTCCACACACTAGAAGCCCCTTCGCGGGCGGAGATTGTGCATGGCAGAGGGGGGAAGCTTTGGAGGCGCGGGGGACAGCACAGCAACAGGGGTGCGGAGGGCAAAGCGGAGAGATTCCCGCACAGAGGATCGGTGCCGACCAGCACTCACCAGCCCGAGACACTTCTCTGCTCACACGCCCAGGCAGGCGGGGTCTGGGAGCTGAAGCTCCAGCTTTGGTCAGAGTGCCGGGAGAGGACTGGGGTTGGCAGCGTGAACACAGCCTGAAGGGGTTAGTGCACCACGGCTAGCCGGGAGGGAGTCCGGGGAAAAGTATGGACCTGCCGAAGAGGCAAGAGACTTTTTCTTCCCTCTTTGTTTCCTGGTGCGCAAGGAGAGGGGATCAAGAGCACTGCTTAAAGGAGCTCCAGAGACGGGCGCGAGCCACGGCTAATAGCACGGAACCCAGAGACGGGCATGAGACACTAAGGCTGCTGCTGCCGCCACCAAGAAGCCTGTGTGCAGGCACAGGTCACTATCCACACCTCCCTTCCGGGGAGCCTGTGCAGCCCGCCACTGTCAGGGTCCCATGATCCAGGGACAACTTCCCCGGGAGAAGGCACGGTGTGCCTCAGGCTGGTGTAATGTCACCTCTGTCGCTGCAAGCTCGCCCCGCACTCCGTGCACCTCCCTCTCCCGGGCCTGAGTGAGCCAGAGTCCCTGAATCAGCTGCTCCTTTAACCCCGTCCTGAGCAAAGAACAGACGCCCTCCGGCGACCTACACGCAGAGGCGGGGCCAAATCCAAACGTGAGCCCCCGGAGTTGTGCGAACAAAGCAAAGAAAGGGAAATCTCACCCAGCAGCCTCAGGAACAGTGGATTAAATCTCCACAATCAACTTGATGTACCCTGCATCGGTGGAATACCTGAATAGACAACGAATCATCCCAAATTGAAGAGGTGGACTTTGAGACCAAGATTTATTATTTTTTTCCCCTTTTCCTCTTTTTGTGTGTATGTGTATGCTTCTGTGTGAGATTTTGTCTGTAAAGCTTTGCTTTCATTATTTGTCCTGGGTTCTGTCCATCTGTATTATTTTTTCTTTTACTTTTGAAAAAAATTTTTATCTTAATAATTATATTTTATTTTAATAACTTTATTTTATTTTATCTTATTTTATTTTTCCCTCTTTTCCTTCCTTCCTCCCTCCCTCCCTCCCTCCCTTCCTTCCTTCTTTTTCTCCCTTTTATTCGGAGCCGTGTGGATGAAAGGCTCTAGTTATTGCAGCCAAGAGTCAGTGCTGTGCCTCTGAGGTGGGAGAGCCAATTTCAGGACACCGGTCCATAAGAGACCTCCCAACTCCACATAATACCAAACAGCAAAAATCTCCCAGAGATCTCCATCTCAACACCAACACCCAGCTTCACTCAACGACCAGCAAGCTACAGTGCTGGACACCCTATGCCAAACAACTAGCAAGACAGGAACACAACCCCACCCATTATCAGACAGGCTGCCTAAAATCATAATAAGGCCAAGACACCCAAAAAACACACCACCAGACGTGGACCTGCCCACCAGAAAGACAAGATCCAGTCTCATCCACCAGAACACAGGCACTAGCCCCCTCCACAAGGAAGCCTACACAACCCCCTGAACCTACTATAGCCACTGGGGACAGACACCAAAAACAACGGAAACTACGAACCTGCAGCCTGCAAAAAGGAGACCCCAAACACAGTAAGATAAGCAAAATGAAAAGACAGAAGAACACACAGCAGATGAAGGAGCAAGATGAAAACCCACCAGACCTAACAAATGAAGAGGAAATAGGCAGTCTACCTGAAAAAGAATTCAGAATAATGATAGTAAAGATGATACAAAATCTTGGAAATAGACTAGACAAAATGCAAGAAACATTTAACAGGGACCCAGAAGAACTAAAGATGAAACAAACAATGATGAACAACACAATAAATGAAATTTAAAATACTGTAGAAGGGATCAATAGCTGAATAACTGAGGCAGAAAAACAGATAAGTCACCTGGAAGATAAAATAGTGGAAATAACTACTGCAAAGCAGAATAAAGAAAAAAGAATGAAAAGCACTGAGAACAGTCTCAGAGACCTCTGGGACAACATTAAATGCACCAACATTCAAATTATAGAGGTCCCAGAAGAAGAAAGGAAAAAGAAAGGGACTGAGAAAATATTTGAAGAGATTATAGTTGAAAACTTCCCTAATATGGGAAAGGAAATAGTTAATCAAGTCCAGGAAGCACAGAGAGTCCCATACAGGATAAATCCAAGGAGAAACACACCAAGACACATATTAATCAAACTGTCAAAAATTAAATACAAAGAAAAATATTAAAAGCAGCAAGGGAAAAACAACAAATAACACAGAAAGGAATCCCCATAAGGTTAACAGCTGATCTTTCAGCAGAAACTCTGCAAGCAAGAAGGGACTGGCAGGACATATTTAAAGTGATGAAGGAGAAAAACCTACAACCAAGATTACTCTACCCAGCAAGGATCTCATTCAGATTTGATGGAGAAATTAAAACCTTTATAGACAAGCA
>NW_021703777.1:124143154-124215202 GCF_005190385.1 Monodon monoceros
TGCAGGACATATTTAAAGTGATGAAGGAGAAAAACCTACAACCAAGATTACTCTACCCAGCAAGGATCTCATTCAGATTTGATGGAGAAATTAAAACCTTTATAGACAAGCAAAAGCTGAGAGAGTTCAGCACCACCAAACCAGCTTTACAACAAATGCTAAAGGAACTTCTCTAGGCAAGAAACACAAGAGAAGGAAAAGGCCTACAATAACAAACTCAAAACAATTAAGAAAATGGGAATAGGAACATACATATCGATAATTACCTTAAATGTAAATGGACTAAATGCTTCCACCAAAAGACACAGATTGGCTGAATGGATACAAAAACAAGACCCATATATATGCTGTCTACAAGAGACCCACTTCAGACCTAAGGACACATACAGACTGAAAGTGAGGGGATGGAAAAAGATATTCCATGCAAATGAAAATCAAAAGAAAGCTGGAGTAGCAATTCTCATATCAGACAAAATAGACTTTAAAATAAAGACGATTACAAGAGACAGAGAAGGACACTACAGTATGATCAAGGGATCGATCCAAGAAGAAGATATAACAATTGTAAATATTTATGCACCCAACATAGAAGCACCTCAATACATAAGGCAAATACTAACAGCCATAAAAGGGGAAATCGACAGTAACATATTCATAGTAGGGGACTTTAACACCCCACTTTCACCAATGGACAGATATCCAAAATGAAAATAAAAAAAGAAACAAAAGCGTTAAATGACACATTAAACAAGATGGACTTAATTGATATTTATAGGACATTCCATCCAAAAACAACAGAATACACATTTTTCTCAAGTGCTCATGGAACATTCTCCAGGATAGATCATATCATGGGTCACAAATCAAGCCTTGGTAAATTAAGAAAATTGAAAGTGTATGAAGTATCTTTTCTGAACACTACTCTATGAGACTAGATATCAATTACAGGAAAATATCTGTATAAAAATACAAACACATGGAGGCTAAACGATACAGTACTTAAAAATGAAGTGATCACTGAAGAAATCAAAGAGGAAATCAAAAAATACCTAGAAACAAATGACAATGGAGACACGATGACCCAACACCTATGGGATGCAGCAAAACCAGTTCTAAGAGGGAAGTTTATAGCAATACAATCCTACCTTAAGAAACAGGAAACATCTCGAATAAACAACCTAGCCTTGCACCTAAAGCAATTAGAGAAAGAAGAACAAAAAAACCCCAAAGTTAGCAGAAGGAAAGAAATCATAAAGATCAGATCAGAAATAAATGAAAAAGATATGAAGGAAACAATAGCAAAGATCAATAAAACTAAAAGCTGGTTCTTTTAGAAGATAAACAAAATTGATAAACGATTAGCCAGACACATCAAGAAAAAAAGGGAGAAGACTCAAATCAACAGAATTAGAAATGAAAAAGGAGAAGTAACAACTGACACTGCAGAAATACAAAAGATCATGAGAGATTACTACAAGCAACTCTATGCCAGTAAAATGGACAACCTGGAAGAAATGGACAAATTCTTAGAAATGCACAAGTGCCAAGACTGAATCAGGAGGAAATAGAAAATATGAACAGACCAATCACAAGCACTGAAATTGAAACTGTGATTTAAAATCTTCCAACAAACAAAAGCCCAGGACCAGATGGCTTCACAGGCGAATTCTATCACACATTTAGAGAAGAGGTACCACTTATCCTTCTCAAACTTTTCCAAAATATAGCAGAGGGAGGAACACTCCCAAACTCATTCTACGAGGCCACCATCACCCTGATACCAAAACCAGAAAAGGATGTCACCAAGAAAGAAAACTACAGGCCAATATCACTGATGAACATAGATGCAAAAATCCTCAACAAAATACTAGCAAACAGAATCCAACAGCACATTAAAAGGATCATACACCATGATCAAGTGGGGTTTATTCCAGGAATAAATGCAAGGATTCTTCAACATATGCAAATCAATCAATGTGATACACCATATTAACAACTTGAAGGAGAAAAACCATATGGTCATCTCAATAGATGCAGAGAAAGTTTTCGACAAAACTCAATACCAATTTATGATAAAAAACCCTGCAGAAAGTAGGCATAGAGGGAACTTTCCTCAAAAAAATAAAGGCCATATATGACAAACCCACAGCCAACATCATCCTCAATGATGAAAAACTGAAAGCATTTCAACTAACATTAGGAACAAGACAAGGTTGCCCACTCTCACCACTATTATTCAACACAGTTTTGGAAGTTTTAGCCACAGCAATCAGAGAAGAAAAGGAAATAAAAGAATTCAAATCAGAAAAGAAGAAGTAAATCTGTCACTGTTTGCAGATAACATGATATAATACATAGAGAATCCTAAAGATGCTACCAGAAAACTACTAGAGCTAATCAATGATTTTGGTAAAGTAGCAGGATACAAAGTTAATGCACAGAAATCTCTGGCATTCCTATACACTAATGAGGAAAAATCTGAAAGTGAAATTAAGAAAACACTCCCATTAACCACTGCAACAAAAAGAATAAAATATCTAGGAATAAACCTACCTAAGGAGACAAAAGACCTGTATGCAGAAAATTATAAGACTGATGAAAGAAGTTAAAGATACAAATAGATGGAGAGATATACCATGTTCTTGGATTGGAAGAATCAACACTGTGAAAATGACTCTACTACCCAAAGCACTCTACAGTTTCAATGCAATCCCTATCAAACTACCATGGGCATTTTTCACAGAACTAGAACAAAAAATTTCACAATTTGTATGGAAACACAAAAGACCCCGAATAGCCAAAGCAATCTTGAGAACGAAAAACTGACCTGGAGGAATCAGGCTCCCTGACTTCAGACTATACTAGAAAGCTACAGTAATCAAGACAGTATGGTACTGGCACAAAAACAGAAAGATAGATCAATGGAACAGGATAGAAAGCCCAGAGATAAACCCACACACATATGGTCACCTTATCTTTGATAAAGGAGGTAGGAATGTACAGTGAAGGAAGGACAGCATCTTCAATAAGTGGTGCTGGGAAAACTGGACAGGTACATTAAAAGTATGAAATTAGAACACTCCCTAACACCATACACAAAAATAAGCTCAAAATGGATTAAAGACCTAAATGTAAGGCCAGGAAGTATCAAACTCTTAGAGGAAAACATAGGCAGAAAACTCTATGGCATAAATCACAGCAAGATCCTTTTTGACCCACCTCCTAGAGAAATGGAAATAAAAACAAAAATAAACAAATAGGACCTAATGAAACTTCAAATCTTTTGCACAGCAAAGGAAACCAGAAACAAGACCAAAAGATAACCCTCAGAATGGGAGAAAATATTTGCAAATGAAGCAACTGACAAAGGATTCAGCTCCAAAATTTATAAGCAGCTCATGCAGCTCAATAACAAAAAAACAAACAACCCAATACAAAAATGGGTAGAAGACCTAAAGAGACATTTCTCCAAAGAAGACATACAGATTGCCAACAAACACATGAAAGAATGCTCAACATAATTAATCATTAGAGAAATGTAAATCAAAACTACAATGAGATATCATCTCACACCAGTCAGAACTGCCATCATCAAAAAATTTAGAAACAGGGCTTCCCTGGTGGCGCAGTGGTTGAGAGTCCGCCTGCCGATGCAGGGGACACAGGTTCGTGCCCCGGTCTGGGAAGATCCCACATGCTGTGGAGCAGCTGGGCCCGTGAGCCATGGCTGCTGGGCCTGCGTGTCCGGAGCCTGTGCTCCGCAACGGGAGAGGTCACAACAGTGAGAGGCCCGCACACCAGAAAAAAAAAAAAAAAAATCTAGAAACAATAAATGCTGGAGTGGGTGTGGAGAAAAGGGAACACTCTTGCACTGCTGGTGGGAATGTGAATTGGTACAGCCACTACGGAGGACAGTATGGCGGTTCCTTAAAAAACTACAAATAGAACTACCATATGACCCAGCAATCCCACTACTGGGCATATACCCTGAGAAAACCGTAATTCAAAAAGAGTCATGTACCAAAATGTTCACTGCAGCTCTATTTACAATATCCAGGACATGGAAGCAACCTAAGTGTCCATCAACCAATGAATGGATAAAGAAGATGTGGCACATATATACAATGGAATATTACTGAGCCATAAAAAGACACGAAATTGAGTTATTTGTAGTGAGGTGGATGGACCTAGAGTCTGTCATACAGAGTGAAATAAGTCAGAATGAGACAAACAAATACCGTATGCTAACACATATATTGAATCTAAGAAAAAAAAATGTCATGAAGAACCTAGGGGTAAGACGGGAATAAAGACACAGACCTACTAGAGAATGGACTTGAGGATATGGGGAGGGGGAATGGTAAGCTGTGAGAAAGTGAGAGAGTAGCAAGGACATATATACACTACCAAATGTAAAATAGATAGCTAGTGGGAAGCAGCCGGATAGCACAGGGAGATGAGCTCGGTGGTTTGTGACCACCTATAGGGGTGGGATAGGGAGGTTGGGAGGGAGGGAGACGCAAGAGGGAAGAGATATGGGAACATATGTATAACTGTGTCACTTTGTTATAAGGTAGAAACTGACACACCATTGTAAAGCGATTATACTCCAATAAATATGTAAAAAAAAATAAAAAATAAAGAATGAATTATCTTTATGGTTTATGTATAAAAGACAACAAAGAACTACAATTAGTAGGGTTACTTAAAGTAAAGATCTTAGGCATTATATAAAAAAAGATTAAATAAGTGCACATTTACATTAAGTCAACGTCAAAAATTTTTAAAGTATTCTGTGTATGTCTTATGATTCTCCACTTTATTGCCTCTTTCAATCTGCAGACCATCTATTAATCTAGAAGGAAAGAGGGTTTGTACTATATTTTATGCTAGGTACAATGTACTAAATCAAAAAAGTAACAGTGTTTCTGACCTCTTCCTATTGACTATTTCATTGGATAAGATATTCCTGATAAAAAGTCTTTATGAAAATAAATATTATCCTAAAATATAATATGATGCGTTACATTAAATTACTACATATCTATGCCTTTTAAGTTGTTACTTATGGCTTTTATTATTTTTCTATCTTACCACTTGCAGTATTACTTCAAAAGATATTTAACTAGCACTTACTATAATCATAAAAATATATAAAAAATAAAACTGAAATCTAGTCCAAATCTCTCATTTTATAGATTAAGAAACTAGATCCAAACGTACGGACACTAAGGGGGGAAAGCGGGGTGAGGGGGGATGAACTGGGAGACTGGGATTGACATATATACACTAATATGTATAAAATAGATAACTAATTTTAAGAAAAGACCTATTTAAGTAATAGAAGACATGAAACAGATTTGAATTATTGTCTTATTGATTTAATGTACATATACATAAGCAAGTGTCTGCAATCCAAAGTAAAAGTAATAAATGCCCTAACCGAAGTACAAAAATATTATAATGAGTCACTTTGTTATAGAGCAGAAACTAACACACCATTGTAAAGCAATTATACTCCAATAAAGATGTTAAAAATAATACTATAATGGAATGTGCAAAGATTTTTCAGAAAAGATCATATTTAAATTGGTTCCTAAGAATGTGTATAAGTTTAATGTATAGAGATGTGGGTGGTGTTCTCGGGCTGTTGGAAAATGTGAGCAGACAGAATGCTAAGAAAGTATGAGTGTTTGGAGAAATAAAGAATAATTTGCATGGAGAAAAAAAAAAAAAAGAAACTGAGCTCCACCTCCTACATTGTTGGTGGGAATGTACGTTGGTACAGCCACTATGGAAAACAGTATGGAGGTTCCTCAGAAAACTAAAAATAGAATGAACCATATGATCCGGCAATCCCACTCCTGAGAATATATCCAGACAAAACTATAATTCAAAAGGATACATGCACCCCTATGTTGATAGCAGCACTATTCACAATAGCCAAAACATGGAAACAACCCAAATGTCCATCAACAGATGAATGAATAAAGAAGATGTAGTACATATATACAATGGAATACTACTTAGCCATAAAAAAGAATGAAATAATGCCATTTGCAGCAACATGGATGCAAACAGAGATTATGATACTAAGTGAAGTAAGTCAGAAAGAGAAAGACAAATACCATATGACATCACTTATATGTGGAATCTAAAATATGGCACAAATGAACCTATCTACAAAACAGAAACAGACTCATAGATGTAGAGAACAGACTTGTGGTTGCCAAGGGGGAGGGGGGAAAGAGAGGGACAGACTGGGAGTTTGGGGTTGGCAGATGCAAACTATTACACTTAGAGTGGATAAACAACAAGGTTCTAATGTATAGCACAGGGAACTATATTCAATATCCTGTTATAAACCATAATGGAAAATAACATACGAAAAAGGAATGTATATATGTGTATAACTGAGTCACTTTGCTGTACAGCAGAGATCGGCACAACACTGTAAATCAACTATACTTCAGTAAAAAAAAAAAAAGAAAGAAAGAAACTGAGTTCCAGATAGATTAAAGTATTAATACCAGGAAAATCACCCAGCCAGTAACTGCAGTCCTGAAATTATAACTAATTAGCATTAATAGGCAATAGAATTTTGGCCATGATGACTTTATAAAAGTTTTGATCTCTGAGGTGACAAAGACAAATCAAATACACTTCTAACCAGTCTTTCTTTGAATTGAATTTGTCATTGATAGTAAGATGCACCATTCTTTTACATACTATTAAAAATAAAAATTGCTGCTTATTAATCTTGACATGCCATTCACTATTGCTACATCCCAATTTTGTAGATCTTAAAATAGGGGAGCGGGGAATAGTGTTAGGGAATCTTACAGTCGAGTAAGAGAGAAGATAGAGTAAGACAAATACATACAATTAGAAAACATTCTAGACAACTGCCTGGTACAACCTCTCTACATGCCTTCCCTCACCTGACAGACATTTTTCATCCTTAAGTCCAAGCTTCCTCAGTGAAGGTATCCACATCCCTGCCATGGTGTAGTGTTTCTTTTGGGGATTAATACAGAACTGTCTGATAACTAGAATTGTTGCTTCCCTTCTTCTGCTCCTACAGTGAATCATATATATTCTTTCCAGAAAAATTTGGAATTTTCAAGTTCTAAAGTGTAACTGAATTCAATCCTTCAACAGTGCACCCTCCTCCTCTGCTAAAAGCCCTTGAAGAGCCCCCTACGCCATCTGAAAGACAAGTTTAAATTTCTTAGCAGAGCATATAAGATCTTATATGATCTGCTCCCTGCCCACCATCCCAGTCTTATGCCTAATTCCCCTATACAAATACGCTGAGATATAACACAGTAAATGATCTGTATTTTAATAAACATATGATTTTTCATTTGATGAACTCCTACTCATTCTTAAAGACTCTGCTCAAATTTCATCCCCTCACTTAAGCCTTCTCTGATGTCTCCAGCCAGAGTGATATCTTCAACAATTACAATCTAATGTATATATTGGACATGTTATAGTTAACACCGTCTGCCATGTGCAGACTTAAGTAATGCTTGACCATAACCCATGCTCTGGGGAATAGCGCAGGCTATTTTTTACAGAGGGAAGTCAATGATTAAAGTTTTGCATATTTCTCAAGGGCAGCCCTATCATACGCTGACTGGCATGAAGCGTACTGAAAATAGTAGTGTTGGCCATTAGTAACTAACAAGAATGGGTACCTTCAGGATTTGACCTAAAGAACAGAGAGAATCAGCTTTTTTGGTTGGAAGAATAGGAGCAGCTGCTACATGGAAAGGGATGCCATTACTGAGGGGGACAATTAAGGCTGTATGAGACAACTGATAAGAGGAGCATATCCTCAGAGATGGTCCTAATTGTTTCCCAGTTCTAGCTGTATTCCATGTTCCTCCTTATCATACGTTTCCATTTACTCAGAATGACCTGTTTCTATTTCTTGAAGCAAAAACAGCCAAATATGAATATATGTATGTGTTTATGCTCCTAATATTTGCAATCATCCACTCAAAAAATATTCTTTGAGCATTTAATATGTATCAAGCACTGTTCAAAGGTGTTAGGTATACAGTGGTAAACAGAATAGACAAGGGCCCTGCTCCATGAAGGATACATTCTAGTAGATAAGACAAATAATAACCAAGCAAATAAACAATTTCAGGTAGTAATAGGTACCACAAATAAAATTGGATAATATAAAACAGAAAGTTGGGGAGGGAGGAACAGTGCTAGATAATGTGGTCAGGGAATGCCTGCCTGATTGAAGAGAAGGAGACAGTCCTGTGTAGGTCTGGAGAATAACATTCAAGGCAGAAGAAATAAGCAAAAGGTCTTCTGGTGGAAACTGGTTTGCCAGTTTTAAGAAAGATGAAGTAAGACGGCCAGTGTTGACTGGAGACTAGTCATCAAAGGAGGGTGTGGTAAGAGGCATATATATACGTAAATATACAAACACAGACTTATTATAAACAGAGACATATACAGAAATCAAGGTACCTCTGAATTTATATAAGGTTATTAAAAAGAGAAATATTAAACTTTATAATGAAAGCTTAGGATTTGGGTGAACTTTTGGGGATGGTTTCCTCACAGTATAATGGTGTAAATTAGCATCAGAACAGCAGGGTTTACCATGTAATTCGAGATATCTTTTCACTCTCTCATTGGAAAATAGATCAAATATATTCATCTTTTGCTATTATATAAATAAAGTTTTGGGGTACAGAATACCATTTTTGGACAAGTACTGAAAAATAATGGCTTTATTACTATTTTTATAAATATACACATGAACTCCTTCCTCCCAACTTTCAAATAGACTATACTGTGTTCATAGGCTATTATCAACATACACTAATGATATAATAATTAGGGATGGTGATAGCAAACCTAAAATTACAACTCTGATCTATATTATTATTTATTATTCAATTATCATTGCTCAATAAGAACAAATCAATGAAAATAGTGCTAAAAAATTCTATTTTATAATGCTATTGAAATCTTCTAAATCATAAATAGTTTTAATCTTAAAAAGATAAATATATTAGACTATCATAAAACAAAAACTTACAAACTTAGTAAAATAAATAATATGCTAAATATAATTGTTTTAATTTATTAAATACTGACTTTATACTCCTGTTGAAGTTTTCTGTTTCTGTGCTCTAAAGCTACATATATGCCTAAATAAAAAAGTAAAGACAGTTATAAATTTCAAAAAAGCTTTTTGGTGACAGTTGAACCAAAGACTAGTTAACAGATTGAGCAGCAAAAGATAGCTACATGTATCAGAGAAGAGTAAACTTTTTCTGTAAAGGACCAGATACCAAATATTCTAGGTTTTGTGGGCCATTTAGTCTCTGTCTCAACTATTCAACTCCATCATTGTAGAGCAAAAGCTGCCATAGACAGTATACAAATGAACAAGTCTGGCCGTGATCTAATAAACTTTTATTTACCAAAAGAAGTGGCAGGCCAGATTTGGCCCTCAAGCCGTAGTTTCTGAATCCCTGACAGATGCCGTTAAGTCTCTGTACTAGTTACTATACTTTGACTACAAGCAACAGTGATTTTTGTCTGTTTTATTTACTAATGTATTCCAGAAACTTGAACAGTGCTTGGTACTTAGTAAGTACTCAATAAATATTTGTGAATGATTGAATGAATGTTTTATTACCTCACCAAATATTAAATCTGAAGGCAAGTGGCTCCAGATTTGTTTCAGCAGTTCAATAATGTAATTTAAGGACCAAAGGCTTCCCCATCTTTCCCTTCTTCTAATCTCATTGTGTTTCTGATACATACTCTCATGGTTACAAAATGGCTATAGCAGCTTCAACATATATCACTTTCTAAAATGACAAAGAACAGGAAGGAGGTTAAGTTTTCTTCTTGCCAGTCTCTCTTTTTATCAGGGAGAAAAAGCTTTCCCAGAGGCTCTACGACAGACTCTCCCTTATACTTCTCTGGGTACAAGTGAGTCACATGTTCATACTTCTTAGACCAATTCCTGGCAAAAAGAAATGTGCACTGGTTTATAATCAAAGTTTTATCACCTGAGATTGTGGAAGAAGATCATCTCTGCTGAGCACAATGCAACTGGAACAAAATCAGGGTTATATGAAAGAAGGGAAAATAGCTCTTATGGAGGCAACAAATAATGTCTTTCATACCCTCAATAATAAAATAAAAATAATAACAATAAAAGGTAGTATTTTCTTAGTGCCAGGAAGTGCTGTATATATATTCACTCATTTAATTATCATATCCAATTTTCATCCTCTGGCAAGTTATGAGGAGGAAATATGATATTAAAGAAAAAATGAGACAAAAACAAAATAAAAAACATGAACTGAGTTTAAAGGAATAAACTAAAAATGGGAAGGATGATAAAATGAATATCTTTTCACCTCTTCCTAAGTCTCATTTTATAAAATAACTTCATTATTTTCTATTTGTAATCAATTCCCAGAAAATACTCACCTATACACAAATGTATTAAAAAGCTTCCAAAACCCAATAATGTGGAATTGCATACTATTGTATAATCCATGCCACTGCTAGCTTCCATTATTCAGACTTGACCATATTTAAGATATTTTCCTTAAAAATGATAAGTTCTTTTTGATTTTGCAGTCTTTAACAGCAATACTTAAAAGCAGGTTGTTGCCCTAAGGGCATAGAGTTCACTTTAAAACCTGATGACATTTCGAGTTACTAAAAGTGCCTTTTAATAAGCTCAGAATCCATTTTTCCCATTTCCCTATTATACTAAGAATAAATACATTCATGAGCCATGACTGCAGTACTATTAAACAGGTAAAGGCAGATTTTTAAAAGACTGGTTTCAAAAGACCTGGACATAAAAGGAAGAGTATGGAGTCAAATATAGGAAACAACAAAATCATTAGCTCAATCATATAACACCGTATTATCTCCAATACATTAAAATACAAACTTAACTTACATACACTGGTGATTCAAAAATCTTAGCAATAGTCTTTAATAGGAAGATTTTTGAGAAAGAACAGTAAATCATAAAAAGTTAAAGTTAGAAAAACTTTCCCATGGGAAAAAACACAAATAAATGAGAAAAACTGAAAATCCAATTAAGAGATTTACATAGAAGAATGCAAACAAAGGAATGCCAAACTTAAAAAGAGCTTATGCTTTAAATGAATTTAAAACCAAAACAAAATGTATTTCTTCATTTTTTGGTTTTGTTTTGTAAGGCGACAACAAAAGATGTATCAGGTCTCAGTCCAGTTGCATGACCTTTAAAAGTTAAACTTGGGATAGAATAAAACTCTGAACATTTTTAGAAGAAAATGTAAGAGAAGATCTTTAGGACCACAGGCTGAGAGAGGATTTGTTATACACAAAGACCAGCAACCATAAGAAGACTGATATATTCAACTACCTCAAAAGTAAAAAAAAAAAAAAAAAAAAGAAAAGAAATTTCTGTTGATCAAACATATCACAACCTGGGAACAGATATCTGAAACATACCTATTGTCTAGCACATTGAATGCGCCATTGGCACTCATTATTCATTCCCATCCCTTTCCATATCCCAGCAACTTTCATAATGGCTGAAAGTCTAAAACTATGTTTCCTGGATGTCTTTGCAGCTGGTGTGGTGGATGGAATTAAAGGTTCACCAGTGATGGGCACTTGAAGGGGATATAGAAGGCAGAAGTGAGCTGAGAACATTCTTCTTTAGGTACGACAGATGGCAAGCAAAACTGATAGACGTGAGCGTCTCCTGAAGTGAGTACCTCACGCCCCACTTTCCAGTATCAAGTTTTCAGCTCCATGGAAGTGATGCTGTAGTGGTAGCTACAGAGATGGTGGCAGCAGCATAAATTCCTGGCCTCAGAATCTCAGCCTCTAAGGTATGACTCTAAAACCAATTATCTTACCTACATAGTACTTAACTGTAAGTGACTAAATCCCTTCTTGTTTGAAGTGTCTATGATGGTTACTGTTTACACTGATCAGCACACTAACAAATATTCAGAATACAGATTACATAAAGTACTTTGGCAATTTAAGGAAAAGATAAAGAGAAAATGGGAAAAAGAAATGAACAAGCGTTTCATGAGAAAACCACATGGGTAAATAAATACATGAAAAATGGTTAACCATATTGATATTCAGGAAAATGTAAGTTAAAACCACAATACCATTTAGGACTCAAAATAACAAAAATTAAGAAACCTGGTAAGAGCAATTGCTGATAAAATATACAAATCAATAAGAACTCATAAATATCACTGGTGGGAATGTAAATTGGTATAGCCACTTTGGAAATTAGGTTGGCAATATATTGCAAAATTGAATATTCACATAGCCTATGACCCAATCCTGAAACTCTTCTGCTTATGTATGATATTGAGTGGAAAAAAAGTAAGTCTCAGAAGACTAAATAATACTATTTTTAGAAGTTTTTAAAAATGCAAAACGAAATAATATATCATTAGGAATACACATACCTACAAAAATTTTAAAAAGCAAGGGAACGATAAACAAAAATTCAAGACAGTATTAACCGCTGGCAGAGGGAAGGAGGGGCATGGGATAGGGAAGGAAAACATGGATAAGTGCACCAGTATTGATAACATTTTAGCTCTTAACTGGATGGTGGGTTGACAGGTTTCCATTTTATCAGTATGTTTCCTAATATAATATATATTCTATACTATACTATTCATGATTGCTAATATTTATAAGGTGCTTATTATGTACCCTATTTTAAGCAATTACTTTATCCCTTACAGTCAGCTCTAAGAAATAGGTTCTGTTATTGTCTCCCACTTATAGATGAGGAAACCCTAAAGCACACAGAGGTTAACTTGTCCAAGGTCATATAGCTAATAAGCAATGGAGCCAGGAGTCAAAAAGGAAATCAGGCCCCAGCGTCCACACTCATAACCAGTATACTCCATGAATAAAATACCAAATAACAATAATAAAAGTTACCTAAGACAACAATAAGATAATCAGTAGTTAATTGATCTACCTTTCATTTTCCTTGATGACATTTTCAAGTTGTAGTTTCATCTCACCCATCTGTTTCTGAGAGAATAAAATATGGTTGCAGAAAAACATTTTCCAGACAATTAGATTTATATTAAGTAGTTCATTCATATGCAAGCAATCGGATTCTATGACACTAGTCTACAGATAAGAAATAATTATTCTTCACTTCTAACAAGCAATATTAAATATAGATATTTTAATGATACACAGAACGTAATAGAACATTTTGAATAGAATATAAGTAAAAATATTTTATATAACATATTAATAAATATTTTTAAATGTAATTCCTATATTTAGAGATGTTTATAGGAAAAGAGATGTAAGATATTCCTTAATATGTCACTATAAGAAATATCCGATGATCCCTAGACCTTGAATATATATCGTAATTCATCTTAGTTTAGGTGAAGCCCATGTAAGTGCTTGAATTTCAAGAAGTAAAATGTTAATGGCGAAAAAAGCAAATGAAGATCTTCTTTAGCAATAATTCATTCAGTCTCTGATTGACCACCTTGTTTAGTTGTATAAACTCTCTGCACTATACAAGGCTGCTACAGTAAACCAATGTGGTCACTAACACATACATTAGTAGGAAAGATGGTAAAAAAAAAAAAATCACTAACTAAAATAACAATACGAATAAAATATATACTGTAAAGGGAATGAAATGAAGGTATTTTTAATTTTCTCTGAGGGGTTAAAGGGCTTGTAAGATTTCAACAGGAAAGAAAGGACATTTCAAGTAGGGTGAAATATGAGTAAAAGCAAAGAAGCAAAAAATATTAGACGACACAGGCATAGTCATCAGTTCTCAGTAAGAGTAAACGAGCAAGTGGAGATCAGGAAGGAGGCCATGTAAAATCATACTTAAAACAAAACTGCAATCAATTCATGATCTGTCGATTACTCTTGATTGGGTACCCCAGGCTAAAGGAGAAGAGCCAATCCTGGAGTGAACCTGGCAAGGGAAGGGTGGAACAGGCAATCCTCCAAGCCTTTCTCTCTCCCTTTCAACTAGAGAAGCTCAAGGAAGCTTCCCCTAGGAAAACAGTAACAGCCAATTATAACTACAAAGCCGGCTTGAAAGGTGAACCTTTCCCAGGTCCCTGCTGTGCCTGAATCACAATTAAATCAAAATGAATGAATTCACTACCAGATAACTGAGAACTGACCACACATGGAGCCATGCAATGAGAGGTAAAACTGGAAAGGCAGGTGGCAGGTCTTGCTTGAATGCCATGCAGACTAAGAGGTTTGGATTTTATTGTAGCAATTATCCCCATTTTGTAATTATTTTTAAAAAATCGATCTTTAAAAATTGCAAAAATGTCAGCATATCTTGAAAAATATTATTCAAATAATTAGGTAGGATATATGCATTAACTAGGATTCAGGGTGGATCATGACAGTAACACTAAAGATTCTTTACTGTAAAATATTTCAAAACATTTAATCGTTGAAAGAAAAAATTCAGCAGTACCTTTCTTATCATCAAATTTTCCCCTATTATTTACATTTTCTGGAAGAAACTTTCATATAGAGAATTATTGTGAATATTTTCCTGCTTTCAAGATATACTATTTTTTGACTGGTCAATAAGATAAATCATAAGAGCTATTGCTACTCAATAATATCTATGTGAGCAAGTGTTTTAAGAAGTAGCTGTCAACATCTTTTTTGTCTCTAAAAGTAGCAACTATTCTTGCCCCTTAGGCTTTCTGCTACAGCTTCCTCTCTCTTGAAATTAATCCAGTAATCACTCTTAGATGGAGAATGCCAAATGGAAAAACGAAGTTAAACACCTTAGTAAACTAGCTGATTAAAGACATATATGAATCAGGTAAATTATAAAAAATTAAAATTTAAAACAGTTTAATTTCAAGATAACTAGATATTCCATTTTATAACAATCAAACCACATGTCATTATAGCAATTTTGAGAGAGTGAACTCAGCAGAAACTTTAGGCTCACTAGTCCTAAAACTAAAAGCAAAATACCATTTGTGCAAAAGAGAGCTTTCTGTTGTTCTTTATCAATTAAAAAATTTAAACAAACAGCTCATACAGCTCAACAGCAAAAAAACAACCACCCAATCAGAAAATGGGGGGAAGATCTAAATAGACATTTCTCCAAAGAAGACATACAGATGGCCAACAGGCACATGAAATGATGGTCAACATCATTAATTATTAGAGAAATGCAAATCAAAACCACAGTGAAGTATCACCTCAGACTGGTCAGAATGGCCATCATCAAAAAGTCTACAAACAATACATACTGGAGAGAGTGTGGAGAAAAGGGAACCTTCCTACACTGTTGCTGGGAATGTAAACTGGAAAACAGTATTGAGGTTCCTTAAAAAACTAAAAGCAGAGTTACCATATGATCCAGCAATCCCACTCCTGGGTATATATCCAGAAAAGACAAAAACTCTAATTCAAAAAGATACATGCACCCCAATGTTCAGAGCTGCACTATTTACAATAGCCAACAGTTGGAAGCAACCTAAGTGTCTATCAACACATGAATGGGTAAAAAAGATGTGGTGTACATATACACAATGGAATATTATTCAGCCATAAAGAATGAAATAATGCATTTGCAGCAACATGGATGGTCCTAGAGATTATCATACTAAGTAAGTCAGAGAAAGACAAATATCATATGATATCATTTATATGTAGAATCTAAAAAAAAAAATTATACTTAAAACAGAAACAGACTTACAGAAGTAGAAAACAAACTTATGGTTACCAAAGGGGAAAAGAGGGGGCAGGGATAAATTAAGAGTTTGGGATTAACAGATACACACTACTATATATAAAACAGATAAACAACAAGGACCTACTGTATAGCACAGGGAACTAGATTCAATATCTTGTACTAACCTATAATGGAAAAGAATCTGATAAAGAATACATATATATATACACACACACATATAAATGTGTATAACTAAATCACTTTGCTGTACACCAGAAAATAACACGTAAATTGATTACAGGTAAACATTTTCTTCCTTATCAATGTTTTTGTAAAGAAAGAGAGTCTATTTTTTCTTTTTTTAATAAGAAAATATTATCAAATGGTTGATAGCTATGATTCCATACCTGATAATATTTCAGCTGCCCATTTAGCTCTTCCAGATGCTTATCATACTCAGTAATAAGAGGAACTAAAAAGCTATAGAAAATTTCAAAGTTAAAAAGATACATATTCTTTTTAATCTAGTTTAATAAATATGTAACATGAAATAAATTAAACATCAAAATTTTTGTTAATTTTCTCCATAGCAATCAATACTTTGCCTTTTTCCTAAACCAGAGGTTCTCAACCTTAGCTCAATTAATATTTTAGGCTGAATAATTTTTTGTTGTTGGGGGCTGACCTGTGCTCTGTAGGATGTTTAGTAGCATTCCTGGCCTCTACCCATTAGATGCCACTAGCACCCTTATCCTCCACAATTGTGACAAGCAAAAATGTTTCCAGACATTGTCAAATATCTGGGGAGGGAAGGGAAGCAAAAATCACTCAGTTGAGAACCACTATTATAGACAATAATACTGGCTTTTTTCCCCTTGTCAATTCAATGACAGATCATTTAAACCTAATTATAGCAGAATATAAAATAAACATCCCTAATACTAAAAAATTAACAATAATTAAACATAATTAAGAAAATAATATTTTTCTGGTAATTCAACCTTACCTTTGGTCAACTACTGAGTTTTCTACTGTGTCACCTGCAACTCCTTTGAAGACAGATTTCTATAACAGAAAATACTGCATATTAAAATTTTGTTTTCTCACATCTTTCTAGTCAAAACTGACAGTAGTTTAAAATTAAATACAAGTAAACATTTTATAACCTTAAATCTGTCACTGCAATTACACAAGAGGGAAAGAGAAAAAAAAAGTTATATTAATTGATGCCGAAAATGTATTCAGTAAATTTTAACACCCATACATAATAAAACTCTTGGCAAAATAGAAATAGGAAGAAATTTCTCGATTGATAAAGAACATCTACCAAAAACCTACATCAATTACTATTCTTCATAGTGGAACATCAGAAGCACTGCACGAAATTCAGTAATAATACAAGGCTGCTCAATATCACTGCTAAAACTCAGCATTGTACTAAAGGTTCCAATCAGTGGAATCTGCTGCAGGGACAGGGGGTTGGAGATCTAAAGGTTGAAAAGGAACACACAATACTATTCTCATCTACAGACAATTTGACCATTTACCTAGAAAACTCTCTCTATAATCTACCAATTATTAGGACTAAGAACAGAGTACATAGGACTAAGAACAGAGTACACCAAGTCACCAGATAGAAGATCAAACATAAAAAAAACAGCTGCTTTCCCAAATACCAGCAATAATCAGAAAATGTGATAGGAAAAAATATGGTATTCACTACTATAAGAAAAGGTAGTACTTGAGAATAAAACAAAAAAAAATGTTGCAATAACTTTAACAAAATATTAACTTTACTGAAGGACATAAAGGATTAAATAAACAGGGTTCTATACCATATTCATATGTGGAACAGTCAGTATTATAAGTGTATCTATGTCTTAAAACTCACTGCAGGTACAATGCAATTCCAAAAAAGAAATCCAATAGAATAATTTATGAAACTTGATCTTAAACAGATGGTAAAGTCCCTATGTTTGAGTAAATGTGCAAGAATAGCCAAGATAATCTGGCCAAAAAAAAAAAAGAGGGGAGAACTTGCTCTACATGACAAAACACTATAATGCTAGAGTAATTAAAAGAATATGGTTCAGACACAGTAACAAACAGAACAGTACAGAGAATTCAGAAATAGATTCAAGTATTTATGGGTATGCAGTATATAAAAGAAGTGGAATTATAACTATAATAAATGGACAAAGTACTGCTTTTCAACTAATAGTGCTGGGTAAAAAAGTAAAATTAGATCCCAGCACACACTAAATGGAAAGAAAATTACAGATAGATTAAAGATCCAAATGTTTTAAAAATTTAACAACTATTGAAAGAAAATGTATTATTGACCCTGAGATACAGAAAGCTTTCTTAAGCTCTAAAAATGCACAGACTATTGTCTGCTTTGTTCACCAATATTCCAAGCAGTGCCTGGCATACTCTCACTCAAAATACATTTTCTAGCTGAAAGACACAAGTAGTAAAATCTATAAACAGAAGAAATAACATATTTTACAATATCCAAATTTAAAATTTCTATACAACTAATGACACCATAAGCAAGGTTAAGAGGACAGTATAATTTTAACACGACCAAAAAACACAGTAACTATTATAAAGTATGCAGAAACATTCAAAACACAAGGAGATGTATAAGAACTTTCAGTGGAGCTTTTACTGTAATTAAAAAAAAAATAGGATACATGAAAAATAATACAATAGGATCTCATAAGTAGGTCAAGGGATTAGCAAAACATATGTATCAACATGGATATATCACCAAAAAAGGGGTTACCTTCTAGGAGTAGAAGGAATGGAATGGGACAGAGGGAAGGACAGACAGATTCAAAGGGATTTTTTTAAAAAATGAAGTATAGTTGACTTATTGTGTAAGTACTGTGCACAGTACTGAGTTAGGTGTATAGCAAAGTGATTCAGTTATTTCATATACATATATTTCAGATTACTTTTCATTATAGGTTATTACAAGATACTGAATATAGTTCCCAGCTCTATACAGTACATTCTTGTTCCTTATGTATTTTACAAATAGTAGTTTGTACCTGTTAATCCCAAATTCTTAGTTCTTCCCTCCCCCTCCTTATCTCCCCTTTGGTAACAATAAGTTTGTTTTCTATGTTTGAGAGTTTGTTTCTGTCTGTATATAAATTCATTTGTATTACTTTTTAGATTCCACATATAAGTGATATCATATGATACATGTCTGACTTACTTCACTAAAGTATGATATTCTATAGGTCCATCCATGTTGCTGCAAATAGCAATATTTCATTCTTTTTTATGAGTGAGTTAATATTCCACTGTATATTTATACTACATATTCTTAGACCAATCATCTGTTAATGGGCTCTTGGGTTGTTTCCATGTCTTGGCTATCGTAAATAGTGCTGCTATGAACATAGGGGTGCATGTATCTTTTTGAAATACAGTTTTCATCTTTTCTGGATATATACCAAGGAATGGGATTGCTGCAGCAGATGGTAACTCTATTTTTAGATTTTTAAGGAAACTCCATACTGTTTTCCATAGTGACTACACCAATTTACCTTCCCACCAATAGTGTAGGAGGGTTCCCTTTCCTCCACACCCTCTCCAGCATTTATTATTTGTACAGTTTTTGATGATACCCATTCTGACCAGTGTGAGGTGACATCTCTTTGTGGTTTTGAGTTGCATCTTTCTGATAATAAGTGATGGTGAGCATTTTTTCATGAGCCTGTTGGCCACATGTAAGTCTTCTTAGGAGAAATGTCTGTTTAGGTCTTGTGCCCAGTTTTTGATTGGGTTATTTATTTTTTTGTTATTGAGTTGTATGAGCTTCTTGTATATTATGGAAATTAAGCCCTTGTCAGTCGCATCATTTGCCAATATTTTCTCCCAGTTGGTAGGTTGTCTTTTCATTTTGTTTATGGTTTCCTTTGCTGTGCAAAAGCTTGTAAGTTTTATTAGGTCCCATTCACTTATCTTAGCTTTTATTTCTTTTACATTGGCAGAATGATCTAAGAAAATATTGCTATCAGTTATGTCTAAGAATGCTCTGCCTATGTTCTCTTCTACGAGTTTTATGGTGTCATGTCTTAAATTTAGGTCTTTAAACCATTTTTGTATATGGTATGAGGCAGTGTACCAATTTCAGTGACTTACATGTAGCTGTCCAGCTTTCTCAACACCATTTGCTAAAGAGACTGTCATTGCTCCATTGTACATTCCTGCCTCCTTTGTCAGAGGTTAACTGACCATAGGTGTGTGAGTTAAATTCTCGGCTCTCTATTCTAAAGATCCATTGATCTAAATATCTTTTTGTGCAAATACCACAATGTTTTGATTACTATAACTATGTAATATAGTCTGAAGTCTGGAAGGGTTATGCCTCCAGCTTTATTCTTTTTCCTCAGGATTGCTGTGGCAATTCTGGGTCTTTTGTGGTTCCATATATATTTTACGATTATTTGTTCTAGTTTGGTGAAAAATGTCATGGATATTTTGATAGGGATCACATTACATCTGTAGATTGCTTTGGGTAGTATGGCCATTTTAACAATATTAATTCTTCCAATCCAAGGGCATGAGATATCTTTCCCTTTCTTTGAATTACCTTCAATTTCCTTTATCAATGTTATATAGTTTTCAGCTCCTTGGTTAAGTTTACTCCTAGGTATCAATACTTTTTTCTTTTTGATGTGATTTTAAATGGGATTGTTTTTACACTTTCTCTGATATTTTATTGTTAGTGTAAAGAAAAGCAACAGATTTCCGTATATTAATCTTGTAGCCTGCTACTTCGCTGAATTCATTTATTAGTACTGAATAGGTTTTACGTGGAGACTTTAGGGTACTCGAAATAGAGTATCATATCATCTGCAAATAGTGACGTTTTAAGTTCTGCCCTTCCAATTTGGATAAAATTTATTTACTTTTCTTGTCTGATTGCTGTGGCTAGGATTTGCAATACTATGTAGAATAACAGTGGTGAGAATGGGCATCTTGTCTTAAATCTGAATTTATTGGGAAGCCTTTCAGCTTTTCACTACTGAATATTATGTTGGCTGTGGGTTTGTCATAAGCAACTTTTATTATGTTGAGATATGTTCCCTCTAAATCCACTTTGGTGAGTTTTTATCATGAATGGATATTGAATTTTGTCAAATTTTTCTGCATCTATTGAAATTATCATGTGGTTTTTGTCTTTGCTTTCATTAATATGGTGTATAATATTGATTGATTTGTGTATTGAACCATCCTTGTGACCCTGGAATGAACCCAACTTCATCACGGAATGCTCCTTTTTATGTATTGTTGAATCCAGTTTGCTAATATTTCATTGACAATTTTTGCATTTATATTTGTCAAAGATATTCGCCTGTAATTCTCTTTTCTGCAGTGTCTCTGTCTGGTTTTGTTACTAGGGTGATGGTGGCTTCATAGAATGACTTTGAGACTGTTCTCTCCTCTTCAATCTTTTGGAATAGTTTGAAAAGGATACATTTAAGTTCTTCTTTGTATGTTAGGGAGAATTCCCCAGTGAAGCCATCCAGTCCTGGACTTTTGTTTGAAGAGGTTCTTAGGTCTGTCTACCAAGACAACAGAAATAAAAGCAAATACAAACAAATGGGACCTAATCAAACTTAAAAACTTTTGCACAACAAAAGAAATCACCAACAAAATAAAGACAATCTACGGACTGGAAGAAAATATTTGCAATGATTCAACTGACAAGGGTGTGCGTGTGTTAATCTCAAATCCCTAAATTATCCCTCCCCATCCCTGTCCCCTTTGGTAACCTTCAGTTTATTTTCTATGTATGTAAGTCGGTTTCTGTTTTGTAAATAACTTCCTTTATATCATTTTTTTAGATTCCACATATAAGTGATATCTTATGATATCTGTCTTTGTCTGACTTACTTCACTAAAGTATGATATCTCTAGGTCCATGCGTGTTGCTGCAAATGGCATTATTTCATTCTTTTTATGGCTGAGTATTATCACATTTTATGTATATGTGTGTGTGTGTGTGTATATATATATATATACCACATTTTCTTTATCCATTTCTCTGTCAATGGACATTCAGGTTGCTTCCATGGCTATTGTAAATGCTGTGGCTATGAACATTGGGGTGCATGTATCCTTTTGGTTTAGTTTTTTTTTTCTTTTTAAAAAAATATTTATTTATTTTGGCTGTGCTGGATCTTAGTTGTGGCACATGGGATCTTCGTTGCAGCATGCAGGATCCTTAGTTGCGGCACGTGAGTTTCTTAGTTGCAGCATGCAGTTTTCTTTTTTTTTTTTTTTTTTGCGGTACGCAGGCCTCTCACTGTTGTGGCCTCTCCCGTTGCGGAGCACAGGCTCGGGACGCGCAGGCCCAGCGGCCATGGCTCACAGGCCTAGCCACTCCATGGCATGTGGGATCTTCCCAGGCTGGGGCACAAACCCATGTCCCCTGCATCGGCAGGCAGACTCTCAACCACTGCGCCACCAGGGAAGCCCGCATGCAGTTTTCTTAGTTGCGGTGTGCGGACTTCTTAGTTGAGGCATGTGGACTCTTAGTTGCGGCAAGCCTGCAGGATCTAGTTCCCCGACCAGGGATTGAACCTGGGCCCCCTGCATTGGGAGCATGGAGTCTTACTTACTGGACCACCAAGGAAGTTCCTGCATGTATCCTTTTGAATTAGAGTTTTCTGTGGATATATGCCCAGGAGTGGGAATGCTGGATCATATAGTAACTCTATTTTTAGTTTTTTAAGGAATCTCCATACTGTTTTCCACAGTGAATGCACCACTTTACATTCCCACCAAAAGTTTAGGTGTGTTCCCTTTTCTCCACACCCTCTCCAGCATTTGTTATTTGTAGACTATTTAATGATGACCATTCTGACTGGTGTGAGGTGATACCTCAGTGTAGTGTGAATTTCCATTTCTGTGATAACCAGCGATGTTGAGCATCTTTTCATGTGTGTATTGGCCATCTGCATGTCTTCCCTGGATTCTGCCCATTTTTTGATTGCGTTGTATGTCTTTTTTTGATATTGATGTGTATAAGCTCTTTGTATATTTTGAAATTAATCCCTTGTCAGCAGTAGCATTTGCAAATATTTCCTCCCAATCCATAGCTTGTCTTTTTGTTTTGTGTATGGTTTCCTTTGGTGTACAAAAACTTTTAAGTTTAATTAGAGGACTTCTTTTTTTTTTTAAGGAGCCTCATTTTATTTGTTGAGAGAATATTCTTCCTCTTTTTAAGTATTTATTTATTTGGCTGCACCAGGTCTTAGTTCTGGCATGCGGGATCTTTGTTGCCACATGCAGGATCTTTAGTTGTGGCATTCAGGATCTTTAGTTGCGGCATACAGGATCTTTTAGTTGCAGCGTGCGGGCTCTTAGTTGCATCATGCAGGATCCAATTACCTGACCAGGGATCGAACCCAGGCCCCCTGCATTGGGAGTGCAGAGTCTTAACCGCTGGATCACCAGGAAGTCCCCATTTGTTTATTTTTGTTTTTATTTTCATTACTCTAGGAGGTGGATCAAACAACATCTTGCTGTGATTTATGTCACAGAGTGTCCTGCCTATGTTTTCCTCTAAGAGTTTGATAGTGTCTGGCCTTACATTTAGGTCTTTAATCCATTTTGAGTTTATTTTTTGTGTATTGTGTTACAGGATATTCTATATTTCATATACTTCATTCTTTTCCATGTAGCTGTCCAGTTTTCCCAGCACCACTTATTGAATAGACTGTCTTTTCTTATTGTATATTCTTGCCACCTTTGTCATAGATTAGCTGACTATAAGTGCGTGGGTTTATTTCTGGGTTTATTCTGTTCTATTGATCTTTGGGTGCTTTTGTGCCAGTACCATACTGTTTTGTTTACTGTAGCTTTTTAGTATAGTCTGAAGTCAGGGAGTGTGATTCCTCCAGCTCCATTTTTCTCAATATTGTTTAGGCTATTTAGGGTCTTCTGTGTTTCCACTCTAATTTTTAAATTTTTGTTCCAATTCTGTGAAAAATGCCACTGGTATTTTGATAGGGATTGCACTGAATCTGTAGACTGCCTTGAGTAGTATGGTCATTTACCAATATTGATTCTTCCCATACAAAAACAGGTCTTTTGCCTCAAGTAAGTTTATTCCTGGATATTTTATTCTTTTTCATATGATGGAAAATGGGATTGTTTCCTTAATTTCTCTTCCTGATATTTCATTGTTAGTGTATAGAAATGCAACAGATTTCTGTATATTAATTTTGCTTATTTTTATGTTAATTTTGTATTCTATGACTTTACCAAATTCATTGATGAGCTCTAATTTTCTGGTGGCATCTTTAGGATTTTCTTATCACCATATTAACTACAAACAGTGACAGTTTTACTTCTTCCTTTCCAATCTGGATTCCCTTACTTCTTGTCTTCTCTGATTGCTGTGGCTAGACTAGGACTTCTAATAGTATTTTGAATAAAAGTGGTGAGAGTGGGCATCCTTGTTCCTGATTGTAGATGAAATGCTTTCAGATTTTTAACACTGAGCATGATGTTAGCTGTGGGTTTGTCATATGGCCTTTATTATGTTGAGGTGTGTTCCTTCTATGCCCATTTTCTGAAGAGTTGTGTTTTTTTTTTATCATAAATGAATGTTGAATTTCATCAACAGTTTTTCTGCATCTGTTGATGTGTTCATATGGTTTTTGTTCTTCAAATTGTTAATGTGGTGCATATCATTGATTGATTTGAGGATATCAAAAAATCCTTGCATCCCTGGGATAAATCCTAGTTGATCATGGAGTATGATCCTTTTAATGTATTGTTGGAGTCAGTTTGTTAGTATTTTGTTGAGGAATTTTGCATCAATGTTCTTCAGTGATAATGGCCTGTAATTTTCATTTTTCGTGATATCTTTGTCTGGTTTTGGTATCAGGGTGATGGTGGCCTCATAGAATGAGTTCGAAGTGTTCCTTTCTCTGCAATTCTTTGGGATAGTTTCAAAAGGATAGGTGTTAACTATTCTCTAAATGTTTGGTAGAATTCAATTTTGAAGCCATCTGGTCCTGGACTTCTATTGGTTGGTAGTTTTTAAATTACTGATTCAATTTCTGTACTGGTAATTTGTTCATATTTTCTCTTTTTTCCTGGTTCAGTCTCAGACTGTACCTTTTCTAAGAATTTGTCCATTTCTTCTAGGTTGTCCATTTTATTGGCATATAGTTGCTCATGGTAGTCTCTTATGATCCTTTGTATTTTTACAGTGTCAGTTGTACCTTCTTTTTCATTTCTGATTTTATTAATTTGCACTCTCTCCCTTTTTTTTCCTGATGAGTTTGGCTAAAGGTTTATCAATTTTATCTTTTTCAAAGACCAGCTTTTAGTTTCATTGATCTTTCCTACTGCTTTTTTTTTTTCCGTCTCTATTTCATTTATTTTTTGTGATCTTTATGATCTCTTTCCCTCTACTAACTTTGGGTTTTGTTTGTTCTTCTTTCTCTAGTTCCTTTAGTTGTAAAGTTAGGATGTTTGAGATTTTTCTTGTTTCTTGAGGTAAGCTTACATCACTAAAAACTTCCCTCCTAGAACTACTTTTGCTATGTCTAATAGGTTTTGGATCAGCATGTTTTCATTTTCATTTGTCTCTAGGTATTTTTTAATTTCCTCTGATTTCTTTAGGGATAAACTGGTTGTTCAGTAGAATATTGTTTAGTCTTCACGTATTTGTGGACTTTTGCTTTTTTTTTTTTCTTGTAGTTGATTTCTAGTCTCATAGTGTTGTGGTCAGAAAAGATGCTTGATATGATTTCAATTTTCTTAAATGTACCTAGGCTCGTTTTGTGGCCAAGTATGATTTATCCTGGAGAATGTTCCAGTTGCAGTTGAAAAGAATGTGTATTCTGCTGGTTTCAGATGGAATGGTCTATTTATATATCAAGTCCATTTGGTCTAATGTGTTATTTTAAGGCCTGTGTTTCTAATTGATTACATCCATGGATATAAGTTGGATGTTAAAATCCCCTACCATTATTGTGTTATTGTTGATAGTTCCTTTAATATCTGTTAATATTTGATATATTGAAGTGCTCCTATGTTGGGTGCATATATATTTACAATTATTATATCTTCTTGGATTGATCCCTTGATCATCATGTAGTCTCCTCCTTTAGGTCTTGTAACAGTCTTCATTTTAGACTTTTTTTTTTTCTGATAAGTATTGCTACTCCAGTTTTCTTGTGATTTCCGTTTGCATGGAATACCTTTTTCATCCCCTCACTTTGTCTGTATGTGTGTCTAAATTTGAAGTAACTCTCTTGTAGGCAGCATATATATGTCTTGTTTTTGTATTCATTCAGCCAGTCTGTGTCTTTTGGTTGGAACCTATAATCTGTTTACGTTTAAGGTAATTATAAATAGGTATGCTCTTATTGCCATGATTTGTTAATCATTTTGGATTTGTTTTGGGGGTCTTTTCTCCCCCACTTTCTTCTTTTGTTATCTTCTCTTGTGATTTGATGACTATCTTTAGTGTTATGTTTGGATTCCATTTTCTTTTTTTGTGTGTATTATCTATTATAGATTTTTGGTTTTCAGTTATCATGACATTTTTGTATAGCAGTCTATATATGCACATGACTGTTTTAAGTTGATCTCTTCATTTCAAATGCATTTTAAATACCCTAAATTTGTAATCTCCTCCCCCCACAATTACTATTTTTCATATAATATTTTACATCTAATTATTTTGTGTATCCCTAAACTACTTATTGTGAATATAGATTATTTTACTAGTTTTGTATTTTAACCTTCCTAGTAGCTTGGTGTGTGGGTGATTTCCTACCTTTAGTGTATGCTTGCCTTTACTGGTGAGCTTTCTCATTTTGTAGTTTTCTTGTTTCTAGCTGTGGCCTTTTCTTTTTCACCTAGAGAAGCTCCTTTAACATTTGCTACAAAGCTGGTTTGGTGATGCTGAATTTCCTTTAGCTTTTGCTTTCTGTAAAGCTTTTGATTTCTCCATCAAATCTGAATGAGAGCCTTGCTGGGTATTCTTGGTTGGAGGTTTTTCCCTTTCATCACTTTAAATATATTGTGCCACTTTTTTTGGGTATGCAGAGTTTCTGCTGAAAAATCAGCTGATAACCTTATGGGAGTTCCCTTGTATGTTATTTGTTGCTTTTCCCTTGCTGCTTTTAGTGTTCTTTATCTTTAATTTTTGTCACTCTAACTACAATGTGTCTGGGTGTGTTCCTCTTTTGGTTAACCCTATATAGGACTCTCTGTACTTCCTGCACTTAAGTGACTATTCTTTTTCCCATGTTACAAAAGTTTTCAGCTATTATGTCTTCTAATATGTTCTCAGACCCTTTCTCTTCTCCTTTTGGGTCCCCTATAATTCAAATACTAGACTTGGACTTGGTATTGTCCCAGAGGTCTTTCAAACTGTCCTCATTTCTTTTCATTCTTTTTTCCTTCTTTTGTTCAGCAGCAGTGATTTCCACTACTCTATTTTCTAGCTCACTAATCCATGCTTTGGAATCATTTAGTCTACTATTGCTTCTTGTAGTGTATTTTTCACTTCAGTTATTGTATTCTTCATCTCTGTTTAGTTGTTCTTTATATTTTCCATCTCTTTATTACAAACTTCTGACTTCTTGCTCTGTGCATCCATTCTCCTCCTGAGTTCTTTAACCATCTTTATGGTCATTCCTCTCAACTCTTTCTCAGGTAGACTGCCTATCTTACTTCTTCTTTTGCGGTTTCATCTTGTTCCTTTGTCCGGAACATATTCCTCTGCTGCCTCATTTTGTCTAAGTTGCTATTTGTATTTTTATTATGTGGTGGATTAGTTATGTTTCTTGATCTTGGAGAAGTGGCCCTCTGCAGGAGGCATCCTATGCATCCCTGCTGGGTACTCCCGTCTTGTCACCTAAGTTATATGCTCTAGGGGTTCCACCTAATAGGGTTGTGTGGATCCTTCTCTTCTGGTGGGCTCTCTGGGCAGTCTAGTAGGCTTGGTTGGCCCCTAGTCTGGTTGCTGGCTAGGCCCTGCCTTATGTGGATGCTGTTGGTTGCTGCTTAGTGGGGCCTGGTCATGAGGTGGCTGGCTATGGAATCCTAGGGGGCCGCAGGACTAGTGCTGGCTCACTGGTGGGTGGAGTCAAGGTCCCAAAGATTCTGGAGCTGTTGCCCATCCACTGTTGCCAGATCCTGGGACTAGACTACTGGTGGGCAGAGCTTGTCCTGGAGTCTGGCTGCAGGGCCCAGAGATCACAGAGATCATTTGAGAATGTTGGGTGGGTGGGGCCAACTCCTGACACAGTTGGGTATGGGCTCCAGGGTGTCCTGAAGGTGGCTTTGGGCTGCTGGTGGGCTAGGCCAGGGCCTAACTGGTCCAAGGGTAAATTGTTTTCTTGCTTCTGTTGTCTGCCCCCTGGTGGGTGAGGCTGGTTGAGAGGACTGTGCAGGCTTACAGGCAGGAGGAGTTGGTGCCTGGTCACTTGTGAGTGGAGCTGGGTGTTGGTCCTCTGGTGGACAGGGCTTCCAGGGACATGTCTAGAGGAGGCTGTGGGCTCATGAGGTCATGAGACAACCTGTCTGCTGATGGGTTGGGCTATGTCCCTGCTCAGTTAGTTGTTTGGCCTGAGGCATCCCAGCACTGCAGCCTGTAGGCTGTTGGGTGGTGCCAGGTCTTGGCACTAATGAGCTTAAGGGACGATCCCAAGATGTCAGCTGCCATAGAAGCAGCATTCAGGTGGCTGAATGTTCCCTAAAATGTCTGACACCAGTGTCTATATCCCCAGAGTAAGCTGCATCTGCCCCCATCTCTCGATGAGACTATCCAAGACCAGCAGATAGGTCTGTCCCAAGCTCCTATCAAATTACTTCTTCTGTCCTGGGTCCCAGTGCATGTGAGGCTTTGTGTGCGCCCTTTAAAAGTGTAATCTCTATTTCCCCCAGTCCTTTGGGGCTCCTGCACTTAAGCCCTGCTGCCCTTCAAAACCAAGTGCTCTGGGGGCCTATCTTCCTAGTGCTGGACCTGGGCTGGAGAGCCCACTGTGGGGCTCAGAACCCTCACTCCTGTGGGAAAACCTCTGCAATATAATTATTCCCCAGTTGGTCACCCAGTTGGGGGGTATGGGATTTGATTATATCAGGAGTCTGCCTCTCCTAGCCATCTTATTGTGATTTCTTCTTTTTGTCTCTATCTGTAGGAGATGTTTTGTGATAGGTTCCAGTCTTTTTCATCAATGATTTTTCTGATTGTGATTTCAGTGTGCTCATGAGAGGAGGTGAGATCAGGGTCTCTCTACTCTGCCATCTTTAACCTTGGAGTGACTTATATGTGAGCTCCTCTTTTGGTCTCTGCATTTTCCTTCTCCTACTTTGTTTCTCTGGGTTGTTATGAATGTCTATTGGTAAAGCCACTGTGTGGAAGGATCCTGGGACCAGAGCCCTCTGCTCCAATGACTACATTATCCTCATCACATGAAGAGATGCTTCTTCTTTTTCAGGAGTATCTGAGAGCCTCAAACCTTCTTTCTACTCCACCCACTCTTCTCCTCAAAAGAAGAAGCTGTCTTATCAAACTGTGCAATGGGGAGAAGAGTCACTGCCCACACCTACTCTATGTTTTTGATTTGTGGTTACCCTGGATTTCAAGTATGCTGACCTATAACTATACCTACTTGCATTAAACTGATAGTCATGCAAGTAAATGATCTACATTTTTATATTTCCCTCCCCCACATTTTGATTTTGATGTCCTATTTTATATCTTGATGCTTATCCTTTTTCTGTTAATCACTTTTGCTTATAATCA
Source organism: Monodon monoceros (assembly GCF_005190385.1). Taxonomy (NCBI): domain Eukaryota; kingdom Metazoa; phylum Chordata; class Mammalia; order Artiodactyla; family Monodontidae; genus Monodon; species Monodon monoceros. The sequence goes on from NW_021703777.1 coordinate 124,172,710, forward strand.
CTATTACAATTTTTTGTTTTTTTAAACCTACATTGCTTATTTAAGTGATCTTCAATCATTTTATATATTTGCCTTTCCTATTGTGATTTTCCCTTTCCTATAGATTCTTGCTTTTTTTTTTTTTCTATTTAGAGTAGGGTAGGTTTAATATTGCTGTATGTTTTTAGTTTTTACTTGTCTGAGAAATTTTTTCTCTCTCCTATTCTAAATGATAATCTTGCTGGATAGAGTATTCTAGGTTGCAAATTTTTCTCTTTCAGGAATCTGAATATATCATGCCACTCTCTTCTGGTGTGCAAAGCTTCTACAGAGAAATCAGCTGATAGTCTTATGGGGATTCCCGTGTAACTGTTTTTCTCTTGCTGCCTTTAGAATCCTCTCCTTATCTTTAACTTCTGCTATTTTAATTATGACATGTCTTGGTGTGAGTCTGTTTTGGTTCATCTTGTTTGGGACCCTCTGTACTTCCTGTACCTGGATATCTGTTTCTTTCTTTAGGTTGGGGAAGTTTTCAGTCATTATTTCTTCAAATACATTTTTCTCTCTCTTCTTCTGGAATTTCTACTATGCATAGGTTGGCACACTTTATATTATCCCAGAGATCTCATATGATGCTCTCATTTGTTTTCATTTGTCTTTCTGACTGCTTTTCTGACTGGATGAGTTCCATTATTCTATCTTTCAGATGAATTATTTGTTCTGTGTCATTTAATATGCTATGCATTGCTTCTAGATCGGTTTTCACCTTAGCAAGTGAATTGTCTAATTTTGATTGGTTCCTCTTTATAGTTTCTATTTCCTTGTTACAGTGATCTACATTTCTATCAATCTTTAATTCCTTTAGCACTTTTACTAACTCCTTTTTGAACTCAGGGTCTGATAGACTGGAGAATTCTGTTTCGTTATTTGTTCTTTCAGGGGATTTCTCTTGTTCTTTTAGGTGGGAGTAGCTCCTCTGCTTTTTTTTTTTTTTTTTTTTTTTTTTTTGGGGTACGGGGGCCTTTTTCTGTTGTGGCCTCTCCCGCTGCGGAGCACAGGCTCTGGACGCGCAGGATCAGCGGCCATGGCTCACAGGCCCAGCCGCTCCACGGCATGTGGGATCTTCCCAGACCGGGACACAAACCTGTGTCCCCTGCATCGGCAGGTGGACTCTCAACCACTGCGCCACCAGGGAAGCCCTGCTTTTTCATTTTACTTAACTTTCTCTGTCTCTATGAATTTAGGGGAAACAGTTATCTACTGTGGTCTTGAAGGGGTGTTTTTATGTGGGAATGTCCCTATGTAGATTGAGTGAGCCCAATCTTTTTGGTGTGAGGGCCAGTTTTGACATGGATGCCAGCCACATCTTTCCTTGGAGTGTGCTGGCTGTTATCCCCTTGACAGAGGGTGTGATTGGTGTTGTGGTGTCCAGAGCCTGTGCAGGATGAGGGGCAGGTCCTCCTCTTTGCTGTCACCACCCTGTCAGGGGCAGGGTCTGTTCCCTAGTTGTTAAAGTAGAAACCCTGAGGGTTGTGTTAGATCAGGCTCTGTTGTCCTTGAGTGTGTGGTCACAGCAAACATATATGTTGCCCATGCAGTCATCTGAAGTTCTGTCCAGAAACAGCCCAAGGTCATGTCTCTTTCTCTGTGTATTCATCCGAGACCTAGTAGTAGGCTGTGGTGTGGAATAGGCTGGGGCTGGGACACAGTGGCTTGCAGGAATCAAGCATGTAGTCCAGTTGATCAGTCATTTACTTTATGATTAATGTTTTTTTTAATCCTGTTGAAGACATCTTGCCAATTATAAGCTGATGGACTTTTCTCCCAAATTTTCTTCTGAAACCCTCATTATTTTAATACTTTATACATTTAGACATACAATCAATCCAGAAGTTACATCTGAGAATAGTACGGGTAGGGATCAAGATTTTTTTTTTCTCCTACATAAAAATCTGGTGTAGGTAGGGCTACTTCTGAACTCTATTCTGTTCAGTTGGTTTACTTGTCCATCCTTGGCCAACATCACACTGTCTTAATAATGAGAGCTTCACAATAAACCTTGACTTCTGCTACTATCTGTTCTCCAGCTTGTTATTCTTCTTTAAGATTGTCTTAGCTCTTCTTTGCCTTTCGCATAAAAGTTTTGGAAACAACTTGTCAAATTTGAAGAAAAAAGTCCCCCGGTATTCTGATTGTGATTTTGTTGAATTCAATTAAGCTATGTAATCCATGAACACAGTATATCCTCACATTTATTATCTTAAGCTTTTCATGAGAATTATTTCTAAGTATTTAATGTATTTTCATGCTACTGTAAATAGTATCACTCTTTAAATTTCATTTTCAATTGAATTGTTGCTATTTATAGAAATAAAATTAAATCTGTAATTTTGTCTTGTATCCAAAAACACTACTAAATTCATTTATTAAATCTGACAGATTGGTGATTTTTGAATTTTCAATATACATCGTATTGTTTTCTACAAATAATGATAGTATTATTTCTTCCTTTCCAGTTTTTGTATCTTTATTCATCTTGCTTTGAAGAAAAGTGATTTTACCAGGCATCCATGCTTTATTCCCATTTTCAGGGGGAAAACTTTCAACATTTCACCATCAAGTACAATGCACATCTAGTGTTTTGTAGACAGTCTATCAAATTAAGGAAGTTTCTTTCTGTTCCTAGTTTCCTGAGACTTTTTATTGTGGTAGGGAGTTAAATTTTACTAATTATTTTCTGATTTCTTGAGATAATCATATAATTTTTCTTCTTTTTATTCTGTCAATATGGTGATTTATGTTGATTTATTTTCAAATGTTAAACCATCTTTGTTTAATTAATATATTTTATTTGCTAATAGTTAAGTATTTTGAAACTAAGTTCATGAGTAAGATTGCCTATAGTTATCTCTTTTCAAAACTCTGTTCCAAGTTTGTTATCAAGATTATGCTGGGCTCAAAAGCAGTTGAGAAGGAATTCCCCATTTTATACTCTCTGGAACAGAGATGTAAGATTGCTTTTATTTCTTCCTTTTCATGACTGGAAAAGTTCACTATGAAGTCCTCTAGACCTAAGGTTTTCTTTAGTTGGATTTTTAAAAAATTTCTTTAATGCTGTGTTTAGCCCATATATTCAAATTAGTATCATTTCAACATTTCAATAAAAATTACTGAGATATTTTATTGGTGTGTCACACTAAGTGTTTTGAAATCCAGTGCAAGTTTTACACTTAATAACACATTTCAAGCATTCAATAGCATGACCACTGAAATTCTAGAAAATGTGTTGTTTTTACCCTTTCACATTTAGATCTTTGTCTACCTGAAACCGATTTTTGAGTATAGTGTGAGGTAGGAATCTAGTTTCATTTTTTCCATATGAGTATCCAGTTTGACCCAGAACCAATTTATTGAAAAGACAGTCCTATCCCCCTGTTCTGCTATGATCCTTTTGTCTTAAATCAAGTGTCCACATATGTGTGAATCTGTTTCTGGACTCTATTCCATGTCATCTATTTATTCATCTACACAATCTTAATTACTGTAATTTTTGTAATAAGTCCTGATATCTGGTAGGGAAATTGTTCCTAACAGTTTTTAAGACAGTCTTAGCTATTCCTGGTCCTTTGCCATTCCATATAAATTACCTGTGAAGTTCCTCAAAAATATCTGTCAGGATTTTGACTGAGATTGCACTGAATTTATATATCAGTTTGAGAAGAGCACTTTCTAAAAAAATAAATTATCTGTTCATCTGATGCCATCATCTAGGTAGGATCTGGACAGGTCCTTGCCTTCTAGACTCTGCTACTTTCCACATTCTGGGGTATAAGCAACTGACTGAGAGGCTCAACCTTCAGAGCTTTGATGAGAACACAATGGAGCCCCCCCTCCCCCATTCTTGCAGGAGAATGTCCCTGACAAGGCAGAACAAGGGCAGAAAGTCCCTGGCAAGGTTCTAAAATCACAGGATGCAGGAAAAGATGGAGTCTTAGAGGAACCAGACCAAAAAACCTTGAGTCCTCATCTGTCTACAATATGGGCCTTGGGCCCTTGTGTGTGAGTTCCCAGGAGTCACCCATTCTTGCACTCACTCTAACCCAGGGTAGATCAATAGACTTATCCTCCTAGAGATCAGATTAGATGCTTTCCACTCCTCACTCTCCTCTACCTTCTCTGTCAGTGGTCTTGCTGCTTGCTTTGTGGTAACAGATGAAGCTTCATAAAGAAGCCAATTACAAATGTAGAGAATTATGCAGGCTGGCTGATCAGGCAGGAAAGGAAAGGAACAAACAGACTCTCTAGAAAAAGGAACTTGTTAAAGGTGTCTGTGGCATCTGAAGAGGACTGATGAGGATGAAGAAAAAATAAAGACAGTAGTAAGATAATCAGAAGGCAAAATACAGATAGTAGTAAGATAACCAGGATCTGGTCATAGCTGAAAACACCATCATAGAAAAGAGGTCCTGTAAATAAATGAGCTTACCGTTCAATCTAAATGTTGTTTGGACATCTTGAATTCCCTATGTTCACCAGGTCACACTTCTGGGAATCCACCATCCTGGCAATTCTGAACTGCACCAGATCTATCCTACTAGTAGATAAATCATCTCTCAAAGATGTTATCTGTGAATCTCCAGATCTGATTGGGGGTGGCTGGAGTTTTGATTAGGACCAGAGTACAAGGGACTAGGAAGAAGCTAGGAGGAGGAGTAGCGGCAAAGATAAAGGAGTAACAAGAAAGGGGAGCAAGATGAACAGGGCAGCAAGTGGACAGTCTGGAAGGAATAGGGGAAGAGCTGGGAACAAAAATCCTTAAGGTAGGGTGGCAGAAAGGGATGACACTCGTCAGAAGAGGGAAACAGGTACAGCATAAAGCTGAAAGAGGTGGACAGTGCTGAGAAGTAGATTGAGGGCTAAAAGACTGAGGAGACAGGGGAGGATGGTGGGTTGGATAACATGAGCAAGAAGGAACAGAAATAGGAAGTGGAGGCAGGGAATGGAATGGAGAAATTAGAGGTAGCTTTCCTGTCATTTTTTCAAATGGCATTTCTCTACTCATCTTGTGAAAACGAGTAACCAGCATAAGCTGAGAGCTACTCCAACAACTATATCTCACACACTACTGCTCACATCACTCCATGTCGGAATGCTCACTGTGAGACGAAGTAAAACAGATCAGGGACTTCCTTGGTGGTCCAGTGGTTAAGAATCTGCCTTCCAATGCAGGGGATGCAGGTTCAATCCCTTAGTCAGGGAACTAAGATCCCTCAGTCAGGGAACTAAGATCCCATATGCAGTGAGGCAACTAAGCCCACGTGCTCTAGAGCCCCATGCCACAACAAGACAGAAGCCCGTGTGCCGCAATGAAAGATCCCACATGCCGCAACTAAGACCCAATGCAACCAAATAAATAGATATTTTAAAAAAACTAACAGATCAGATTTGTGGTTACCAGAGATGGGGTCTAAGGGGAGGGAGAAATGGATGAAGGTGGTCAAAAGGTACAGCTTATAAGATCCAGCTAATTAAGATTAACACTGATGTCAGTAGGCCCTTCCTATACAATAAGTCTAGTTACCATCTGTCAACTTACAAAGATATTACATTACTGCCAACTATATTCCCCACACTGTACATTTCATCCTGTGACTCATTTATTTTGTAACTGGAAGTCTAACTTAATTTCCCAAACCTATTTCAAACATACCCCACTGTGCCTCCCTTCTGGCAACCACCTGTTTGTTCCCTGTATCTATGACTCTCCTTCTGTTTTGTTATTTTTGTTTATCTGTTTTGTCTTTTAAGATTCCACATATAAGGGAAATCATACAGTATTTGTCCTTCTCTGACTTATTTCACTTAGAATAATACCTTCTAGGTCCATCCATATCATCATAAATGGAGAGATTTCAATCTTTTTATGGCTGAGCAATATTCCATTGTACATGTGTACCACATCTTCTTTAACCATTCATCTATTGATGGGCACTTAGGTTGCTTCCATATCTTGGCTATTATAAATAATATGCTGCAATAACAAAGGGATGCATATATCTTTTAGAATTAATGTTTTTGCTTTCTTTGGAAATACCCAGATGTGGAATTGCTGGATTGCATGGTAATTATATTTTCCATTTTTAGAGGAACCTCCATACATTTTTTGTAGTGAATGCACGAATTTGCATTCCCACCAACAGTGTACAAGGGTTCCCTTTTTTCCACATCCTAGCCAACAACTGTTATTTCTAGTATTTTTGATAAAAGCCACTCTGACAGGTATGAGGTGATATCTCATGGTTTTGATTTGCATTTTCCTGGTGATTAGGGATGTTGAGTACCTCTTCATGTATCTGTTGGCCATCTATATGTCTTCTTTGAAAAACGTCTATTCAGCTTCTCTACCCATTTTTAATCAGGTTGTTTTTCTGATGTTGAATTGTATGAGTTCTTCATATATTAACCCCTTATCAGATATATAATTTGCAAATATCTTCTCCCACTCAGGAAGCAGCTTTTTCATTTTGTGAATGGTTTCCTTTGTTGTGCAAAAGCTTTTTAGTTTGATGTAGTATCATTTTTCCTTTTGTCTCCCTTGCCTAAGGAGACAGATCCAAAAACATACTGCTAAGAAAGATGTCAACAACAGTACTGACTGTTTTATTCTAGAAATTTTATGGTTTCAGGTCTTACATTTAAGTCATTAATCCATTTTGAACTTTTGTGCATGGTGAGAAGTCATCCAGTCTGATTCTTTTGCATGTAGCTGCCCAGTAAACTTGATTTCTTTGTCACTCACTATATAAGGTGGGTTAGTTTTTGGACTTTTTATTGTGTTACATTGATCTATGTGTCTGTTTTGTGCTGGTACCATACTGTTTTGATGACTGTAGCTTTGTAATATAGTTTGAAATCAGGGCATGTGATACCTCCAGCTCTGTTCTTCTTTCTCAAGATTATTTTGGCTATTTAGGGTCTTTTGTGTTTCCATACAAATTTTAGAGTTATTTGTTCTAGTTCTGTGAAAAATGCCATTGCTATTTTGATAGGGATTGCATTGAATAATATGGTCATTTTACCAATATTAATTCTTCCAATCCATGAACACAGGATATCTTTCCATCTGTTTGTGCTGTCTTCAATTTATTTCATCACTGTCTTATAGCTTTCTATAAGGTCTTTTACCTCCTTAGATTTATTCCTAGGTGTTACAATTTTTTATATACAGTATCATCTCATCTGCAAACAGTGTAAGTTTTATTTCTTCCTTTCCAGTTTGGATTCTTTTTCTTATCTGATTGCTGTGGCTAGAATTCCCAATACTATGCTGAATAGAAGTGGTGAGCCTGAGCATCCTTGTATTGCTACTGATCTTAGAGGAAATGCTTTCAGTGTTTCACACTGAGTACAATATTGGCTGTAAGGTTTTCATATATGGCCTTTACCATGTAGAGGTAAGTTCCCTCTACACACACTTTGTTAATAATTAACATGAATGAATGTTAAATTACTTCAAAATATTTTTCTGCATTATTGAGATAATCGTATGATTTCTAATCTTCAATTTGTTAATATGGTGTATTTTATTGACTGATTTGCTGATATTACACCATCCTAGAATCCCTGTGATAAATCTCACTTGATCATGGTGTATGACACTTTGAATGTATTGTTGAATTTGGCCTGCTAATATTTTGTTGAGAATTTCTGCATCTATGATGTTGGCCTATAATTTTCTTTTATTGTGATGTCTTTGGTTTTAAAATGAGAATGATGATGGCCTCAAAAAATGAATTTAGAAGTGTTCCCACTTCCACTTTTTGGAATAATTTGAGAACAGCAGGTGTTAAACTGTTCTTATACTGGACTTCCGTTTGCTGAAAGTTATTTTTATTATTATTAATGATTCAATTTCATTACTGTGATACAGTCTGTTCATACTTTCTATTTCTTCCTGATTCAGTCTAGGGAGACTGTACATTTCTAGATATTTATCAGTTTCTTCTAGGTTGTCCATTTTGGTGTACAATTGTTCATAGTAATCTCTTATGATCCTTTGTGTTTCTGTGGTATCGGCTGTAACTTCTCTTTCATTTCTGATTTTATTTATTTGGATCCTCTCTTTTTTTTCTTGACTTTTCTGGCTAAAGATTTATCAATTTTGTTTCTTTTCAAAGAGTCAGCTCTTAATTTCTTTGATTTTTTTTTCATCTCTATGTCATGTATTTCTGCTCTGATCTTTATTCTTTCTTTCCTTTTGCTAATTTGGGCTTTTGTTTGTTCTTCTTTTTCTAGTTTCTTTAGATGGTAGTTTAGGTTGTTTGAGATTTTCTGTTTCCTGATATAGGTTTGTATCACATTAAACCTCCCTCTCAGAACTGCTTTTGCTGCACTGCACAGATTTTGGATCATGGTGCTTCCGATTTCACTGTGTCTCCAGGTATTTTTTGATTGCCTCTTCGATTTCTTCAGTGACTCACTGGTTGTTTAGTGGCACATTGTTCAGCCTCCATGAGTTTGTATTTATGCAATTTTTTTTTACTATTTGATTTCTAATCTCATAATTTTGTGGTTGGAAAACATGCTTGATATGTGAAATGGTTTTTAATATTAAATTCAGTGTTTTAAACAATGAAAGACTGCTCAGATTTCTACTGCTTCTTGTGTCAGTTTTATTAAGTTTTGCTTTTCAAGATATTTTATCTATTTCACCTAAATTGTCAAAGATATTAGTGTAAGGTTGTTTATAATATCCTCATAATCATTTTTAATGTATGTAACATCTGCAGCAATGTCAAATTTTTCATCTGATCCTTATAATTTGCTTTTTATCTGTTCTTTTTCTTTAATCTACCCTGGTAGAGATTTACGGACATTAGTGATTTTTAAATCAACCAACTTATTACCCTTGTTTTTCCCATATTTATATTTATTTTTTTATTTCAATGATTTTTACCTCACTTCTTCCCGCTTTCTTTCTCTGGATTTAATTTCCTCAGCTTTCTCTACCTTTTTCTATCTTTTCTCTTTTTCAAATACATGTAGTAGGTCTATAAACTTCCCTCTAAGCACTACTTTAGCTACATCCTACAAGTTCAAAGAAATATTAAATTTTTTATGTTGATACAATTACTGATTGTTGCTTCATATGTCATAAAAAATAATAGAAGTTTCCTTTGAGGAGATTGGCCAAGATGGTGGGGTAGAAAGACTCTGACCTCACCTCCTCTCATGAGCACACCAAAATCACAACTATCTGCAGAACAACCATTAATGGAAAAAATCAGAACCTACCAGAAAAGGTCTTCCATAAATAAAGACATAAAGAAGGAATGACCACAAAACAGGTAGGAGGGAAGTGCACTCACGATATAATCAAGTCCCATACCCCAGGTGGGCAACTCAAACTGGAGAATAATTATATTGCAGAGGTTCTCCCACAGGAGTGAGAGTTCTGAGGCTCACGTTGGGCTCCTCAGCCCAGAGATTCCTGAACCAGGAAAAGGAACCCCCAGAGCATCTGGCTTTGAAGGACAGGGAGACTTAATTCTGGGGGCCCCACAGGACTGAGGGAAATAGAGACTTCACTCTTAAAGGGTGCACACAAAGTCTCACATGCACCAGGAGCAAGGGAAAAAGGAGTAAGCTGATAGAAGCCAGGGCCAGACAACCTTGGTAGTCTTGGGGAGACTCCTGGAGAGGTGTGGGTGGCTGTGGCTCACCCTGGAGACATAGAAACTGGCAGCAGACATAAGTGGGAGCTATCTTCTGCATGGATGCTGCAGTTGGTGGCCACCATCTTGGGATCCTCCTCCCTCAAGCTCATCAGTGCCAAGACCTGACCCCACCCAACAGCCTGCAGGCACCAGTGCTGGGACACCTCAGGCCAAACTACTAATTGGGCAAGGACACAGCCCACCCATCAGCAGACGGGCTGCCTAAAGAATTTCTGAGTGCACAACCACCTCTAGACATGCCTCTAGACATAGCACTGCCCACCAGAGGCCCAAGACCCAACTCCACCCACCAGTGGGCAGGCACCAACTCTGCACTCCAGGAAGCATATGCTAGCCTCACATACCAGAGATGAGACAACAGATGCAAGAAAATCATAGTCCTACAGCATGCATATCTAGCCTGCCCACATCAGGGCACACCCTGCTCTAGGACCAGCCCTGCCCACTAGCAGGCAAAGGCAAGCTTCGGTACACCCCAGAGCCCATACCTACCGTGTCAGTATCCGGCCCCCCAAACAGCACTCTGACAGCAGCTCTCGGATCCCTTGGCCCCTCCTTCACCCAGCTATTCCTGCCACTAATCTGGCACTAACCCCAGGACTTGGCTTCAACCACCAGTTGAAGCCTCCAGTAACAGGCTGGAATCTTCTGGATGCTGACACTGCCCACCAGTGAGCCAACACTAACCCCAGGGCTCCCTATGGCTCTGCAGCCAGCCGCCTTGTGACCATGCCCCGCTAACCAGCAGCATCCACACAAGGTAGCACCTGGCAACTAACCAGGCTAGGGGCCAACCACGCCTACCAGACCACCCACATAATGAGCCCAACAAAAAAGAAGGACACACGCAGCCCTAGAATATATAGCTTGTGTGACGAGAGGGGCTGCACTCCTGGTGCACATTGTACGTCTCCTACAGAAGGCCATTCTCCAAGGTCAAGAAATGTAACTAACCTACCATATATATAAAAATAGCAACTTAGGCAAAGTGAGGCGGCAGAATAAGATGTCCCAGATAAAGAACAAGATAGAATCCCAGAAGAAGAAATAACTGAAGTGGAGATAAGCATCTACCTGAGAAAAGGTTGGAGTAATGAGCGTAAAGATGATCAAAGTACTCGGGAGAAGAACGGATGCAAAAAGCAAAAAGTTAGAAGTTTGTAAGAAAGAGTTAGAAAATATAAAGAACAATCACACAGAGATGAGGAATACAATAATGGAAACAAAAAATACACTAGAAGGAATCAATAGTAGACTAAATGATTCAAAAGAATGGACCAGTGAGCTGGAAGAAATAGTACTAGAAATCATTACCGCTGAACAGAAAAAAAATGAAAAGAAATAAGGACAGTTTAAGAGACCTCTGGGACAATATCAAGCACACTAATATTTGCATTATAGGGGTGAGAAGGAGCAGAGAGAGATAAAAGTCCTGAGAACATTATTTTAACAAACAATAGGTGAAAACTTCTCTAATCTGGGAAAGAAAATAGTCACCTAAGTCCAGGAAGTGCAGTGAGTCCCATATAGGATGAATCCAAAGAGGAACACACCAAAACACATTGTAATTAAAATAACAAAAGTTAAATATAAAGAAAGCATATTAAAAGCAGCAAGGGAAAAATCAACAAATGACATAAAACAGAATGCCCATAAGGCTGTCAATGATTTTTCAGCAGAAACTCTGCAGGCCAAAAGGGAGTGTCATGATATTAAAAGTGAGGAAAGGGAAAAACCTACAACCAAGAATACTATACCCAGCAAGGCTCTGGATCAGATTTGCTGGAGGGATCAAAACCTTTACAGATAAGCAAAAGCTGAAAGAGTTCAACAGCCCCAAACCAGCTTTACAGCAAATGTTAAAGGAACTTCTCAGGTGAAAAAGGAAAGGCCACAACTAGAAACAAGAAAATTACTTAATGGAAAAGCTCACCAGTAAAGGCAAACATATAGTAATGGTAGAAAATCATCCACACACAAACCTAGTAGGGAGGTTAAAAGACAAAAGTAATCAAATCATCTGTATCCACAATAAGCAGTTAAGGGAAACACAAAATAATTAGATGTAAAATATGATATCAAAACAGTAATTGTGAGGGGAGAAGAGGACAAATGCAGGGTTTTAAAAATGCATTTGAAATTAGAAGATCAGCAACTTTAAACAATCATGTATAAATATGGACTGCTATACAAAAACCTCATGGTAACCAAAAAACCAAAAATCTATAGTAGATATACACACAGAAAAGAAAAAGGAATTCAAACATGACACTAAAGATAATCATCAGATCACAACAGAAGAGAACAAAAGAAGAAAGGGGGGAAAAAGACCTGGAAAAACATATAGAAAACAATTACCAAAATGGCAGTAAGAACATACATATCAATAACTATGTTAAGTGTAAACGGACTAAATGCTCCAACCAAAAGATACAGTGTGGCTGAATGGATACAAAAACAAGACCCTTAAATTATGCTGCCTACAAGAGACTTACTTAAGACCTAGAGACACACACAGACTGAAAGTGAAGGGATCAAAAAAGTACTTCATGCAAATGAAAATCAAAAGAAAGCCAGAGTAGCAATACTTATTTCAGACAAAAAGACTTTAAAATAAAGACTGTTACAAGAGACAAAGAAGGACACTATATAATGACCAAAAGACCAATCCAAGAAGATATAACAATTGTACATATGTACGTACTCAACACAGAAGCACCTAAACATATAAGGCAAATATTAATGGACATAAAAGGAGAAATCAACAGTAACACTAATAGTAGTAGGGGACTTTAACAGTAATACTAATAATAGTATAGATCATCCAGACAGAAAATCAATAAGGAAACACAGGCCTTAAATGACACATTAGACCAGATGGACTTAATTGATATACATAAAGCATTCTACCTGAAAGCAGCAGAATACACATTCTTTTCAAGTGCTTATGGAACATTCTCCAGAATAGATCACATACTAGGCCACAAAACAAGCCTAAGTAAATTTAAGAAAATTGAAGTCATATCAAGCATGTTTTCCAACCACAGTGCTATGAGACTAGAAATCAATTACAGGAAAAAAACCTGCAAAAAATCACAGACACATGGAGGCTAAACAACATAATACTAAACAACCAATTTATGACTAAAGAAGTCAGAAGAAATAAAAAAATACCCATAAACAAGTGAAAATGAAAAGAGAACCATCCAAAATCTATGGGACGCAGCAAAAGCAGTTCTAAGAGGAAAGTTTATACTGATAGGAGCTTACCTCAGGAAACAAGAGAAATCTCAAATAAACAACCTAACCTTATACCTAAAGCAACTAGAGAATGAAGAACAAACAAACTCAAAGTTAGTAGAAGGAAAGAAATCATAAAGATCACAGAAATAAATGAAACAGAGACTAAGAAAACAATAGGAAAGATCAATGAAACTTAAAGATGGTTCATTGAAAAGATAAACAAAATTGAAAAATCTTTAGCTAGGCTCATCAAGAAAAAAAGAGAGAGGGTGTAAATCAATAAAATCAGAAAGGAAAGAGAAGTTACAACCAATGCCACAGATATACAAAGTACTGTAAGAGATTACTACAAACAACTATATGCCAATAAAATGGACAACCTAGAAGAAATGCAGAAATTTTTAGAAAGGTACACTCTCCCAAGACTGAGCCAGGATGAAATAGAAAATATGATCAGACCAATTACTAGTAATAATATTGAATCTATACTTTTAAAACTCCTAACAAACAAAAGATCAGAACCAGACGGCTTAGTAGTTGAATTCAACCAAACATTTAGAGAAGAATTAACACCTATCCTTCTCAAACTACTCGAAAAAACTGTAGAGGAAGGAACATTTCAGAACTTATTTTATGAGGCCAGCCTCACCATGATACCAAAACCAAACAAAGATATCAAAAAAACCCCAAAATTACAGGCCAATGTCACTAATGAACATAGATTCAAAAATCCTCAAAGAATACTAGCAAACTGAATCCAACAATACAGTAAAAGGATCATGCCTCATGATCAAGTGGGATTTATCTCAGGGATGCAAGGATTTTTCAATACCTGCAAGTCAATCAATGAGATACACTCTGTTAACAAATTGAAAAATAAAAACCATATGATCATCCCAGTAAGCACAGAAAAATCTTTTGACAAAATTCAACACTCATTTATGATAAAAACTCTCCAAAAAGCAGGTGTAGAGGGAACATACCTCAACATAAAAGAAGCCATATATGACAAACCCACAGCTAACATCATACTCAAGAGTGAAAAGCTAAAAGCATTTCCTCTAAGATCAGCAAGAAGACAAGGATGCCCACTCTCACAAAATTTATTCAACACAGTTTTGGAAGTCCTAGCCACAGCAATCAGAGACAAAAAAGTATCTAAATTGGAAGGAAAGAGGTAAAACTGCCGACTATACATAGAAAATCCTAAGGACACCACCAGAAAACTACTAGAGCTCATCAACGAATTCAGTAAAGTTGCAGGAAACAAGATTAATATACAGAAATCTGTTGCATTTCTATACACTAACAATGAAATATCAGACTGAGAAATTAAGGAAACAATCCCACTTACCATCGTATCAAAAAGAATAAAACACCTAGGAATAAACCCACCTAAGGAGGCAAAAGACTTGTATTCCATAAAGTGTAAGACACTGATGAAAGAAACTGAAGATGACACAAAGAGATATATAAATATACTGTGTTCTTGGACTAGAAGAATCAATATTTTTAAAATGGCCATACTACTCAAGGCAATCTACAGATTCAATGCAGTCCTTATCAAAATACCACTGGCATTTTTCATAGACCTAAATTTTGAAATATGAAAGCAAACACAAAAGACCCCAAATAGCCAAAACAATCTTGAGACAAAAGGGAGGTGGAGGAATTATGCTTCCTGACTTCAGACTATACTACAAAGTTACAGTAATGAAAGCAGTATGGTACTGGCACAAAAGCAAACACATATATCAATGGAACAGGATAGAAAGCCCAGAAATAAACCCATACACTTACAGCAGAGGCAGCAAGACTATACAATGGAGAAAAGAGAGTCTTGTCAATAAGTGGTGCTGGGGAAACTGGACAGCTACATATGAAAGAATGAAATTAGAACATTCTCCAACACCATATACAAAAATAAACGCAAAATTGATTAAAGACCTAAATGTAACACTGGAAGCCTAAAACTCTTACCAGAAAACATAGGCAGAACCCTCTCTGACACAAATTCCAGCAATATTTTTTGGATCCTTCTCCTCAGGCAAAGGAAATAAAACCCCCAATAAACAAATAGGACCTAACTAAACTTAAAAGCTTTTGCACAGCAAAGGAAACCATTGACAAAATGAAAAGACAACCTACTTAATGGGAGAAAATATTTCCAAATGATATGACTGATAAGGGATTAATATCCAACATATAAACAGTTCATACAACTCAACATCGAAAAAACAAATAACTTGATTAAAAAGTGGGCAGAAGTAGTGAACAGACATTTTTACAAAGAGGAAAGGCAGATGGCCGACAGGCCCATGAAAAGATGCTCAACATCACTAATCATCAGGGAAATGCAAATCAAAACCACACTGAAATATCACCTCACACCTGTCAGAATGGTTATCATCAAAAAGGACACAACAAATGTTAGCAAGACGTGGAAAAAAGGGGAACCCTAGTACACTGTTGGTGAGAATGTAAATTGTTGCACCCACTATGGAAAACAGTATGAAGGCTTCTCAAAAACTAAAAACACAGCTACCATATGACCCAGCAATTCCATTCCTGGGTACATATCTATAAAAAGCAAAAACACTAATTTGAAAACATACATGCACCCCAATGTTCATATCATGCATTATTTACAGCTGCCAAGATATGGAAGCAACCTAAATGTCCATCAATAGATGAATTGCTAAAGAAGATGTGGCATAAAATAATATGTGTATATATATACACACATATACATTTATACAGTGGAATACTACTCAGCCATGAGTAGTTTTCCATTGTATTTCCATGAAAAGAAGGAAATTTTGCCATTTGCAGCAATATGAATGGACTTGGAGGCATTATGCTAAGTGAAGTAAGTCAGACAGAGAAAGACAAATACTGTATGATCTCACTTATACGGAATCAGATATACAACAAGCTAGTGAATATAACCTAAAAGAAGCAGACTCACAGATATAAAGAACAAAGTAGTGGTTACCAGTGGGGAGAGAGGATGAGGAAGAGGTTATATAGGGGTAGGAGAGTAAGAGGTACAAATTATTAGGTATAAAATAAGCAACAGGGGTATACTGTACAACACTGAGAATATAGCCAATATTTATAATAACTATAAATGAAATCAACCTTTAAAAATTGTGAATCACTAAGAATTGTACACCTATAACTTGTATATCAATTATACTTCAATTTAAAAATAATAATAGAGAAATGTCATATAGTTTTACCCAGTTTTCCCCTAATGGTAACATCTTGCAAAACTCTAGACAATACAGTACAATATCACTTCCATAATAATGATATTAAGTTAAAACACAGAATAGTTCTATAACCCAAAGATCCTTAATGTTGCACTTTTATGGCAACACTCATCCACCTCCTACCCCTCCCCACCCCTGAACTCTGACAACCACTAATATGTTCTCCATCTATATAATTTTGCCATTTAAAGAATGTTACATAGGGACTTCCCTGGTGGCGCAGTGCTTAGGGGTCCGCCTGCCAATGCAGGGGACATGGGTTCGAGCTCTGGTCCAAGAAGATCCCACATGCCACGGAGCAACTGGGCTCATGTGCCACAACTGCTGAGCCTGCGCTCTGGAGCCCGCAAGCCACAGCTGCTGAGCCTGTGTGCCACAACTGCTGAGGCCCGCACACTTAGAGCCTGTGCTCTGCAAAGCGAGGCCACTACAATGAGAGGCCTGCGCACTGCAACAAGGAGTGGCCCCCGCTCGCTGAAACTGGAGAAAGCCCGTGCACAGCAACAGAGACCCAAAGCAGCCAAAAATGGAAAAAAAAAAAAAAGTTATATAAATGGAACCAATAAAGTATGTAACCTTCTGTGATTGGTCTTTTTTCCACTCAGCATAATTTCCTGGACATTTTTTATGTGTATTAATAATTAATTTCTTTTTAGTGCTGAGTTATATTACATGGTAAGTATGTACCACAGTTTGTTTAACCATTCACCCAATGAAGGACATCTGGGTTGTTTTCCATTTGGGGCTATTATGAACAAGGCTGCTACAAATATTTGTGTATAGGTTTTTGTGTAAATGTAAGTTTATTTAGGTTGTCATGGTTCATTTAGGTTTCTCTATGATGAACTCACAGGAGTACAAATGCTGGGCTGTATGTTTACTTTTTTAAAAGAAACTGCCAAATTTTTTTCAGAGTATCATTTTACATTTTACCAGCAATGTCTGATTGATCCAATTTTTCTGCATACTTTCCAGTATTTGACTTTCCACTATGGCTATGTTTGATTTTAACCATTCTGGAAGGTATGTTGTGAAATCTCATTATGGTTTTAATTTTTTAAATTAACCTAGTAATTAACTGTAGTAGGCTGAATAATGGACACCTAAAAATATTTATGTCGCATTCTCTGAAGCTGTAAATCCTAATGACATATGGCAAAAGTAACTTTGCGGAAGTGATTAAGAATCACAGGAGGAGGAGATTATACAGCTGAACTCCATATAATTACAAGGGTCCTTATGAACAAGGAAGAATTAGAATCAGAAGAAAGGTGAAGACTGAAGCCAAAATGCCGATGCTGCTGGCTTTGAGATGAAGGAAAGGGCCACAAGCCAAGGAATGCAAGGAATGCAAGGAATGCAGCTCTAGAATGGGGAGGAGAGAGTGAAGGACCCATTCTCCCCTATACCCTGCAGAAAGTGGAGAGTGCTGCTGACACTTTCATTTGGGCCCAGTGAGACCCATTTCAAACTTCTGACTTCCAGCAGTATAAGATCACACTTTGTGTTGTTTTAAGTCACTGAGTTTGTGGTAACTTGTTAGAACAGCAATAGGAAAGTAAAACTTTAATAATGATAAATATCTTTTCATGTACCTGTCTGACATCTGTATTGTGTCTTAAACAAAAGGACTGTTTATATCTTTTGCCCAATTTCTAACTGTATAGTTGTTTTCTTTTCTTTTCTTTTTTCTTCTTTTTTTTCTTAACTTTTGAGCTTTGACAGCTCTATATAATTTCTACAGAGTAGTAATTTGTTGGATATATGGTTTACAATTGTTTTCACCCAGTCTGTAATATGTCTTTCATCCTCTTGGGCACAGCAAAAGTTCTTAATATTGACAAAGTTGAATTTTTCCATTTTTCCTTTTATGGACCATGTTTGTGGTATCAAAAACTGTTTGACTAGCTCTAGATTCCAAAAAATATCTCCAATTATTTTCCCCCCAAATTTTTCAGTTTTACATCTTAAGTTTAGGTCTATGAGATATTTTGAGTGAATTTTTGTATAAAGTGTGAAGTTTTGATTGAAAAGTAAATTTAAAAAGGCAAACAGGCAAGAATCTGAGCCTTATCTTTGTTTTATATATAGTGTCCACAGCTTTTAACTGTACTTAGTAGGAGGTATAGCAATAAGTAGGTCTACTCCATCTTCCTGGAAATGAAAGTTCATCCTACAAGTTTTGCTATGTCAAATTTTGATTAAGCTCAAATATTTTCAAGTTTCATTTATAATTTTCCCTTTGATCAAGAAGTCATTAGAAGTATATTGCTTAATTTCAAAGGAATAGAGGATTTTCTAGTTTATCTTTTTGTTGTTGCTTTATACCTTAATTCCACTGTGGTCAGAAAACAAAATATGAATGATATGAATCCTCTGAAATATGTTGAGTCTATTTATGAGTCAGCTTACTGTCAATTTTGGTAACTGTTCCATGTGCACTGGAAAAGAGTATGTATTCTGTTTTCGTTGAGTCCAATGTTCTTTTTTTTTTTTTTTTTTTTTTTTGTGGTACGCGGGCCTCTCACTGTTGTGGCCTCTCCCGTTGCAGAGCACAGGCTCCGGGTGCGCAGGCTCAGCGGCCATGGCTCACGGGCCCAGCTACTCCACAGCATGTGGGATCTTCCCGGACCGGGGCACGAACCCGTGTCCCCTGCATCGGCAGGCGGACTCTCAACCACTGCGCCACCAGGGAAGCCCCCAATGTTCTTTATATGTCATTTGGATCCAGTTTGTCAAGTATGTTGTTTGTATTTCTTATATTGTTACCAATTTTTTGTTTGTTTATTCTCTCTATTGAGAGAGGTGTGTTAAATTCTCCCTTGAAATTCTATATTTGCTTCTTTAAATTAAAAATATTTTTTGCTTTTATATATTTTGAAGCTATGCAATTGGGTATATATGGATTTACTTCTTTTTAATATGTATGTATGTATGTATTTATTTAGGCTGCACCAGGTCTTAGCTGCAGCACATGGGATCCTCGTTGTGGCATGCCAACTCTTAGTTGCGGCATGCAGACTCTTAGTTGTGGCATGCAGATGTCTTAGTTGCGGCATGTGGACGCTTAGTTGCAGCGTGCGAACTCTTTAGTTACGGCATGCATGAGGGATCTAGTTCCCCAACCAGGTATTGAACCTGGGCCCCCTGCATTGGGAGTGTGGAGTCCTACCCATTGGACCGCCAGGGAAGTCCCAGTATATATGGATTTAGAATTTATAACTTACTGTTGATTTAACTCCTTCAGCAGATGTCCCTCCTCTTTATCTCAAGCAACATTTCTTACCTAATGCCTACTCTGTCTGATGTTACTAGAGCTATGTCTGCTTTCTATTAGTTAATATTTTCATGGTATAACTTTTTCTATCCTTTTCTTTTAAATCTTTCTGTTGTTGACATAGTTGGGATTTGTGCGCTTATGTTTTACATAGTTGGAGTATTTAGTTCATTCACATTGAATATAATTACTTTTTATAATATAGTTGAATTAGAATAAGAGTTAGCAAAGTTTTCTGTAAAGGGCCAGACAGTAAGCTTATTAGGTTTTGTGAATAACAAGGTGTCTGTCACAGCTATTCAACCCTGCCCTTGTAGCACAAAAGAGGCCGTAGACAACACATAAGCAAATGAGTGTGGCTGTGTTCCAATAAATTTCTGTTTACTAAAACAGATGGCAGGTGAGATTTAGTCAGTGGGATATAGTTTGCTAAGCCCTGAATTAGAAGATGGCTTGAGAGGGTCTCTTAGGAGGGAAAAAAAGGCTTCAAACCATCAATATCTTGCAGAGACTATGGAGTTTAGATTCACAGGATACCAAAGTATACCAAGTGTGAATTCTAACCTTAAAACTAACAATTACATGACAATTTATTTTCCAGTTGTAGTGATTATACTGTCACTTATTAAATTAAATCCAAACTGATCAACTTACAGTACATTTCCAGCTGTAATGATTAGACTATCACTTCACACCAATCACACTAACAAAAACAAAATGAGTGACAATGCCACCTGTTGGATGTTTCAAAATTAGCACTCTCATACACCATGAAATGGAATGAAAACTAGTACAATCACCTTGAAGAGCCCTCTTGCAATTTCTAGTAAATCTGAAGATGAGAAAACTCCAATTTTAAGTATTCAACCTAAAAATACTCTCACATCTGTATACGGAGACATGTTCAAGAATGTGTTTAAGCATTACAGCAAGATGAAAAACTTGTACAAAACTTAAATGTCCTTCAACAGGGGAATGGATAAATAAATTGTGGTACAGTTATACGATGGAATGCAGTAGACAGCAGTTACAGTGCATGAACTGGTGATATATGCATCAAATATTTTAAAATAATGTTGAACAAAAAAAGCAAGTTTTGCCAAAGGATACATATAGTGTATCACTTATATTTAATTTAAAAACCTGCCAAATGATACAACAAAATGATTTCATATATGAGCATATTTAGTAAAATTATTAGTGCATGTATAGTACTGAAAACACTTCTGTTCACATGGATCCAGAAGAACTATGAAATGGATTATACTAAAAGAAAGGTAGCCTTCCAGAGAGAACTTGATGAGTTAAGGAATAAATGCATCCAACAGTCTATGTAACTTCAAGGAGTGATTTATTCAATCCAAGACCACTGAAAAATTTATTGTAATTTTTAAAGAATTAATTGAGAGACACGTGGTATTTTAACTTTCAATTTTTCAATAGTTTAAAAGCTTCTTGGGATAACTAAATACAGTCAGCCCTTGAACAACTTGGTGGGTAGAGGTGCTGATCAGCAGCTGAAAATCCACATAACTGCTATCTCTGCCTCAAAAACAAAGGAATTGATAAATGACTCACTCAAGGGTAGGAAGCTGAAACAATCTGGATAGAATCAGGACTCAGATCTTAGTCCTTTTGATTCCACATATTGTAATATCTAATCTAACACAAACCTTTGCCCATACTTACCTAATTTAAAGATTTGCAAAATGAAAATACAGGTACTGTAATTTTTGGAAAAAGTCTGCAGCTAAGAGGACCCTCACAGTTCAAAGGTCAACTGTAGTTTAAACTTTAAAAATATTACTTCTCAAATTTCTTAGAAATTTTTATAAAATCAAAATTAACTACCAGTGTTATAACTGATAGTTGAAGATGGCTGACATTTTGCAAAATAATAATTCAAGCCTTTATTATCCTCCCACCCATCAATTATGTTTCCTAGTTGTTATTCTTATCACGTATTTCTCTCCACTTTAATCTACCTTATAGATAGCACCATGCCTGTACTATTATTTTATCAAGAGTCTAACACAATGACTTATTTACAATAGATGCACAATAAATTAGTGATAAACAAATAAATGAATTTCTTCCAGATTATTCAGAAAACCATTCTTCTAAAAACTATTTAGTAATCTTCTAGTGCTTATTAAATTAAATCCAAACTATTAAACTAAACCATTCAATGTCCTCTACAATGTGGAAACAACCTACCCTTCCTAATGTTACTTTCAATTACTTCTTCACATATATGAAAGAATTACACAAACTGAAGTATGTTTTGGTCGCTAAATACAACTCTCATTTTCTCACCTCCTTTGGCTTCTCATCATGCCAATGGGTCCATCTGCAATGCTCTTCACCACCCCCTCTTTTGGCCCCCATTGAAATTCTTTCGAAATCCTACCTATTTATCAGTGCCCAGGAACTATGCCTCACATCCTTCAGGAAACTTTCCCAGATTTCTCCAACTATATATGATCTCCTTTTTTCTCTTAATACTCATATTTGGTTTCAAAGTTCTTAAGATTCAAATAAGATGCCTTTTACCTAATTATTTAATATTTCTCATCCCATATTTTCATTAGTCTCTAAGTTCCTTTGAAATTGTTATTTTATTTTTCATACCTTTATGTTGCTAAAGCCCCTGGCACAGTGCCTTACATAAAGATGGTGCTCGGTATATATTGGTTAAAGTGAATTCTGTGAAGACATTGCTCCATAGCTATTTTCTAATGATAGTTGCTAAGGAAATACAAATGTAAGAATAGATGACCCAATAATCTAAAGTAATTATAAAAGCTATAAGATTCTGAAAATAAATGTAATAAATCAAAACATAAGAAAAATATTTGAAAATAAAAATACAGATTCAGCCATCCCTTCCCACTTGCTAGCAAAACTTCTGGAATAAGAGACTGCATTACTTAGTAACTAGAGACCTAGTGAAAAAAAATCAGGTTGGGAAAATAAGATTGAAATTGACTACAAAGCATTTATAAGACTTTTTATATTCTCTAAAACAAAATTTAAACAAACTATACTAAAGAAAAGAAACATTTATAGAATTTTATGAATCTTGAAAAACAGATACTGTACAATTAATTTCTATCTATTTTGATCTCAAGATGACTTCCTGAGATGACAGTGATGATACATCACAGAAAGAATCTCAATAATATTTGATTGTAGTCAGGTAAACAAATTTTCTGGACACTTTTCTTCCTCTAATTAACAAAACTACATACTCTCTAAGTACTGTAATTACAGTTCTGAATGTTTAATTTTGTGCCCCTGACTTTAATCATTATCACTGGCTATCAAATAAGTAAATGGCATCCTTTCCTCTATCCTTTGGAAGAAAATAAAGTATAGGTCAATTAGCATTTTGTGAAGGTGTTCTCATACATTTTAGAGGGTTGCAGCAAACACCTACACCTTTCATTCATATCATGAGGAGACTGATTTTCATCATTTATCAATAAAGGTTGATGTACAACCTAAGAAATTGATAGACTTACACTCAGACTCTTTAAAGTACTGAACTACTGATTTTCTATCTTCATCACGGGATGATGCAAAATCAACTCTTCAAGGTTTTACCTGAGTAATTCATCACCTGGAGAGTTTAGAACTGCACTGTCTAACACAATAGCCATAAGCCACATTAGTCTATTCAAATTTAAATTTCATTTTTCAAGTGAAAATTAGATAAAAGACCTGTCAGTTGTGCTAGCCTAATTTCAAGTGCATAAAAGCCCCATGTGATACTGGCTACCGTATTGAACAGTACAGAATTATATATTTCCATGATCACAGGAAGTTCTACTGAACAGCACTGGTCTAGAAAGCTAATAATTTGACTTAAATAGTAAAAGTGGTTTGTTATATTTTATCTATCAAGTGTTATATTTTTAAACTCATGATCAACAGGAGTAGCCCTACTATTCCTTCAATGTAAATTTCCAATAACTATTAATTGATTACAATTGGACCAGCTCTTATATATTATACAAGACATGTCAAATTTCTTCCTGCCTCAGAGCCTCTTTTTGGTCCATTCTTTGACTTGTTCTTCACTTTCAGTGCCAACTTGAATGTTAACTGCCTTAGAGAAGGCTTCTCTGACCTTTCTACCAAAAATGGGTCTCAGCCACCACCACACAACATGCACTTTAATCTTTATCTCAGCACCGTTTATTTTGTTCATAGGTTATCACAGTTTTCATTTATTCATTCATTCATATTCTTCCATTGAAGGAGGATCCTTTGTCTGTCTTATTCATAGCTCTGTCCCCAGAGCTTACCTAGCAGAGTCATGCACTCAAAAGTTATTGAATTAACACATTAATGTTTGCTGAATCAGTGAATAAATGTGCACAATGACTGTCTTTCCCCTCCACAACCAACTCATACCTCCACTGCCACACTTTTATATTTATTTCTTCCTTCCTCTTCTTTCTAGTTTATGTTATTTCTTTTCTTTCCTAGCAGACTCTCTCAATTTTTTTTTTAACTTTAATTTTGAGTTCAAGGGGTAACAAGTAGAAAAAGAAGTCCCAAGACACTTTTAGGAGAGCTTTCAGAGAAAATAAACTTATTTTTAATATTCCACCCTGTTCCTCCAGCAAGTACAAAGAGAACAAAAACACTAATCCTACCCTTCAGTACACACATACTAGTGTGGCATAGGTTACAAAGAGGATTTAATTAGCTTGCATGTGAGAAAAGGCAGGGATTTAAGGGGGAATAAAAGTAGGACGAAAGAAATGGGAAAAAAAGGGATATTTCCCACTCACCTTCTTGAATAAAATATTTTTCTTATCTTTGAATATTTGTCATCCAGTGCCTACTACTACACTCTTAGAAAGCAATGTGACTTGAAATACTTTTTATTTATATAGAGAACACAACATAGTCAAAGAAAGACAACTAAATTTCACAACAACCTGAAGGGATCATTCAAGAAACTAGTTACTTAAAGTATTTTTAGTACATATATACAATGGAATATTACTTAGCCATAAGAAAGAATGAAATAAACCCAATCAAAAAATGGGCAGATGATCTAAATAGACATTTCTCCGAAGAAGACAAACAGATGGCCAAAAAGCACATGAAAACATGCTCAACATCACTAATTATTAGAGAAATGCAAATTAAAACTATACTGAAGCATCACCTCACACCAGTCAGAATGGCCATTATCAAAAAATCTACAAACAATAAATGCTGGAGAGGGTGTGAAGAAAAGGAAACCCTCTTACACTGTTGGTGGGAATGTAAATTGGTACAGCACTATGGATAACAGTATGGAGGTTCCTTAGAAAACTAAAAATAGAGCTACCATATGATCCAGCAATCCCACTCCTGGCATATATCTGGAGAAAACCATAATTTGAAAAGATGCATGTACCCCAATGTTCACTGCAGCACTGTTTACAATAGACAGGACATGGAACCAACCTAAATGTCCATCAACAGAGGAATGGATAAAGAAGATATGGTACATATATACAACGGAATATTACTCAGCCATAAAAAAGAACGAAATAGGGGCTTCCCTGGTGGCGCAGTGGTTAGGAGTCCGCCTGCCAATGCAGGGGACAGGGGTTCGAGCCCTGGTCCGGGAGGATCCCACATGCCGCGGAGCAACTGGGCCCGTGCGCCACAACTGCTGAGCCTGCGCTCTAGAGCCTGCGAGCCACAACTACTGAAGCCCGTGCGCTCTAGAGCCCGTGCTCTTCAACAAGAGAGGCCACCGCAATGAGAGGCTCGCGCACTGCCATGAAGAGTAGCCCCCATTCGCCGCAACTAGAGAAAGTCCGAGTGCAGCAACGAAGACCCAACATAGCCAAAATAAATAAATTAAATAAATTAAAAAAAAAAGAACGAAATAATGCCATTTGCAGCAACATGGATGGACCTAGAGATTCTCATACTGGATGATGTAAGTCAGACAAAGAAAGACAAATATCATGTGATATTGCTTATATGTGGAATCTAAAATATGGCACAAATGAACTTATTTACAAAACAGAAAGAGAGTCACAGATGTAGAAAACAAATTTATGGTTACCAGGGGGGAAAAGGGAGGCAGGGATAAATTGGAAGACTGGGATTGACATATACACACTACTACATATAAAATAGATAACTAATAAGGACCTAGTGTATAGCACAGGAAAGTCTACTCAATACTCTGTAATGACCTACATGGGAATACAATCTAAAAAAGAGTGGATATATGTATATGTATAACTGATTCACTTTGCTGTACAACAGAAACTAACACAACATTGTAAATCATCTATACTCCAATAAAAATTTTAAAAAAAAAAAGGCAAACAACCCAATTTTTTAAATGGGCAAAATATTTAAACAGGAATGTCAGAAAAGAGAACATCCAAATGGCCAATAAGCATATGAAAATATTCTCAACATCACTATTCATCAGGGAAACGCACAATAATGCCATTATACTAAGTGTTAAAAAAGAAATAACAAGCCCCAAATGAGGTCACCCACCTCCCATCACAGCAAACCAAGTCAGTTTCAACCCCTCCCAGAGATGTGACCTTTAAAACAGTCCAACTGAGGGCTTCTCTGGTGGCGCAGTGGTTGAGAGTCCGCCTGCCGATGTAGGGGACATGGGTTCGTGCCCCGGTCCGGGAAGATTCCACATGCCGCGGAGCGGCTGGGCCCGTGAGCCATGGCCACTGAGCCTGCGCGTCCGGAGCCTGTGCTCCACAACAGGAGAGGCCCCAGCAGTGAGAGGCCCGCGTACCGCAAAAAAAAAAAACAAAACAGTCCAACTGAAATTTCCTGAGAAAGACCCCTGCAGTTCCGGTCCTGGGAGAAGACCTGGCCTGAAACAATCCTTTCTTTTCATTTACTAATACCTTCTCGCTCCCTCCCTTCCTTCTACCTATAAAAGCCTTCCATTTTGTACAACCCCTCCTAGTGCTGCTGATTCTTAAATTTTTGAATAAAGCCATTAGTTCTTCAAAAAATAAAAAAAGAATGAAATAATGCCATTTGCAGCAACATGAATGGACCTAGAGATTATCATACTAAGTGAAGTAAGTCAGACAGAGAAAGACAAATATATATTACTTACATGTGGAATCTAAAAAGATGATACAAATGAACTTACTTAAAAAACAGAAACACACTCACAGACTTCGAAAACAAACTTATGGTTACAAAAGGGGAAAGGTTGGGCCGGGGGGAGATAAATTAGGAGGTTGGGATTAACAGATACACACTACTATATATAAAATAGATAATCAACAAGGACCTACTATATAGCACAGGGAACTCTACTCAATATTCTGTAATGACCTATATGGGAAGAGAATCTGAAGAAGAATGGATATGTGTGTGTGTGTGTGCGTGTGTATATATATATATATACACGTATATATATACACACAAAGAATGGATATATGTGTGTATATATATATATATATGTATATATAGGAATCACTTTGCTGTATATCTGAAACTAACACAATGTTGCAAATTGACTATACTCCAATATAAAATAAAATAAAAATAAATAAAATGAAGTATCTTTAAAAAGTTACATATAATTATAAGAAGGGAAAAAGTTTTTTTTTAAGATGAATTATGAACCAAATGTATTAAATATATGAGCTATTCAACACATTGGAAGACTCCAACTTTCTGTTTAAATCCACAGAATTTATGTATCATTAGTTATTATAAAGGTATCCTGTATTTTCCTAAGAAATAATGCTATACAAAAAATCTTAAGGCAATCCACAGAACTTACTTTGATCCAAAAGAAGTCTAAATGATCATTATGTAGTAATAGTACTAAAGAATTTTAACTATCATTTATAATACAGTTACAGTACCAACTTAAAATGTAAGAAATAAATATCAAACTCTTGCAGGTTTGTTTTTTTGATGCTGGAAAAAAGTTTCATAAGATATGTCCACTTAACACAAGAGCTGGCAATTTTATGGTACCTAGTGTGAGAAAGAAGGGACAGTTCACTGGGACTTTATTTTGAAAAACAGAACTAAAAGGCATGAACTGTTTGTATTTCCCAAGCTGATCATGACTTTTTACATCTCCACTTTCACTGTATTTGGCACACAGAGCTCAAATAATGTTGGAAGATATGTAGGTAGGAGGGAAGAAGAGGAAAGATACAGCTGTTTAATTAATCCTACAAATATTTATTGAGTATCTAACAAGAATTGTTCTAGGAACTTGGGAAATGCAGCTGAACAAAAAGGGCAAACAAATTTATGAAGAATTTCTGTTGCTAGTAGCAACGACTAAAGTTACAGTGACAAGAGATCTGAGCCAGTGCTCCTGGGTCCCATTTACTCTCTGATAATGAATAGTTTAACTCCTACTTCTATGTCTTCCTTTAGTACAAAATAAACAGAAAACAAAAACAAAACAACAACAAAGAAAGAAATTCCTCCTGAGCATTTTATCAGAAACCAGAATAATGCTTCTGGGGTGAAAAATCCCCAAGGATGCACTACATATGACCAAGGATATGGACGTTTCTGCTAGAAAGCAGATTAAACTCGCTTTCAAGCTCTCATATCACCTCCCACTCACTAGTGCAAACTACCCAGTGAAAGGCAAGACCCATGAGGACTAGAGTCTTGAGACAGCAACATGTTCTGAAGAGATGGTAGACTGCAAAGGAATCAGGCAGTAACAATATAATAACACTAAAAGTAAGAAATAGAAATCTAGATTTGACTTATGACTACAAGAATAGTACATGTAAGAGAAGAATGTGTACCTTCAAATAATTAAAGGAGCTATATAATTTCACTGAAGAGTATACTACTAAATAAGGGAAAACTTTTCGCTACTTGGTATGTTACCATCAGGCTTTAATTAATTATAATCACAGTACACAATGCAGGGACACTTAAAGGGCTATGGAGAGTCATTATTTTATCTGGTAAAACCATCTTTCATAATCAAGTCAGACACAGATTCCAGGAGATATGATGCAATTCCATGCCCAGAGGTCTTCTCAGGCTTTAAAATCAATCTTTTGTTTGAATCCTCCCTCTTCAGGCATATTCTATATGACATTAAGCAGAAGCAAAAGAACCTAAGAATCTAAGCAAAATTTAGAGGCTACTGGATTATGAAAGATTTTCTATCACCTAGTATCTTAAAAATAACTTCCTTTTAATTTCTTAAAAGCAATTTCAGTTTTAATTACAAGATTTATTTATGCCAAAAGCAAACCAATTCTTTATTGATTCAGTGGATAACTACCACTAACCTAGGAGGTATTTTTCTTTTAATATCCTGTAACTCAGAGTCCACCAGTACGTATACCTTATTGGTCAAAAAAAATTTTTTTTAACACAATATTTAAATTAAAAAAATACACCAAGAAAAAAATATTAAAACTATACCATATATTATTTACTGTTTTGAGTTAGTTTATGCTCTGTCATAATTTACAAGAATTCAGAGTTAAAGTTTACAGTTGGATGTATCTTGAGAAACCCATTTAGGATGTTTCAAAAATCTAATGAATTCTCATTTTAGAACTCAGACATTTTAACACTATACATAATACGTAATCTCAAACTCCGGAGGGAAAAACACAATTTCTATGGTCAAAGAATTTACAGTCATTAAATAAAAACAAGTTTTCCTCCTTACAAGAATCAAAGTTGTAAGCAAACTTTTAAAGTGCTATGGGCCACTTCACATGGAATAATCCTAGGTAGCATTTATTCTACATTTGTATTCATGTTGACATGTTTACAACCAAATTTGTACTTAATTTGTTAGGCCTCAATTTAATTTACATACCTGTATCGATGAATATTTGAAAAAATTTTCCATTTGATACCGTCTAAGAACTTCATTTAGCCTTTGATCTGAAACAAAGAGAAGAACAAATTTGTAGTTAATTGGGTAATGTTCAACTTTTAAAAAGTAGAAATAAAGTAGATATTATTTGATACATCTAATGCAAAACTGCTAGTTGCCACTATTGTTCAAAATAAAATGAGTCATCAATCTCAACACACCATTTTAGAATTTAAAACTAGGTCATTCTATATACCTAAGCCAAATAAGTACTAATAATGGGAAAAAGAACAGCTACAAAGAACTAATTTTTCTGATCCTATAAATTTTAATTCTCAGTCTCTCCTGGTTTGCTCTTCAGGTTACTAAAGTCAAAAAAATATTCTCCACGTTTATTTTTTTATTCCTGCTACTAGAAGTGAAAAGAGTTGGAAAGACAAGGCTAAACCATTCCTGTTTAGAAGTTAAAATCTGCTGGAATTCTCTTCCAGGACAAACCTCCACACAGAGGAGAAACTGCAGGACAAAGTAACCAAATTAAGCAGGAATGGGCAAGAGACAATGGAAAAGAAGGTCCAGAAGAGCTCAGAACTCTCAGCAAGTACAAGGTAATATTTTTATTTGAAGCAAGAAAAGCAACATACAATAGAACATAGCACCCAACAAATATACAAAACTCATTCTTTCAAGATCACATGGAACATTTAAAACTGATAATTTCCTGACAAAAGGGTAAGTCTCTTTTAAGTTTTTGAATATTCAAGTGGGATTTATCTCAGGGATGCAAGGATTTTTCAACATTCACAAATCAATCAATGTGATACACCACATTAACAAACTGAAGAATAAAAGCCATATGTTCATCTCAATAGATGCAGAAAAATCTTTTGACAAAATTCAACAATGATTTATGATAAAAACTCTCCAGAAACCAGCCACAGAGGGAACATATCTCAACACAATAAAGGTCATATATGACAAACCCACAGCTAACTTCATCCTCAAAGTATTTCCTCTAAGATCAGGAACAAGACAAGGATGCCCACTTTCACCACTTTTATTCAACATAGTTTTGGAAGTCCTAGCCATGGCAATCAGAGAAGGAAAAGAAATAAAATGAATACAAATTGGAAAAGAAGAAGTAAAACTGTCACTGTTTGCAGATGACATGATACTATACACAGAGAATCCTAAAGATGCCACCAGAAAACTACTAGAGCTAATCAATGAATTTGGTAAAGTTGCAGGATACAAAATTAATATACAGAAATCTGTTGCATTTCTATACATTAAAAACAAAGTATCAGAAAAAGAAATTAAGCAAACAATCCCATTTACCACTGTAGCGAAAAGAATAAAATACCCAGGAATAAACCTACCTAAGGGGGCAAAAAACCTGTATTCTAAAAACTATAAGACACTGACGAGAGAAATTGAATACACAAACATATGAAAAGATACTGGGTTCTTGGATCGGAATAATCAATATTGTTAAAATGCCCATACTACTCAAGGCAATCTACAGATTCAATGCAATCCCTATCAAAATACCAATGGCACTTTTCATAGACCTAAAACAAATAATTTTAAAATTTGCATGGAAACACAAATAGCCAAAGCAATCTTGAGAAAGAAGAACAGAGGTGGAGGAATCATGCTCCCTGACTTCAGACTATACTACAAAGTTACAGTAACCAAAACAGTATTGTACTGGCACAAAAGCATAGATCAATGGAACAGGATAGAGAGCCCAGAAATAAACTCATACACTTATGGTCAATTAATCTATGACAAAGGAGGCAAGACTATGCAATGGATAAAAGACAGTTTCTTCAATAAGTGGTGCTGGGAAAACTGGACAGCTACATGTAAAAGAAGGAAATTAGAACATCTCTAACACTATATACAAAAATAAACTCAATATGGTTTAAAGAGCTAAATGTAAGAGTGAAAGCCATAAAACTAGAGGCAAACAAAGGCAGAACATTCTTTGACATAAATTGCAGCAATATTTTTTGGATCCTTCTCCTCAGGCAAAGGAAATAAAACCAAAAATAAACAAATAGGACCTAACCAAACTTAAAAGCTTTGCACAGCAAAGGAAACCATCAACAAAATGAAAAGACAACCTATTTAATGAAATATTTGCAAATGATATGCCTGATAAGGGAATAATATCCAACATATATAAACAGCTCATACAACTCAACATCAAAAATACAAATAACCTGATTAAAAAGTGGGCATAAGTAGTGAACAGACATTTTTCCAAAAAGGAAATGTAGATGGCCAATAGGCACATGAAAAGATGCTCAACATCACTAATTATCAGGGAAATGCAAATCAAAACCACATTGAGATATCACCTCACACCTGTCAGAATGGTTATCATCAAAAAGAACACAAATAACAAATGTTGGCCAGGATGTGGAGAAAAAGGAACACTTGTACACTGTTGGTGGGAATGTAAATTGGTACAGTCACTGTTAAAAACAGTATGAACGTTTCCCAAAAAACTAAATATTGAACTACTATATGACCCAGCAATTCCACTCCTGGGTATATATCCTATAAAAACAAAATCACTCATTCGAAAAGATACATGCGCTCCAATGTTCATAGCATGCATTATTTTAAAAAAAATTTTTATTGGGGTATAATTGATTTACAATGTTGTGTTAGTTTCAGGTGTACATATAGCATGCATTATTAACAATTGCCAAAATATGGAAGCAACCTAAGTGTCCATCAACAGATAAATGGATAAAGAAGACAGAATACAACTCAGCCATAAATTGAAGGAAATTTCCCCATTTGCAGCAACATGGATGGACTTGGAGGGCATTATGCTAAGTGAAATAAGTCAGACACCGAAAGACAAATACTGCATGATATCACTTATATGGGGAATATAAAAAAATACAACAAACTAGTGAATATAACCTAAAAGAAGCATACTCACAGATATAGAGAACAAACTAGTGGTTACCAGTGGGGAGAGTGAAGAGGGGAGGGCAATATTGGGGTAGGGGAGTAAGAGGTACAATTATTAGGTATAAGCTACAGGGGTATATTGTACAACATGGGAAATACAGCTAATACTTTATAATAATTATAAATAGAGTATAACCTTTAAAAATTGTGAAGCACTAAAAATTGTACATCTGTAACTTATATAACACTGCACAGCAACTATACTTCAATAAAAAAAGAAGAAAAACTAAAAATTAAAATAAATAAATAAGAGTAAGTCTCAACAACTTTCAAAAGACTGAAGCTGAAGAGGAGAATATACTACTCTAAAATATGCCTCTTTGTCATAAGGATTATTTTAGGCTGGTAATTTTTAAGAAACAGCAGAATAGAAAAAGCTCTGAAAACTGAGTAGAAGTTACCATTTTGTAAAAGACATTTACATTTATAAGGGAAAACTCCATTTGTAAGCATGTCTCCCTCTCTAGACCAGAAAGAGAAAGATGACTCTAAATTTCTAGAAACTCTTTATGAATAGAGAAGGTAATGACTTAAATTTGCTTAACAACTTTACTCCTGTTTACTGTGTTTTTCCTGGTAATTTCTCATCTCTTCTTTTGTCTTTATCTGAAGATGTTATTTAAGATTGTAGCTTGGGCCATTTGAAGGAGTTTTTCTCAGTTTTCCCAGGTCTCTAATGTATACAGAAGGTAAATATGTTATTAAACTTGTTTGGTTTTCTCCTATTAGTCTGTCTTTTACTATAGGAGGTCCCAGGCAACAACCTAGAAGGGTAGAGGAAAATTATTTTTGCTCCCCTGCAAAGCCAAAGGGGTCCTATTACCTGATAATAGCACAGTTAGGCTAGAATGAAGAACCAAAAACTACAGGAAAAATCTCCATAATGTAAGAAATTACTTTTCAATAACCTATTGGCCTCAGGATGAATTACAAGACAAACTTAAAAGTATTTTGAACTCGATGAAAATGAAAATGCTGTACCTCAAAACTTAAAGAGGAAAAATCCCCTGCACAGCAAAGAAAACTATCAATAAATGAAAAGGCAACCTACTGAATGGGAGAAAATAACTGCAAATCATATATCTGAAAAGGGGAACAGATCTAAAATAAACAAAGAACTCACACAACTCAATAGCGAAAAAACAAACAACTGGATTAAAAAATGGGCAGAAGACCTGAATAGACATTTTTCCAAAGAAGACATACAGATGGCCAATAGACACATGAAAAGATACTCATCATTAATCATCAGGAAAACACAAATCAAAACCACAACAAGATATCACCTCATTCCCATTAGAATAGCTATTATCAAAAAGACAAGAAATAACAAGTGTTGGTGAGGATGTGGAGATGGGTACTGTTTGTAGAAATATAAACTGGTGCAACTACTATGAAAAACAGTAAGTAGGTTTTGGTTCCTCAAAAAACTAAAAACATAATTCACATGACCCACCAATTCCACTTCTGAGTATTTATCTAAAAAAAATTAAAACACTAATTTGAAAAGATATGCACTCCCATGTTCATTGTAGCATTATTTATAATAGCCAAGATATGGAAACAACCTAAACATCCATTGTTGGATGAGTAGATAAAGAAATTGTGGTATATATACAATGGAATATTACTCAGCCATAAGAAAAGAATGAAATCTTGCCCTTTGTGACAATATGGGTGGACCCTGAGAGCATGATGCTAAGTGAAATAAGTAACAGAGAAAGACAAATACCATATGAAAAGAGAGAAACCAAGGTCACTGACACAGGGAAGAGATTGGTGGTTTCAAGAAGTGGAGGATGGGGGCAGGGAGAGGCAGGGAAAAATGGATGAACTGGTTCTTTTTTTTTTAAAAAAATAAATTGAATAAATCTTTTAAAAAGAAAAAAGATATGAAACATTCTTGAAAGCAATGAAAGAAAAATAAATCGAGATATATTCCTTGCTCATCATCAAAAGCCACAATATTATTAAAATGTCAATTCTTCTTAAATTGATTTAAAGATCCAGTAGAATTCCAATAAAAGCCATTTTGTAGATATGGACAAACTTGTTTTAAACATTGCATTGAGTAGTCTAGACAACACTAATGAAGAAGTTGATGAACTCACACTTCTCAATTTCAAGATTTACTAGAAAGCTAAAATAATCAAGAGAGCATGGTATTTGAAACAAACAGACACAAAGATAAACAGAAGAGACAGAGCCCACTAGCACACCTATGAAAATTCAGACAACTTGACGTTGGTCAAAGGAATAAAGGCACATTAATACAGAAAGTACAGACTTTTAGTGTTTAGTCATCATCAACAAATGATGAGGGTACAAATCGATGACCATAAGAAAACAAAGACACAAACTCTGTACCATAGACATAAATTCATTCAAAATCATTCATTGTCTTAAATACAGAGTACAGAACTATAAAAACTATAGTGGAAAACTTGGGAGAAGATCCACATGAGTTCTAGTATTGATAATTAGTTTTCATATCCAACACAAAAAGCACAATCCATGAAAGAAAAAATATTGATAATGTGGACTTTATTAAATTTAAACTACTTACTCTATGAAGGACAATGTTCAAAGAATGGAAAGACAAGCCCCTGACTACGAGAATATATTTTCAAAACACATAACTGAAGAAAGATTTGCATGCAAAATACTCAAAGAACTAGAAAAAATCCACAATAAGAAAAACATACCAAATTAAAACAAATATGGCAATATGAGTAGACACCTTACAGAATAATATATACAGATGGGAAATAAGCATGTATAAGTTGATCAACATTAGGAAATCATTGGAAAATGATAAGCACTGTGCATTGGGGAAAAGCAAATTAAAATAACAATGAAATATAGGGAAATATGTATACATATGGCTGATTCATTTTGGTGTGCAACAGAAACTAACACAGTGTTGTGAAGCAATTATACTCCAATAAAGATCTATTTAAAAAAATAACAATGAGATGCCCTACCCATAAAACTAAAATAAAATAAAATATAGGTGGAAATGCAACAAGAATAGCTAATATTTTGCGAAAGAACCGGGGCGGGGGGACTTCTTCTACCAGGTATCAAGATTTATTATAAAACTATAGGCATTTGGACTGCGTGACAGTCATATAAGGATAAACAAAACTGACCAATGGAAGAGAATCCAGGATCCAGAAGTATACCCATGTATATATGAGCACTTGAATTGTGATCAAAGGGGCACTCCAGAGCAGTGAGGGGAGAAGGACAATCTTTTTGTAAGTGGTTCTAGATCAGCTGGATACGCTCATGGAAAAGAACAAAACATCACCCATAAAAATCAATTTTATGTGAAATGAAGATCTAACTGTGAATGCCAAAACAATAAATTCTAAAACAAAACAAAAAGAATGTCTCTATATATAGCCTTAGAATAGGGAAAGATTTTTTTAATCAAAACACAAATAGCACTAATCATAAAAGAAAAAATGACAAACTGGACTATGTTAAAATTAAGAACTTCTGTTCATCAAAAAGAGACTGTTAAGAGAGTAAAAATGCAAGCCACAAACATGGAGAAGGTATTTCCAACACCTATAACTGACAAAGGGCTTATTTCTAGAATATACAAAGAACTTCTATCAGTTAAAAGGCAGGCAATCCTATAAACACAGTGGTAAAAAGACTTAATTAGTATTTCACAAAAAGGTACCCAGGTGCCCAACAAACATAGAAAAGCTGTCAACCTAATTAGACATCAGGAAAATACAAATTAAAATTACAATAAAATAAAGAGCTAAGGCTAAAAGACAAATGCTGGTGACAACGTGGAATAAAGAAAACTCCCATACACTGCTGATGGGAGTGTAAATTAGTAGAATTTTAAACACAAATATAATTCCTAGGAATATACCCAACCAAAATATGTGCACTTGAGCTCCAAGGGCCATGACAAAAAATGTTGGTAACAGCATTATTCTCAATGGCCCCCAAACTGGAAACAACTGCAAGTATCTATCAAAAGAAGAATAGATAAAAGTGATAAATTTATAAACTAGAATATTCTATAGCAATGAAAATGAACATACTACATCTACATTCAAGAGTATGAATAAATCTCAAAAACATAACATTAAATAAAAGAAGGCAAACACAGAAGGACGCATGGTTTATGATTCCATTTATATAAATTTCAAACACAGGCAAAACAGTTTTTACAGTGTAAAATTAAAGATATTAGTTATCTTTGATTATCTTTGGGGAGGAGGACATGGGTATGATCACAAGAGGGCTTCTGGGGTGCTAGCAATGTTCTGTTTTTTGACCTGGGTTATGGTTATATGAGTTTTGAGCTTTGTAATAATTCTCTTAGCTTTATATTTGTTTTCTCTATTTTCTGCATGTTACACATTAGCAAATATACATATATATATGCACATATATATTAACTATATATACAAATAAATTAAAAAATATAAAATTACACACACAAAATGTATACATTCTACACTGTTAACTTCAGATAACAGTTTCTTCCTTGAAAGCACACATAATTTGGTGGAGAAATATGACATATATGTGATTCTGATAAAGGAATAAGTAATTATAAAGTATTAATAATTTAAATCAGTTTTAACTTTGAGTTTAAAAGGAATTATTCCTTTTTTTATTGTTACCCTCAGAACTTTTAAGAGAGTTACCTGACACATAGCACTAAAATTAGGATCTAGTTTCTGCTTATTACTCTTCTCTCAGTCTCAAAAGGAGGTTGGAGATAAGGCCAGGGATATAATAATTCCAATACAAACTACTTTTTTTTCCTGATAGGGTTTTAAATAAGAAAAAACGCTAAATCTGATGTCTCAATAAATAAAATAGGTTAAGAAGTCAATTGTGTATTAATGAGAGAAAACAATCTTCATAGACTGACTTTAATCTGGAGCAAATTTTACTATAACTTAAATCTATCATTTCCTTCACTGAACAAGCACTTATCTCATTGTTTAATTTGCATTTTCTGGATTACTGATGAGATTGACATTTTCATATGTTTAGTAGCTCTTCAGGTTTTATTTTTTGTAAATGACCAATCATATTCTTTACCATTTTTCTATTAGTGTGAATGTATTTTTGTTTGTGAAAAATTTTTAAATTGTGAATGGTAATCAACTCTTCATTATATTTATTATAAATATATTCTCCTTTCTTGTGGCTGGGCTAGTCATTATATTGATGATGTTTCTTGTGATATCCAAGTTTTTATTTCTAATGTCGTCTATTCATATATATTTTCCTTTCAGTCAAAAATGTTTGTCTCTTTAACAAATCTTCTATGATCCTGAGATCAAAAAGACACCCTCTTAAAATTTTTTCTGAAAGTTTAAAGAGAATTTATTCCTTCAATCAATCTGGAGATAATTTTTCTACATGGTGTGAGAAAGTATCTTTATTATTTTTTCTTTCCCATTTGGATACCCAATTATCGTAGCACCATTTGTTGAACAGCCTATCCTTTCCCACTGATTCATGTTGCCTGTTCTTTCAGATAACAAATGTCTGGAGATGTATGTGTTTGTGTCTGTGCTAACTGATCTATGTACTTATCAATCTGCCAATATAATATTGATTTAATAACTGGATATTTATAATCAGTCTTAATAGCTGGTAAAATAAAATTTCCCACCTTGATGCTCTTTAAAACTCTTTTGGCTACTCCTAGCTCATCAACATAGATTTTAGAACCACGTTGTCAAATCTAGGTTTGGGATTGCATTGAATCTACCCATTAATTTGTGGGGAAATTGACATGTTTACTATATTGAGTGCTCTAATCCATAAATTTGATATGTTGCTCCATTAATCTAGGTCTTCTCTTATGTACCGAATAATTTTCTAATGCTAACTACCCTTCCGTTGGTGGGATGAACCCAGTATGAAGATGATTGTATGTATATTATATATCTACACACACACAAACACACACATGAACTTATATTCATTGATGGATTCAATTTATTAATATTTTATTTAGGATTTTAGTTTCTGTGTGCATAAGTAAAACAGGTCTATAATTTTCTTTCATGCAAGTGTCTTTGCTGGGTAGTAAGGAAGACAGA
This sequence comes from Monodon monoceros, assembly GCF_005190385.1. Taxonomy (NCBI): domain Eukaryota; kingdom Metazoa; phylum Chordata; class Mammalia; order Artiodactyla; family Monodontidae; genus Monodon; species Monodon monoceros. Next base: position 124,211,154 of record NW_021703777.1, read on the forward strand.
CACTGGGTTCAAACTAGACTGCCTGGGTTCAAATCCCAGTCCAATTACTTATTAGTTATGAGATAACCTTGAAACTGTGGTGGCACTTATCCAGGAGGTTTTTATCTATGGTTATTGAACAGATGGGTATGAGAACTGTAAAATCAAACTCAGGATAAGGTGTTACCAGGCATGTGCTACAGAAAAGCAGGGGCATAATCACATTAAGATTACTTACAAGAGAACAGATGAACCAACGGGAAACTGTTACAGCCTATGTAAGAAAGTAGTAAAAACAAACTGGGAAGGAGTTAAGGAAATGGAAGAAAATGAAGGTTTCAAAGAATAGAGGTCTCAATGAGGTCAAAGAACAGTTATAGTGGGAGTAAGATATTCATGTTTAAGATTTCAAAAGTAGGGCAAATTGAATAGGACTTCTGCTTATGCTCAAGATAAAGTAAAATGGTCCACTTTCCCACCTGACACACCAAAAAAAACCAAACAAATGAAACAATGGTTTGCCAGGCAAACACACATCAGACACTGATAATGACAGACACAAAACAAATGAAGTAAGGCCTGTGATTGTCCCAGCTTACTGACTTGAGCAACATTTCTGGCCACAGAACGAGGGAAAATGCAGGCAGAGATCAGCAAATCCTTTGAGTTAAGGAGATGAAGCTGAGACTCAGTGGAAACCAAGTAAACTAGAGTTGGCAGGACAAACAATAGGAGAGAAAGCTGTACAGAGAGAGAACTCCATATATATAAGATCTGTGAAGGGTCTGTCTTGCATAAACAAAAGAGTACTAACTCTTTATTAAAGCAATTGAGTTTACAGTTTAAAATCTTCCCACAAAGAAAGCTCTAGATCCAGTTGGCTTCACTGGTAAATTCTACCAAACATTTAAGGAAGAAATAATACCAATCCTACACAAACGTCTTCCAGAAAACTGAAGAGGACAAAGTATTTTTCCAAGTAATTCTGAGGCCAGCATTACTTGATACCAAAACCAGACAAAGACATTAGAAATTTTTTTTTTTTTTAAAGGCTTCAAGGGACTTCCCTGGTGGTCCAGTGGGGAAGACTCTGCGCTCCCAAGGCAGGGGGCCCAGGTTCAATCCCCGGTTGGGGAACTAAGAGCCCACATGCTGCGGCGCGATAAAAAAAAAATTTTTTTAAAAGGTGTTATGTACACAGATGTTAAGATTTTAAATAAACTTTTTAGATAATCAAATTCAACAATATATTAAAAAGATAATACATTAGGACCAAGAAGAGTTTATCTCAAAAAGGCAGGTTTAACATTGAAAAGTAATCTATATAAATCACCCTATTAAAAAACTAAAAATGGAAAAAACATCTGCTCATCTCAATAAATGCAGAAAAAGCATTTGGAAAAATAATCCAACACTCATTCTGATAAAAACTCTCAGAAAACTGGGAATAGAAATGAACATCCTCAACCTAATAAGAACATCTATAAAAAAACTACAGCTAGTATCATATTTAATTTTGAAAAACAGATGCTTTCTCCCTAAAATCAGCAACAACACAAGGATGTCCACTCCAACCACTTCCGTTCAACAATGTACGCAAGGTTCTAGCCAGCGCAATAAAGCAAGAAAATGAAATGAAAGGCATCCAAACTGGAAAGGAAGAAGTAAAACCATCTCCATTTACAGATGAAAAGATTGTCAATGCAGAAAATCTGATGAGCTCCATATAAAACCTACTAGAATAAGCGAGCTTTCAAACACGGTAGGGTAAAACACACACACACACACACACACACACACACACACTCATGCACAAAAAGGATTTCTATATACTAGCAATAGTAATTCAGAAATTGAAAGTAAAAGAATAGTACCATTTACAACAGTATCAAAAACAGCAATACACAGGGATAAATCTGACAAAATATGTGCAAAACCTATATACTAAAAATTATAAAATATTACTAAGAAAAAATTAAAGAAGAGCTATATCAATCAAGACATATATTTTTTCATTTGTCAGAGGACTCAATATCATTAAATGAATTCTACACAAATTGATCAAGAAAGTCAATACAATGCCTATCAAAATCCCAGCACCTTTTTTTGTAGAACTTGACAAGCTGATTCTCAAATGCATATAGAAGTGCAAAGGACCTATGATAGTCAAAACAACTGTGAAAAAGAACAAATCTGAAAGGCCAACACTATCTGACTTACTATAAAACTGTAATAATCAAGAGAGTAGGATACTGGTTTCCAGATAATCAACAGAACAGAAATGGATCTACACAAATATATACAACTGATTTTTAACAGACGCAAAGGTAATTTAATGGAGAAAGGACAGTCTTTTTAATTGGGCATCCATATACAAAAAAAGTGAACCTTGACCTTTACCTTACACCTTGTACAAAATTTAACTCAAAATGTTTCATAGATTTGAATGTAAGACCTAAAACTACAAAACTTCTAGAAGGCCACATAGAAGATAATCTTTGTAGCCTTGAGTAAGGCAAAGATTTCTTAGATATGACACATCCATAAAAGAACAAATTGAAGAATTGAACTTCATCAAAATTAAAAACTTCTGCTCGGTAAAAGACACTCTTAAGAGAATGAAAAGAAAGAAAGAAAAAGAATCCAACCCTACTGGTTATAACACCCACTACAATAGTGAATTCTTCACTCCTTAGTTTGACATACAAGTCCCTCTTTTTTTTTTTTTTTTTTTTTTAGCAGAGGAAAGACAATCACTTTTTTTCTTTTTAACATCTTTACTGGAGTAGAATTGCTTTACATTGGTGTGTGAGTTTCTGCTTTATAACAAAGTGAATCAGCTATACATATACATATGTTCACGTATCTCTTCCCTCTTGCATCTCCCTCCCTCCCACCCTCCCCATCCAACCCCTCTAGGTGGTCACAAAGCACTGAGCTGATCTCCCTGTGCTATGCGGCTGCTTCCCACTAGCTATCTATTTTACTTTTGGTAGCGTATATATGTCCATGCCACTCTCTCACTTTGTCACAGCTTACCCTTCCCCATCTCCATATCCTCAAGTCCATTCTCTAGTAGGTCTGTGTCTTCATTCCTGTCTTGCCCCTAGGTTCCTCATGACCTTTTCTTTTTTTTTTTTAGATTCCATATATATGTGTTAGCATACGGTATTTGTTTCTCTCTTTCTGACTTACTTCACTCTGTATGACAGACTCTAGGTCCATCCACCTCACTACAAATAACTCAATTTCGTTTCTTTTTATGGCAGAGTAATATTCCATTGTATATATGTGCCACATCTTCTTTATCCATTCATTGGTTGATGGACACTTAGGTTGCTTCCATGTCCTGAATATTGTAAATAGAGCTGCAATGAACATTTTGGTACATGACTCTTTTTGAATTATGGTTTTCTCAGGGTATATGCTCAGTAGTGGGATTGCTGGGTCATATGGTAGTTCTAGTTTTAATTTTTTAAGGCACCTCCATACTGTTCTCCATAGTGGCTGTATCAATTTACATTACCACCAACAGTGCAAGAGGGTTCCCTTTTCTCCACACCCTCCCCAGCATTTATTGTTCGTAGATTTTTTGATGATGGCCATTCTGACCAGTGTGAGATGATATCTCATTGTAGTTTTAATTTGCATTTCTCTAATGATTAATGATGTTGAGGATTCTTTCATGTGTTTGTTGGCAGTCTGTATATCTTCCCTGGAGAAATGTCTATTTAGGTCTTCTGCCCATTTTTGGATTGGGTTGTTTGTTTTTTTGATATTGAGCTGCATGAACTGCTTGTAAATTTTGGAGCTGAATCCTTTGTCAGTTGCTTCATTTGCAAATATTTTCTCCCATTCTGAGGGTTGTCTTTTGGTCTTGTTTATGGTTTCCTTTGCTGTGCAAAAGCTTTGAAGTTTCATTAGGTCCCATTTGTTTATTTTTCTTATTATTTCCATTCCTCTAGGAGGTGGGTCATAAAGGATTTTGCTGTGATGTATGTCATAGAGTGTTCTGCCTATGTTTTCCTCTAAGAGTTTGATAGTGTCTGGCCTTACATTTAGGTCTTTAA